>NC_067301.1:1845000-2152500 GCF_020740795.1 Apus apus
ACCAGTTTTGCAAAAAACTGTGCTGTTATGGCAAAAAAATAAAAAGGCAAAAACCCAAACAAAAATAAATTCTTTGGTAATATTAGCACAGCATGTTTCTTATTAGTGAATGAATGGGAACAAAGAGTATCAATAATGGACCTTATGTTGCAGTCTGTACTTTTCTGAATCAGATTTACCTCTCCCAGCAGCTCTGCATCACATTAGATACATTTATTTCAAAGGAATATTTCTAAATCATACCAGCATGGGTGAGATAATTCACACCCACTGAATAAACTGAAACTGCTGGTGGGGAGTTAAGAATGGCAAATCCCTTCCCCCCCTCCACAACTGACACTCTATTATCTTTCAACTCAGGTAAGTTTTTGAACTATGGAATAGTGGTGTATCAGGAAAATATGCTTAACATGCCATTTCATGAGAAATTATTAACAAAAGTGTTAATCTGAAATCCATTATATTAATGAAGGTTACTGAAATCAAACCACATCGTAGCCTTCATAAATTATTGTATATTTTTTGCCTTTCTAGCCCATTACTCTGTATAAAAAGCTATAAAATTATTTTACTGCTGTAAATACATCAGCTTGAACAGTCTTAAGGATTTTTGTTTGGTTTGGTTGGGGTTTTTTTAAATACTTGTAAAAAAAAAAGACAGAACCTAGAGACATTTAATACTTACATGTTGGGTTTTTTAAAACTATTTAAACTAATTCACTGCTTCTAACTGGTACTACTACAATCTCAGTTTCAGTAAGCAGCAGAAACCCTGCACAACCTGTATTTTTTAATACTCAGTGAAATTAATTTTGTTAGCTAGATCCTGACAACAGCACCTAAAAGCATTATGTGTGCTGGCCAACACACACCGCACTCCACTATTATGTAAAAGTAGAAAGAAAATTACTATCCTGATCCCTTTTCTGCCATCTGAACTGCATGGACAGCTCTTTAGATCTGTGTAGCTCCCCCACTGAAATGGACAGGGGTTGTGTGCACAGATCAGCTGCCAGATTTCAGGCTACAAGACACAGCCATACAAAGAGTGTCACGCAGAAGTTCACATTTAAGCAAGAAGTTATTTGGCCTCTTCCAAGTTCAATAAATGCACTTGACTGCAGTAGCTTCTTCTGTTTAAGTGACACGAAACAGTTTAATTTTGCCCAAAAAGCAACAGGAAAGTTTTTACTAAATGGTCAAAGATTACTAAGAGCAGCATTACAGAAATATTTTAGACTCTCTTCACTGACAGAATCTGGAAGCTTCACCACCATTATATTCTATTTAATGGTAATAAAAGCAGAAACTTGTTATAAAAGGAGAAAAATCTAAAGACTGAAACAAAACAGGTGGTATTACTGCTGATTTCAACAGCACTACTGGCACATAACACTAACGTAGTTATGCATTAAAAATTCTGCAGACCACACCCCAGAGGAGTGTCCAACTTGAGTCCTGGCTGGTTCTACTTGGGCATGAAGAACCAGAGCCTGTAACACAGGTAATGAAGGAAGTGGAGAGGGTAGGGGACTTCATAAAAATGCAGGACATGACAGTGAAAAGATATGAAATGGTTTTTCTTCCAACCCTAAGCAGATGTTGTCCAATTAAGGATGCAAATAAATCACCCTCTGCATTGCGAGTCAGAAAACACACACATAAAAGCTTTCTAAATACATTTTGGTTTAAACTTGCATAATTCTCCCATTGGAGAAATCAGCTTCAACTTATGTAATCCTTAGAAAGAGACATTCTTACGTACAGTTCTGTGTCACTAACAAACAAGGAAGACACATCTCTAGAAAAGGAGTGCACCCACACACAATTAATTATATGGGTGTGGAGGGAACACAGGGGAAAAGCTGTAACAGAACATGAAGACCAGAGTCTGCTGTTTCCACACAGACCAAGCTGCAACCAAGCTCAAGGGGCTGCTCCCCTTTCACCAGCCAGAACTGTCTGTTATACTTAACCCAGACTTCCTAACACTTGATATCCTGTCTGCTGTTTCAATGCCTTTACTCAATGTTTCAGACAGACATTACACAAACTGGCTGGTGAAAAGGGTTGAGAAACCAAGAAGCAATCCAAGTCAATGACCTTATTCTATAAAATGATACCATTGACTGACGAGAGGAGGAAGAACAAAGCACAGGGGTACGTGTCTTCTGAATGTATCACTGAAATCTTCTGTATGAAAAGACAAGCACCAGGCTGTATGCTATTTTGTTAATGTTGCTTCTGTCTTCTAATTCTTAAAACCTAGGCAATTCTTATGCTTCCAGTGCAATTGATTCTCACACCAAAAGAGAAACAGCTTCAATTTTTAAAAAAACAAAACAGAAAACCAAACATAAAAGTTACATTTTCTACAAAGCATGTGCAAAGGTAACTGTACATAAATCAATAAACAACAAAGCCAGAAACCAAGTTATTGATTAGCTCCTTTGCTCTTTATCTCCAATATACAAAATAATGCTGCAATTTTAACATAGACACACAATCTCTATCCTCACGTATGTTTTCCCTAATTTAATTAAGACTGTTAGAACTAGTAGACTACTTAACATGAGTAAGGGTGGCAGGACCTGTCTCATTTAACAGAACATATGACTATGCAGCCAATCAGGTTGCTTTAATATGCATACACTGCTTGGAGAAGCCAAATTTTATGAGATAGCAACCAAACCATAGATGGAGACAATGATAAGAGCTCCGCACAAGGGAATTCCAACTGGCTTCCAGAACAACACTGCCCATGAAACACTGACAGGCTCAGAGCTTGAACGTGCGTGTATCAGTGTTTTTGTTACCTCATCCAACCAAAAGTCAAAGCAAAATAATTAGCTCAGTGCAGAGGGGCCAATCTCTCTCAGCCAGCAGGCTTGCCCAATACCAATAAAATAGACACTCAAAGAACTGCACCTGCACCTGATGCAATATTGAGGCCAAGTTTACAGTCATTGGATTTGCATCAGAAAAAAAGGCTGGCCCTCACCCTAGCTTTAGACGTATTTCCTCATCAGTCAAAAAAAAAAAAAATCATAAATCATAATTAACGAATCCTGAACACAGGAACAAAAAAATCCTGCCCTGCTAGACATCTACTACAACCTTAAAACCCAGTCTTGCACGTAGCAATCAGCAGGTAAAACCTCTTCAGTGAGAAGCCAGCTCTCGGTTGCAGAAACTCTTGCCCCATTCAGTAAGATCCATCAGGATCAGAACACCAAACATTAAAGAAACCAAAACCTCATTAATGAGCAAAATGAAAATACTGCAGTAGCAGAACTACAAGTTCTGATCCCAGCTTTAGTACAGTCCTGCAAAATGCCAGGTAAGGCCACAAACTTAGTGAAGCTACTTTGTCTCTACACCAGCATACCCTGGTTCAGAATCTGTCCCTCTTTCTCTGACTGCAAGAACTGCCAGTCAACACACAGGAAGGAGTCTGAGACATATACAAGTCTTCTGTGGTTTGTGGGTGAACTGGTTCCAATTACTACACCAGCTGATTGCTTGAGTGAGAACTGCAAAACTAGCCCCAAACCTTCAAATTAACCTCATGTGCTCCTGAAGATACAGGAACAGGTGATTTTGAGTTTGAATCTCTACAGTGACAATGAAATGTAAAGAACATACAAGACTGCACAAGGTGTAAATGACAAAGGTAAGGGAGCAGAGCACATCTTTTCAGAGCCAGCTTCCTCCTTTGTAGTTATTTTCCAAGAACACACACTGACTGTACTAGAGACTGATTGGAATAGCATTTTAAAAAGTGGTGCAGATTTATTAATGTCTACTATTTAGATTCAGAAGGCATATGCAAACAAATTAGATACTATCTAATAAAATGTATCATTAACAAATTTAAAACAAAACCACACTATATTACTACATTTTAAAAGTCATGCTTCCTGTACATGAAGATCAATTTGAATTAAGTGCTCTATGACCACTCCGCTAAAATAGATTAGCCTAGTAATTGACAGTATTCTATCGATAGACTCTCTACAATTCAGTTTAAGTTACTTTTGTCTAAGCTCTAATTTCTTTCCAAGAACCCCTTGTTTGATTTAGCGTAACTGTTCCATGACAGTTCCCCTAGTGTCAAGTTCAAAGTTTGCTTTTAAAAGAAAACAAAACCAAACCAAACAAACGTGAGAATTAACAATTTTTCTGGGTCTAAGTACTGCGCACGTTGAGACGCAATTCTCAAATGTGATGGCAAAGCAGTCTGGCCAGCTAAGCCAGCAATGTCAGTTCCAATCACCAGTTATCACAGGTAATAGACAGCCAGCCCACTCCTTACTGCAGTCAGTGCCATTCAAACCCCTTAATTTGGCAAAATAACTTTGCTAAAAGATGAAAATAACATGAATTCTCTGTAAGAATGGACGACTCATCTCTTTAGATACCCAAATCTTGCTTGGGCTAAACAACTTAGATGTAGTCCCAGAGCTGCCCATGTTGCAGCAGTGTTGAGAATCAAGGAAGGTGTAGATAAGGTGCAAGTGGCTGCCAGAATTTTAACCGCTGCATTGTCTAGACATGCTCTGAGCAGCCTCATGCAGACGCCTCCAGATGCTTTTACAACACTGCTCTAAACACGCCTCTCCACAAGTGAAAACACACCCTCGTTGGTCAGTCAGCTCAAGCTGGTGATAACCATGTTCATATCCTGGCAGAGAGACCCGGTGTGAGGCTCCCAACACATCCAAAAAATAAACTGTGTTTACATGCATCTTCAAAGCACGCTACTGTTTGGGCAGAACATACGCCCAAGCCCGAAACCACAGAAACGGAGAGGCAAGTGAGACAGCCCAGACAATGAAGGGAGAGGCAGATGTTTAAATATTTTAGGCAGTGATTTTCAAAAGAAGAGATTGCATATAATTCCCTCCCTAATTCAAGAGGACTGAATTCAGGAACTTGGGAACTGTTCTGGGGCAAGAGACACCCATAGTTGACTCAACACCATTAGATCATTATTTGCAGCACATTCTTTGTCTAACACACATGTACCTGCTTCTTTGCTCTCCATCTACAACATCTGTAAAATGGTTTGTGAGCTTGGGAATAAAATGCTAATGCCTGCTTGAACACTGCCATGTCCTCAGGTACACAAGATTTTGTTTAAGCGTGGTATCATTTTTGAAGGTCAACTTTCAAGCTGTAAAAGGATTCTGAACTAAGCTACCATCCCAAGACATCAACATTTTTGGTTTAGGGACTTCAAAAATTTTACTAGAGAATCTTTAGTATAATTCTTGAACATCAGGTAAGAGAACAAATTACTTAATTGCTCCATGGAAAAAACAATTGAACCCTCAGCTCTTAGGCAGAATTTTCCAAGAGTATTTATCAAGGCAGTATGTACCAAAAAGAATAAATGCATCCAGCAGGTCTCAACACCACTGCCTGTGAATAAGATCAAAATCTCTCATTACCTACCATAGGATATATACTACTAGCAAATAATGAAGATTACCCCTGGCCAGGAGAGGCAGGACTTTAGGATGCAGAAAGAGGAAGGCTTACATCCTAGCTCTACTGCTGCAGCACTTCAGGTAGCCATGAAGCACAGCACCTAAAAGTTCACAGCTGCCCCACAACTCTGTCAGCACTGCACTATTTCACTTTCAGCAATTTTTGTTCTTTGATTTGGCTGCACACTTGACCTGGCTAAACCTTATTTCAGCTGAGAAAGCTGCATGTTGTGGCAGCACTAGGTTGGTAGGCATTGTGAAATAAAGTGGGAGGCCTTATGTGCTCATTTCTGTGTCAGTACCCAGAATGCTGCTTCTAGCTTCCAGCTACTTCATAGAAGTGCTGCTGGGACTTGAACCGTGGGAACACTGCAGCGCTAGCGTGTGTGGGTGTGTTCACACGTGTGCAAGGAGGGCTCTCTTACTCTGTGTCTGATCACATACAGTTTTGCTGAAAGTACAGATGTCTGGCACACAGGTAGGAAATATGAAAGGACTGTCAAAAGCTGCTTGGTTCAATATCTTAAAAAGAAAAAAAGGACTGAGAAGAGACAGAGTTGAACCCACCCTCCTTTACTGGAAATTGCAACCAACAAAGCCTTCAGGCCTGCTTTTTAAACTCATTCCATTGTGGTGGAAGCAAATTGATGTTGAGATAGCAGAGAGCTGTCAGTCCCACAGCAGCGGAAAGACAGCATGAGAACAAACCAAGGCCATCAGTGTACCAGTAAGTGAACAATTAACATGCACCAGCTTTGGCAAAATGTCTTTGGCACCGATGATGGATTTCTAGGACCCTGTTTTGCAACCCTGTCAGGTTATTCACATTTTCAGTTTCTAGAAATACCCCAGACAGCAATGGTCATGCTCCATGCCAGCAATGGTGGATGAAACAAGAGATCCTGTTAGGATCCTTCACTGCCTTCATACAGATCTAGACGAAAGCTTCTTCTGCAAGTGGCAAGACCAGCCAACATGTATCTCATTCAACCAACCAGGCTGACAATATATCTGCATGTATGTATCCACCACTCAGTATAGATGCATAGATATGCACAATGGATACTTGATGAATATAGAAAAATATGTTGTGAATGAAGTACCTAGGTAAAGCTATGCCTTGTAGCAATGCTGTGAAACCACATGAAGGAAAAAAAGAGGGGCGGGGGGGGAAGAGAAGGGAAAAAAAGTAGTTTTGCCAGTATGCTGAATCCACAACAGGGGCTTGTGCCAACCCAGCTCCTTCATTTAAGTCAGACCCTTAAAAGGCAGAGCTGTGCAGGCAGAAATCTACATACCTCATCACATAAACCTCATGAAGACACACAAATAGGTCAAAAAACTCCCTGCTTCTTAAACAGCCATTAAAAAATGGTCATATGCATCCCATGCTATCAACATGCTAACAGAGCCCCAGAGAAAACAGCACACAAAGCAATGTGTACACACACAAATTGGGAAACTCACCAAAAGCCCACTCTTGAAAGTAGAAGACCAAATACCTGACACAGCAGAGTAGGGCATGCAACACACACACCTCTGTATAAAACAGAACAAAGCAATGCAGAGATCTACATCAAAAAGGAAGACCACCACAAAGCCACATATGCTTCACCCTTTCATCCACAGAGACAGATGCAGAGCCCCACAGACACACAAAACCCACACAGACCGACAGTAATTAACACAAACACCCAGACACAGACATGGGACCATCTTTTCATTTCCTTACTAAGTACCTAAACTTTACTCCAATGTTACTTGCCCCTGGCCACAGTCTACCAGTCTTAGAGCCTGATTAAATCTCTCCATAATTATCTGCACACACTGCTACAACACAAATGACCTTAGCATATGATATCCGTTGGCTAAGTCCAATGGAAAAAGACCTCAGAAAAAGGAAGGATAAGCATAGAAAACTCTGCCAGCAGTGTCAGGGTGTCCTCAGGACTGCACCACATTAATAGGAGAGCTCTGAAGACAGCTCAAAAGCCTTGAACTTAAGCCCAGTTCTGCACAGGGTGGATGATAAAGTGTTCTTTTTTTCTCCACCCCATCATCTGAGCACACACCACTCTGTTCTTCCACACCGAACTCCTTGCCACCTCCCAGACTTACACACGAGACCTAACATTTTACGATGACATAATTTTGGCCAATTTTTCTGAGAAATAGATGGCCACCATTTCCTTACATAATTTTTGGGGTCCACTATTCCATACCTTGAATTCAGTCTGCATGTAGTTGTGCACTGCATGCAGATTTGGGAGGAGGGTAAGGAAGAGTGCTTGCCATGTTCTGAACTAGGTCTTACTAAAAGGTCACTAAAAAGTCAGGCAAAGCCAAGATTTAGTGGTCTCTTCTTCTCCACCTGCAAGCTCACCTGGGGTGCTGGATCAATCACAATTAAACAGAATGTCATCAAAACCGTGGAAGAAAAGGAAAGCACACCTCCACTAACATCCATTTTATTTAAGCTCTGGAAATTACCAAGCTAGAGACACTGTACCTTTCTGGAGCAAGAATGTGGGGATTTATTAATTTTGCTCCCCAAACAAAGCATACCATAGAAAATATATTTCCCAACCTGAAAAATGCCTCCACTTTCAGAGCTGTATTTTCCCCTTACAGACATTAATATACATCCATCCCACCATTCCATCTTAGCACATGACTGACGGAGAATAGACAAGCCATTAAAAACACATCCACCTCCAACCACGGAGATAATGTGGCTCATTACAGCCCAGCTTTGTCACAGGGATTCTGACACTCGAGAGTGAGGAAAAGGAGGGGTGAGAAGGATTGAAACCGGGGCTAAGCACAACAGCAGGAGACAAACTGGAACTTGAACAAGTGAGACTATTCCTTAACCAAAAAACACGGAGGCCAAGCAAATGGATGAACCAGGCCTCTTAGGCTGGCTGTAGGAATTACTGCATTGTTTGCACAAGGTATTTTTAAAACCCTGGGTTTTGCTTGGTGTTGTTTTTGTTGTGTGTTTTACAAATAAAATCTCTACTTGTAAAGTCTGAGTGTGTGCCTGCCCCTTTAAACAGGTATTTGGTAAGTTAATTAAGAATGTTAGTGAACATTCTCAGTGGGCTTTAAATGCTTTTTCTTTTTGAGGCTTGCACCATTTCCCTTCCACTCCAGACACGTAAAACCAAAGAAAAGTTGGGAAATCTGACAAAGATGAGGCAGAACTCAACCAACAAACCTGCAGTGTAAAACTCAGTAGGCAAGAGTTTGCCTTAACCTTATCCTGCAGGGGGGATGGAGCAGGAAGCCAACTGCTCTTCCCACAGCCGGTGGCACCATCCCCAGCGAGCCAGACATCCTGGGGGCTGTGAGCAAGTCCTCAAGGCCTTGTGGCACGGCTGCCCATTGATCAGGACCAGTGCCAGATGCCAAGGCAGCCTCCCACCCACACACCAGGGATTCTGGGATCTAAACGCAGCTCAGACTTAAAGAAAAACAACAAACACCTAAAAAAATGTGCCTTAGCTATCAGCACGGCATACCTAAAGAAGCTGCTGCAGCTGGCCCCAGACAGACACATTTACCGAACGTATACCTAGTCCAATATACCAACGCCTGTTTGGTGGGGAGATTCAGACTCCACAGGGACACTCTAAAAGCAGGGACTTCTCCATTCACGTTCCCTGCACTTTAATCCGAACACCAGTAACATGCATTACTGTCGGGATTTTTTTATTAGCAGCCACATTTTATTCTAATACAAGCCTTTCGACAATTTTGTCCCCACCTCTGGCAGCATGGAGCCGAGTAAAAAATTGTATGCATTTGCACCTGGAGTGATCAGTAACTGCTAATTTTTTCCTGGCTTCTTCCTTGTCTTGACCCCTCACTGAAGCTCTTAAGACCCGAAATCACATACTTCCTGCTAAGGTCTGGGGTAGTGTGATGGGTTTCAAAGATCAGGTTCCATGTACAGTACGATATGCAAACACACATATATAATTTAAACAAACTCCAACTACCGTGTTCAGAACACAACCAGAGAAAAAAAGGTGCCATCTCAAACACTGCCTGTCTACATTAACACACACGTGGTGAGAATTGAGAACACGATTAGATTCCTAAATTACTCAAAGGAAAAGCAGCTGGTAACAAATTGGGTATAGCAATGGACGCTACTGAAATCAGAGAAAATTCTTTTTCTCCCCCCACTCCCTTTAAAATTAAAGACATCACTTACCCTGGGGGCTTTCCTCTTGTATTTGTTGTTATAGTCAAATTTTTCTTTCATTTCATCCAAGAGCTGGCCCAGCCTAGCTTTCTCCTCTTTCCCAGTGTAATCCTGGCTGAGGAGGATATAGGATCTCCAGTTTGCAGAGTCAAAGCCCCAGTGGCAAGTCCTGTTTTCCAGGGATTTGTGAGAGTGGACCACAAATTTGTGAGGTGGGTACATAAGCCTGCAGTCCAAGCACTGGATGCAGGCTGCGCTGGGGTTACTGTAAAGTTCTGGCACCAAGAGTCCCTTACACTTCCCAAAGCACTCATGATAAACCTTGAAGCTCTTCTCTGTAAGCTCCAGCTCAATTGTGCTAGAGAATTCCTTCTTGCAGTGAGGAGGATAGGTGCCACCATAAAGCAAGGCATTACAAAGCCTCTCAGCATCAGTTTTAGTGATGAGCCCGCAGGAAGGAGCAGAGAAGGGCAGGATGCCCATGACTTTGAGGATTTCCAGCTGGTCAGCAGTGCACCTGGAGCAGTAAATATGTAGCTCATCACACACTGAATTAATCTGCTGCAGGGAGAAATCCCTGAGCACCGAGTTCAGTATCTGGGGCAAGCAAAGCCGCTTTTCTCCACCCACCACGAAGCAGGAGATGGTTTCCCCTTCCAGGATGGTCTCGCACCTCTCTGTAGATCTGTCCGAGGGCATGAAGAAGGGTCCGGGCATTACCGGAGGAGGCTGGATAGGGGGAAGATGCAGTACAGGTTCTGCTGGGTCTTTGCCATTGTCTTTCTTGTACATCTCCTGTGCCCATCGTGCTGAGAAAGCAGCGGGGCCACCCAGGGAGCTCATAGAGCTCAGATGAAACTGTTCCAAGGTCTTCTGCAGTCCTGGATGAGGCTGGAAGCTGCTTCTACTTACAGTCTCCATTTTTTAGTTTCTATTCCCAAAACAAACAACAAAAATCCCCAGTTATCTTCCACCCTGGTACAAATCCACTTAAGGGATTTTTTTTAAGAAAAAAAAAAACAACTAATAAAATAACACAACCCCCCCTTGCTTCTTTCTCCTTCCCACTCAGGTTTAACAATCCACTAACCAGTAGGAAATAAATCCTTTTGTATGCGTGCCTCTCTCTTCTTTCCTCTTGGTTCGTTACAATTTCAAAATCTCCAAGTCTCCAAGCTGCCCCGATGGAGCAGAGAGTCACGGCAAAAAGAGGTCTTCATCCGAGCACTCACCCCCTCAGCCAGCCCCCCAGGCAAACCAATCCCGCCTCCCACACCTCCACCACACACACACTCACACACACGCCACCCACAGAAATACAAAAAGTCTGTGCCACGCTCCGAGCACCAGCGGCTCAAATATGTTCTGGCGGCTGCTGCTTCTCTGCAGTAATCACCCTTCTGTCCATATCCACCGAAAAGAAGGCGCGGGGGAGGAAAGTAAAAAGCAGGAGGAGGAAGAAAGCTTGGTCTGTGAAAGGGAACAACACAGAAGAAAAGGAAAAGGCCCAAATCTCTGGCACTTCCAAAACGACGCGGGGGCTTCGCACGGGCAATAAGCAGGCTCCCTTCCCCCTCGTGGTCCCTCAGCTTGATCTGGGAGGACTCCTCGTCTCTCGGTTCGCCTTTCTTCCCTTATTTCTCTCGGTCTTCTCGGCGTGCCGTGGGGAGCCGCGGTACCAGAGCGCACATCCTCCCAGCTCCTCTTTCCAGCAGAGACTGAGAGTGCCTGAGAGCTGAGCTAATGCAGGCTGGCTCAGCCTCCCTCTCTTCTCCTCCTCCTCCTCCTCCCCCCCTCTGTTTGTTGGTGTCTGCCTCAGTCATTGAATCCCGGCCAAGAATGTGACCAACTCCCCAGGCCGGGCTCTTCCAGGAACCGCGGCCGCCTCCCCCCTCCGCTCCGCGCGCAGCTCCTGCACGGGCGGGCGGGCGGCAACGCCGGGGAGGGCGGGCGAGCGGGTAAACTGCTGGGTTCACAGAGCGCCGCGCCGCCGAGAAGGGGCGGTAGGGCGAGGGCTTTTTCCTGCAGCCGCTTTCTCTCCGGACAGCGCTGCAAAGGGAACGAGCGGCACGGCGTCTGCCTCACGCTCGCACGCACACCAAGAGCAAGCGCACCACACGGAAACCTCTCCGCAAAACCTGCTTGCAACGCCGAAGTTCAACTTGGAGCACACGCCCCTCTCGATGAGCCGAAATCGCAGGCGTACAAACACAATTTATGGCCGAAGACAGCACACCCCGACAGCACATCCTCGGCTGCACGGCGTGGCATCCGCGCACCGAATTTACCCAGCGCTACGTGCACATGCCTTCGCGACACGCGTGTCACACGCCCAGCTCACATGCGACGCCTGAGGGCGCTTAACACGTGAAGGAGCGCCAGGCACAACGGCAACACAGGCGGGCAGGAGGTAGGTGAGCCCCCACTGAAAGAGTAACGCAGTCAGGCAAGAAAACGACCCCATTTGTCTGAGTGGCGGGCACGGCGGCAGCTCGGCCGCAACACGAGGCGCCGGGGCTGCCCGAGGGCGGCGGGCACGCGGGCCGCGCGCCACCGGCCACCAGCGCCCTCTGGCGGACAGCGCGCGCCCTCAGCCGGGACCTCCGCGCGGGCCCCGCGGGTCGGGAACCGGGTCCTGTCCGATTTCAGAGCAAAAAATGTGGCTTCTCCCCGTGCTGCAGGAACTGAGCACGGATGGTCCCCTCTGAAAGAGTTCGTTGCAGCATAAAAGCTGGGGAAAAAGGTAGATCGGGAGTGAAGTGGCACAAAGAAACACTGTTCAAAAGAGCAAGCAGGGAGCCAAGAGGTTGTGATTTACCCAGAACCAGTTCCATGGGCAGGGAACACGGCAAGCTCTCCTGTTTCATTTGCATTTTTATATTCTGAAATGCCACTCAGAGTGAAGGAAAGAGCCATCACAGAGCTGCAAAAGCGCTTTAATGTTGCAACTAAACCAGCACGTCTCCAGAGAGGAGACCATTCTCAGACACCCAACTCGGGCACAGAGCCTCAAAGAATTAAAACGGGAGTTCAGAAAAGGCAAGAACTAAAAACACTGGTGTAAGTCATCAGCTGTGTTTTCATATGCTGAGAGAAGACACTCACCAGATTGCTTTACTGTAGAAAACTACTGATGGCAAGAAATACCCTTTAAGTTTCTGGTTATACAATGCATTGCACATGGATTTACTAATCCACATGTGGAATTTTTAGATATTACCACAATACCAAGATCTAAAGATGAGATCTAACAGTCTAGGCCATACAGGCCATGTTGAGGTTATCACACTAAGAAAAAGCAGGGCTAGGAATATTCTTCACTGAGTAACACAAGTATAAGGTTTTAGTTAAGAATAATGTTCAATAATATTCTTCAGAAGTTATGTACAGCACCTTTTGATTACATGAAGGACATCTATGACATTCCATCCATTCCATCATTTCCAAACCAAAGGGTGTGCTTTCTTATAAAGAAAACCCTTCCCACCATTCAGCCTTGACTGTAAGAAGTTGGGACTGTGAGCCAGAAGCAGTACCAGACACCCAGTGAAGTCCATTATGGATGTGACAAAGGAACTGACTGTCACCAACAGCACTCGGATATAACAGCAAACAGCAGCAGAATGATTCCCCAGGTGCATTTTAATCCAGGTTCAGTCATTCTTTTTTAACTCGCTAAAATATAAATGGTCAGATATACTCAAACGTCATGTATGGAGTTCCTGATTCTTGCAAAGAACAAATTCTTGCCGGGAATTTGGAGAACAGTGGAGAAGCTTCTTAGCTCTGGAAGCTGGGGGTTTTTTGCACTCCCTCTCCTGTACCCCTTACAAAGGACAGACAGTCCTATCACTGCAGTTCATTTTCAGAGAGGAGCCTTTTTCCTTTCCAAATGATTCTTTAATGTAAGTAAAGCTCTGGATCGTGCAACAGATTGTTTATGGGTGGAATTCATAAACTGAATTCCTGAAGCAGAGGGGACTACCAAAAAGACAGGAAGGATGGTCTTGTGGTTAAAACAGAAAACTCAGGACATCTGGGGTCTATTCCCAGATCTCCCACAGACTTCCTGTTGCCTTGGGCAAGTTGTTTAGTCTCTCTGTGCCTCAGTTTCTGTATCTGTGATATCCAGATGGTGACCAATTAGAGTGGCAGCTTCTGAACGTAAATTCATGACGCGACAGAAACCAGTTTTCCACTCCTGCAGTAACAATACAGTAAAACTTCCATTTCTTTCTATCCCACAGACTGCAGAATTAAACAGCAGCAGAGCTGGAGAAGGGGGAGCGGCAAGAGCTGTCATTTGGGATTAAGGTGGCAGCAGCTTCTGGAAGCTCTTCCTCCCTTGATGACGGACCGTGAGAGCTGTGCATCTTAAAATCATATTAATCTCTTCCCCAGTAACTGTTTGTATTGCTCCAGTTCCAAAGCCCTCTAGCTGGAGAAAGGAGAGGGGAAAAATATCTCAGAGGAAGGGCCCTAACACCACAGTGTTTTTCTCACTCTCTCCCTCTTCTCCTCCCCCTCCATTGGCTTCAAGGCCAACAGCTCCTGGAACACAAACACTCTTGTAAACTCCTGAACCACACAGCCCTATGGTGGGTGGGTGTTTGCTCCCTGCCTGCCAGTTCCAAATCCACCCACAGATTCCAAAGGCCCAGAACAAAAAGCAGACTCCATTTTCCATATTTAACAGGCAATTCGTTTCCCTCCCCATTGCCTTCATTTGCAGAACTCGGTGCTTCTCACAAGTATCATGTCCCACCTTTTACACGTTCCCCAAGGGAGGGTATCACGTTTATGCATATGTTCATATGGGCGTAGGAAAAGTATATTCTAAATTAATTCACCCCAGTGTCCCTCTGCTTTTGGGTGCCTGCTTAGTCAGGAAGAACTGGGGATTATCAAGGACTGTGCTGCATATTTCAGCTATTTGACAAAATGTTTGGGAAGTGCCTGTTGTGAAGATTGTGAAGAAGGAAAGGAAGTGAAAAATAAAAGTGGGGGTGCAAATGTGACACATCAACATTCCCCCTGTAGCTCACATTAGACAGTAAACATTTTATAGCAGCAAACATCTAATTTCTCCATGTTTGTATCCTACATATTCATTTCTAACTGTGACATTCCAGTACTGAAGTAAAACAATTTCTGCATGACCAGAACATTTCCTTCCCTCCTTTCCTTTCAAGACCACCTGCTAAATGTCATAATTTTCACTGATCATTTCCCTTACAGTGAAACTGGGGAACACCAAACTACCCAGAACACACAGAGTAAGGTTTAAAACCCTTTGTTGACAAAGATGTATCTGACAGTCAGGAGGCCTTTTTCCATCAAATATTCAATTTTTCATTAACACAGGTTCCACTTGCAGAAAATAATTTCACAAATGTGTACCAGCTTCTTATATTTTTGCCTAAGACAAATTTTGAAACATTTAAAGAGACCAGATTTTTTTAGATATTTCTCTTAGATATGTACTAAATGAATTTTAAAACATCTAACAAGTCACAAGAAAAAAAAAAGTTTCATGAATCAGTCATATTTAAGATGAACCAAACAGAAAAATTCACTGTCTAAGAAGGTCAACAATGGACTCATGTCAACAAAAATGTTCTCTTTTTTTAATTAATGGAAAAATCAACTATTTACACAACACCTTACAGGCCAAAGAGCTCAGTGAAGTGGCTGGGACTTGTATGGTATTTACCACCTATCAAGTCCTACCATTTTCTAGGTGAGCTTTGGGATGCTGCAGAGCCTTGAAAATCTACTTCCCTATACTGCACTTCATACAGACTAGTTTCAGGTTTGATAAACATACTAATAGTTCATTTATAAGGTTATTTTAGGCTTTTACTGTGCTCCAAGTAGTGGCAAGATCTATTCCGGGAGTAGTAAAACCAAAATTGGTAATTATGAGACTGTAAGTGGAGAGGTGCTATATGGGTAGATGTTAAACTTTCTGAAATTGCTGAGTTACATAAGTTGGCAGTTGGTGAAAATTTCTTAAGATAACCTTGGATAACAGGATATGTGGGAGGTCATTCCAGCAGGGAAGTCCACCCTCAAAAACACATATGGGAAGCAGAGATGGAACTGAATCTGGATTCTTCTAGCATTTTCAGGGCACCCTCTGTGAGTCTTACTGCAGTGTTCTGGCTATAGAGAAAGTCAGTAATGGCTATAGAGAAAGCCAGTTCCTGTCCAGCTCAGCTCCATAGGCTGTCTCCTTCTGTATCTCCTTCTTCTTTCCAAAGTACTGAACCTCTTAATCAATAAACATCTCATATTCCTCTCTATTCCTAACCCTCAGAGGATAATTATCTGGCCAGGACAGCATGCTAACACAATTCCTCTGGCTATCCAGAACAAAAGCAGTCTTACTCTGGTGAACTTGAGAACTGGCTTGAATTGTCACAGAGTCTGACTAATGGACACATATCCATGATTAATATACGTAATGAACATATGACCTGTTTAAACATGACTTGCTCTCACACCTAAAATTCACATTTACATTGCAAGAAATCATCAGGTGTCCTAGAAAATACAGGAGGTGAGGGGTTGTTAAAAGCACATGAAAGAGCTCTCCATCTTTCAAATGTTTTTGTCCCAAGTTGCATGGTATGTTGCTCAGGGCTGTCCCTCACACCCTCACACTCTGTACCTACATGCCCCAGTGGACGTTGCCAAGCACCTCATTAAAAAAAAAAAAAACAACAAAAGAAAAAAATACATGCTTGCTACCATCAATTAAAAAAAAATTAATTTACTAGTAAAGTTCAGAGTGGGGAATACAAGCTGGAACTCTAGGCATTCCCAAAGAAGCTTATAGTCCTGTTAGGTGACTCAGGGCTGCACAGACTTTTTGTCATTTATATTAACACAGAGTCTTTCATCTCTCAGCATATCCAGCAATAAGCAAACAAGGCAGAGAAGACACATCCCCCAGAGGAAGGGATAAGAATACCAAGCTAAAGCCTTTTCCCTGAAAAATGAGCAACTGAGCTGTTGCTATCCACCCTCAGCACTTCCTCCTAGCACAGTTCTTCCACAGGCTACCACCAAATAGCCACTATCACCATTCCAGGGTAGAAAAAACAACACTTTTAAGACAAAGTTAAACCTAAGACTTAAGCAACGTATCTCCCCTAGCTCAGGGCTTACAGCCATCTAGTGCATCCCAAAGCAACCAGTATCAAAGGAAATGAGTGTGCCAACCTTGCACTACAGGAGTTACTGATGAGCAAAACCTCAGCTTTGAGCTTCACCAAAACAAGGTGGGTTAACTCCCCTCCCTTGCCCTCCCACACACACTCTATCATGCAGAGAAGCTGTGGGAATACTGATTTGATCTGCTGCAGCTGCTGTGGTGAGTAAAAGGGCAACAGAGCTGGGCTCTTCAGTTAGCATGTATCAACTTGCATGACGGTAGGATTAATACTGCTTCATTTCCATTTCACCTGAAACCCATGTGCAACTTTAAGGCTAAACATTGCCTTCCTCAATAGCCTCTCAGGCTTCAGGGAATTCACATATCTTTTGTGTAATCTCTTCCATCTTTGAGATAATTTCTCATCATCATGGTATCCATAGTTTGCAAATAATATTGATATGCTTAAGTTCACCTTTGCTAGAAAGACTCTGTTAGACTTTATTATCTACTAACTGGGTTATCACAAAGGCTTCTGATTCTTGTCTCTCTTATGTTCTTTGGTACCTACTTTACAACAGTTAAAGATCCAAAATTATGGCAGGGAATGAGCCCCATGGTCTGCTTGAAATGTACCATACATACCCCTTGTTGTAAAGTGATCCTCTATCTGCTGGTCTGACATACGAACCTGTAATTTATTTTAAAAGCCTGGGTCTCCTATAAATAACCACCAGAGCACTAGGCACTCTATGGAGATAAGTGCTTGCATCATCGTTTCACTAATTCAGAATGTGCTGTGCTAAAAATCTGGGATTTCTACTCCTCCCTCACAAATTCTTATGGGTTGATCTCCTATTTATTTTATTTTTGGGCTTTCTGAATTAACCTGTGATTAAAACATATGTGTGCTTCATTAGCATAATGAGATTTTTCTTAGAAGCATGTAATGAAAAAGAAACAGATTCATACTGTCACTTTACAGATGTGGGGCTGAGTAACAAAGAAGATATACAACTGGCTAAGTCCACCCTGCAGATTTTTATCAGAATCCAAAGCTTTTACCAAGTCAAAATCAACTGCTTTAACTTAATGATTATTTTTTCTAGCAAAGCTCCATTGCTATTCTTAGAACTATTCCCAAATTATATTTATGGAAGACTTGAAAAGACAGAAGGTTTGGGATTTTTTGTTTGTAGTTTTTTTCCTTTAGTCCATAAGGCCTCTGTCACACTCTAATGGACAAGACAGGCTGTTTTTTAATCAGACACTTCAGACTTCTTCAGCTTGGTAGAATCAAGTAATGAAACAGGACTGTGGTGTCACTGAAGTGTCTGTGACTTAACAATTGCCCCATTCTCTTTTTCAGGAAATGACACTTAACATTTTAGTTTCTAGGCAGCTTAAATTGTCAGACTAGTTTTTATGTAAAGCATTTTCATTTCAAGTTCTTAAAACTTTAATTAGCTATGTCAGAGAACAGGAGTGCAAAAGCTATCAATAAGAGATGTTAAGGCAGCAGGTTCTCACTGCCACAACCCTCATGTCACAGCAGAAGGACATTTCAGCAGCCTACCCTCTTCTAGCTACACAGAGCAGAAAGGCAATTGTAATATTCCAGCATGACTTGCATGGTTACTGCTCAAGTGAGCTTACACCATAGATTTGCAGTGAGTTTCACTTCTGTTTCCAACAATCCTACACTTGCAATATTCCCTGTGCATTATACTTAAGTTGATTAGACCCACTTCACTTGTCTGATGTGGTCTTCTGATTAAAAAAAAATTATCTCCAGAATAATTAAAGTTTAAGATTTTTTTAAGCAAGTGATGAACTTATATTCATAAGCTTCTATGCTATTCATAGGTATAGCATCTGTATGAAAAAAAACCAAACAGTGACTATGAGAGGAAGGACTGCAGGAAAGGCTGGCCTTGCTAAGGTTCCCCTTTTCCACCTCCACTCTCAAAAATTCCTACTAGATTTCTCCTCTGCATGTGGCAGGCCTGAGCATGGTACACTCCCCCCCTTCTTCCTAGTATCCATCACATAATCCAAAACCCATCTTGAAGCAATGATCATGTCAGTACTGTGCATGCTGCAGCATTACCACTAGGACCCAAGATCCATCAGCTAACGTGCCAGCTGGCACCTTTCCCTCCCCTCTGCTTTCTTTCCCTGAGCAGGAGAAACCATTCATTGCCTTCTGGGGCTAGCACTGGACCCACACTGTTCTTAGTAATGAATGCAACCTGTTCTAACGAATGTGAAGCTTATTTGTGAGCATGGAGCTGCACTCAATTGCCTGACATTTCACATTTCTCACCATAAATCTGGGTAACACTTTATTTTAATTACTGGGACATTTTCTAACTTTTATTGTTTCTGGCAAACACAGGCAAAATGAGCTCATTTATTATATAAGTATGTGAGCTATTTCTTCGGGGGAAATTGTGTTCTATATTATCCTTGCCATCCAACAAGATGCCATTCACCATTCACCTCTCTTCTAGATGTCATTAAGTATCACATAGACTGAGAATAGTTAACTAATCTTTTCCTGAGTGACAGAGACCCATCCATCCATCCCCTTCTACATTTCTAACACACTCATTAATGTAACTACGGTCAATACAACTCAGGTCTTTTCACAACTCCACTCCAAAATGGCTGTAGATACCACCTCGAGATGATAGAAAGGAAATCCCAAACTGCAAAATTCAGAC
This sequence comes from Apus apus, assembly GCF_020740795.1. NCBI lineage: Eukaryota > Metazoa > Chordata > Aves > Apodiformes > Apodidae > Apus > Apus apus. Next base: position 1,864,591 of record NC_067301.1, read on the forward strand.
CATGATTTGATTTCTCCACAGTGATTTTGATCCACATGTGTTACAAAGACCAATACAAGAAACAGCAGGCTGACAGAACTGATGAGCACTGCACTCCTCAGGAAGATGCTGTGTATTGAGGACTGGGCATCAGAGACTACAGTCATGACCCTGGAGAGATCCAAAGGATTTTGCAAACATCTTGAAGCCTCTATACAAATCCTTTATATTCCAACCCCTGCACCCAGCAAAATTCTCTAACTTCACTAGGATGAACTGGAGAGCTTGAACTCACCTAGCTCTCTCAAGGTCAAATTAGTAGACCTGCAGAAAATCACACTCAGCATGTCCAGGCCTGTTTTGTCCCACAGCAATCAGTGCCAGATTTCAAATGGAGGTCAAACAAAGATTAAGTTTAGTCTCTATATCCATAATGATAATTTAGGGCCAAGATGCAGTAGATGCTTTTGCAGGCAATACAATCTCTTATTGTAAAACCAGGCCGTAACTTTTCAATTAGTGAATTCAGACTAGACTGGAGAAACCGTAACTCAGGCCACCTCTTTTGACAACTGTTCAAGCTTTAGCAATTGACTCCTGCTCTTGGTCTGTGGAGAAATGCTTCTCCCCTTGTCGGAGCACTGCATCCCTCCTCAGACTGTACCTTCCTTGTTCATACCACTGAGCCTGAGATGATGGAATTGGCCCTTTGCCCAGGTGGAGGGGAAAAAAAAAAAAAAAGGCAGTTACTGTAATGAAATGGCTTTCTGACTTTTCTGAATACAGTAAGTGAAAATCCCAAGCAGATACACAGAGCATGCTTAATGACTCACACTCCGCATTTTCACCAGGGAAAAATTTCAGGCCTTCACTCAGTTAAAAGATGGAAATTTTCATAAAACTTCCATTGTGGTATGTTACCATCTGTTCAGAAAATAACAAAAACAAAATCTAAGTTAAGTGAACTGGTTGCTTTTCTTTCTTTCTTTCTTTGGAAGCATGTGAGCATACACAATTCAGTTAAAAAAAAAAAAAAAAAAAAAGAGACAGACTTCAATCTAATTGCTTGCTGGGTTTGGGTGAATTTAAGTCCAGAAAAGTAAACTGTTCTATACATTATGGCCATTTTCTCATACAATGATAAGTAGTTTTTGTATCAGTCATGGAGTGAGAAAATTTTGTGTCTGTAAGCATTAGCATGTACTTAGCCCAAAAAATCCCTCTAATTTGAACAGCTTCCAAGGTCTTCTGATGAGATGACTTTACTGAAAATTTGTTCTCTCTCTTGGGAACCAAGCCACTGAGGATTTGGATGAAATGTGTATAAAAACACAAAATTTCAAGTTTTGGTTGGAGAAAAAAAAAAAGAAATTGCACTCAGCAAATTCTGCCCCTTTCTTCTTCATTCCTTCTAATGCTTCATAAAAACACATAACTTATTCCGCCTGTTTTTAAGCAAGAACATATATTTCTTTCTTTGCAGAGTTGAATTCTTGGAACTCGTACCATTTTCATTTAGCTATTTTTACCCGCCCTGCTCCTTCCTGTATCCATGGAGTTTCATCAAAACATTGAATTCCAGTCTCTAATGACATAACCTTACCCTTTCCTTCCTGTTCTCATGTCACCTCTCATTTTCTCACCAGCTCTGTAGCCTTCACTGATTTTTAGACTTTTTCTACTCTAGGCTTCTTATTTTTTTTATGTACTTCACAACAGCACTTGCCTCTTCTGGGAGGGGAATATTAAGAAGTCACAAACTTCCACATAAACAAGCAAACAAATAAACAAAAAAAAGACCCCACCAACTGCCTCAGCTAAGAAGAACACCTCTTCTTCCCTACTCGAAGGAAAAAACCTGACTTCAAAGACCCATCAGCATGAAACTGGAATGATTTTTACTATAGTCACCATATGAGAGTCTTAACTGCTATTTGGGTAGAAATCAGCTATAGGACAGCTATATGAATAGAATGTCCTGGGAAGCTGAGACAAAGGGAATGTGAGAAACACCTAATGACTTCACTAATTGTATTTAACAATTAAATGGGAGATAAAAGTGCTATGCAATGTATGTCTGAAGTTTCTCAATGGATTAGCACTAGCAAAATGTGTGTCATTGTCTGGCCCCATGAGATCTTTCCACATGAACACTGCACTTTGCTACAGCTGTACATGTCTGCAAAATAGAGGCCCTATGGTGTCTAAGTTTTAAGGGTAAGGATAGGAACAGCAATTTGGCATAAACATGCCTTTTCTTAGAAAAAAAAAAAAATGAACTGCAAATGGAAATGATTTGCTGATTTGCAGGAACAATGAAGTCAAGCAACAAAACAGTAAACCATATTAAAAAGTATCCTCACAAGTATTTTTGCAGGAGACAGAGGTGTTTATGAACCAAAAAAAGAGGTGTAGAAGTTACAGTTGCTTTAGGGTAAATTTTAACTGGATTCCCTTCCTTATTAGATTTCTCATTCACAAGAAATTGCTAGCTGACTTGGAAGTCATTGCACCACATGGGATTTTAGGTGCTCCTAACCATCTGTATGCATTTTTTTCATTTTGTCTAACCAACTCCCCATTTGCAATTAATTTGTCCTAATTTTATCTGTTTGTCTATGTAATTAGAGGTATCTGGAACATCAAGACAAGCCTTTATCTCAGCAGGAGTATGGAGAGCATATTTACACAGAAGCAAAGAATACAAGCTCTAGGCCATCATGAACTCCATTGCCATTCTCAGCTGATAATACTAAAGTTCTTGATGCTATAAATCATGTTTGATCCTGACACCTTTTCCTAATCTGGATCCTAAAAGTTCATAGTCTTAAAAGATGTCATGAAAGTTGCCAGTCAGGTTGCTGATTCAGAGTAACAGCACCAAGTTAATCAGTTTGAGTTCCATGCTGACATTCTGCCAGGACTGGAAAGCCTATATACAGAGCTGAACCCTGTACTGTGTCAGGTGCCCAACATTTTCATCTAATTCAACAGCTGAGCCATTGGAACATTAACTTGTACAGAGTTACACCTATCCATAACTTCCCTATGGGAATGCACTGCAGGAAGATTATAAGACTAAGTCAGCAATTTCTCAGTCCTACAGTCTTATCTCTTGGTGCCCAGCTAAGTCTTTTATCAACAGAGAACAGTTGGAAAGTCTTACACAAAAACTTATGATCCTGCAAGATTTAGAATATTATTTACACGATAAGCTGAGAAATTAGGTTTGAAGTTTTTCCTGTGTTTAAGCCTAAAAAGAAAAGCTTAGTAAGATATAAATATGCCAAGTTTAGTCTTCTTACACACAGAAAATTAACACCCTGTTTGGATCAAGGCAGATTATTTTGTGCTGGCCTTCAGAATCTCCATGGGGAACACATCCAGGTTAAAGACAGCATGCAAACCAGAGCTATATGATACAGATTCATACTGCCTTTCACTTTTTTCCCTATCTAAAAGAGACCAATGACTATCAATAATAATGCTTTTTTTGAAATGCTTAGTCTTACCCACATTGGAGTTGTGGATGATCAGGCTTCACCTGCAATTTATCCATATGTAATAATTTTCATGCCTCCCTTCCCTACTTACTACACCTGAATCATTGACATTTTTATCTGTTGCAAACAATTACAAATAATCTCGAATTATTGCCCACATTAGTAAGGCCATTTTCAGCAAGTCAATTCTCCTTTCTTTCATGAAGTGGAAATGCATATGACCTCCTTTGCTGGAGTTTTACAGGGGGCCATATGAAGAGCTGTGTATTACAAGCAGAAACAGATCAGTACTTCATGTGCACTACAAACATTTCCTTATACCTCCATGTTTCCCTTCCTTTCTAGTGCTATGTATTTCAGTACACTGGAACTGCTCGCAAAGGCATTTGAAGTGCCTGTGAATCTGTCTAAACAAATACATGGGCAGATAATCTAAAACAGTGTGTTCCCATCTCTCCAAAGCTGACATTTGGTAATGACCATCACCTCCTAAAGTGCAGACTGCACCTCTAACTGAAGACAGTGCCCAAACATATCCCAATTTTCATTTGCAATAGTTAACTTTGAATGTCTTGGTGACAACTGCAGAGTAGAAGTTAACAGCCAGTTAGAATCACTACCACCATACGAGAAGGAGGGGGCAGGGAGGGAAATAAAACCAAATTACCTGTGGCTTGGGAGCAAGAGAGGTCAAATCTGAAAAAACTAACATGAACCCAATGGGATAAACAGTGCAGGAGAAGTCAGTAACTGAGCCAATCATAAAATGCAGGTCCTGCAAATATTTCACAGACTAATGGAAGGGGAGCTGAGGAGATAAACTGTATTGATTGGTCAGAGAGAGTGTACAGTCTCTAGAAGATGACACTGGCACAAGGCGATGTGGCCATAATATATGTTCACAACATCAAGCTACTCACCTTGAAAACAGGATGGCTGAATACAAAACACCTTGTATGAATGGACTTTGGCTCACAACACCTCTTTAACCACAATCAGAAACTGGAAGTGCTAGGTGACCCAACCAAAACTGTGCAAAAGCTTTTCAACAATATATCCATAAACAATTAAGTTCCAGAGCCCAGAAACCTGCTCTTGAACTGGTAATTTACCAGCATACCTCTGATTTCTTTCTGTACTGCTTGCAGAAGTTTAAAGTTTGGAAGCCACTATGCATCCTGGCCATTTCCTGTTGACAAAAGAAGTCAGAAGAGGGGAAACATCTGTAGATGTTGCTGTAACTTAAAGGCTATCACTGCACAGCCTAGAAAGACAGAACTCCTTCTCATGGGCTTTAACTCAAGCACCTCTGGTGCCAACCTGCTTGATGTGGCTTAGCTGTAAGTGGAAGGCTAAGTCTGAGCTGCCACAGACATCTAACAGCATTCCACAAAATCTTTAAAGAAGTACTGAAAACAGGAAAAGTACCACTTTACTGAAAGAACAATGAAGTGGGTTCGAAGAATGAAAGACAAGGCAGAATGTTTCCACTTCCAAATCCTGAGGTTATTTACGAGCTCAGTAAAGAAGGACCTGGTAGAATATAAAGTATAGCCACCATCTAAGGATTTCAACAAGTCCTCCATCAGGGTTTCAAAGCACTTACAGAAGTTACACTGTACTGACAAACTGAGACAAAGAAATAAACTAAGAAATTGTCTCAAAACACACAGGAGGCCTGGAGAGAAACAAAGATTTCCTGTGCTTTTAACCAGCCATGAGTGCACTGGCTCATCAAGCCCACGCATGTGATGTAAACTCATCAGAATCAAGGATCATTATGCAAGAAAGAGGATACAAGAATGGTAAGACACAATTCATCCAGCAACTCACTTAAGCTACAACTAAGAACAGGAAGTTTCACAGTCAGACTTTCAATTCCCACACCAAGTTAATCAATCTAAATCAAATACATTTAAAAGAAAAAACCTTGAATGGAAAAAAAGTCTCTTTATGCCACGCACTACCAGAAAGTAGTGCTTCAAAACTGTTTCAGATTTAAAAGCTACGTGAATTTAGAAATCCAGGGATTGGATTATTTTGTCTCCATTTGAATTTCTACACAGGAAAACTGAGTAATTTGTACAGTCAGCTAAGCCAAAAAAAAAGAAAAAGAAAAATGGAAAGGAGGAGGATGACCACTACTGGATTAAACAGAATAAAAGTCAAAAATCCCACAGGAACAGGCATTTTTAAAAGTCTTAAATCAGGTCTTATATTCCATTTTTTTCCTCTCTCAAAGCTTACTTTTCCAGTCCACAATAATTTTGACACCAAGCTTTTCTGTCTTGACACCAAATGTTGTTGGTGATATTTTCAGCACAGGAATTGCTGGAATGTATCATGTATCATGTCCACTCTCCTTTTCCTGACATTGGCCATTACTAGCTTTTTGCAGAGGAAAGTTTGAGACACTTCAAGAGGCACCAATCCAAGAAAGAAGTCCCTTCTTTACCACCAAGAGTTAAAAGCATCCTCTTGTTTCATGTCTGATGTTGCTATATTTTGTTTTAAAGATCATTACTATAAAAAATCTGGGTGTTCTTGCTAGCCATACAAACACCCCATCACTTCTGAATCCTTCCACACTCTCAACTGTATAACCAGCAGTACAGTTAAATATATGTGTGTGTATTTGTGCTTCATGGTACATGTTATAAGCTCAAGTCTGTGCTTTCACATAGAAAAGGAGCTGCAGCAGGAAGGGTCTGCTTCTGCATTCTCTCTTTTTTCCCTGTGCGTTTAGTACCAATGAAAGATATCAGACATGACAGCCCTGGAGACTGAAGTCCTTTGTCTACACAAAAGGTCTAGTTTCATCAGCAAGAGGGTGGGACTTCACTTTTACACTATTTCAATGGTGTGTTTCATCAACAATACCTTGAGAAACTTCCAAGAACCACCAGCAAAAGTAAAAGGAATAACGAATATTAAGAGTAACAATTTGAGATTTTCTCTGAGAACTCTTCCTGAGAACTACCAAGGAAACCAATTAGGACCAACTGCATTCATCATTTACGCTGGAGCACATCAGAGACCATGTAACTGTTTATTTATGGGTCATTTAAAAAACAACCCGATAGAAAACAACTATTAAGTTGCTACTAGCACATACTGGATTTGAAACAGCTATTACAGTTTCCCATTTCATGAGCAACGCAGTCCATTAGCACAGCACACCGAAAGAAAGCTTACAAAAGCTAGGATAGGAAAAGGGTTACTGACATACATGTCAAATTGTCAACAAAATATGCTGTGCACTCTGTTCCCTAGAGTGATTTGTTATTTTCCACAAGCAGCACATCCACAAGTACACAGGAGTCGAAAAAAGAAATCTAATGGAAGCAGTTGTGAAACAGTCCCATCTACTTTTACCATCCACATGGAAAAACACACAAAAAGAGTAACAGGCATATGCCGGGGAAAAAGCCCAAGTCCTTAAACTTCTTTGTTTCATAGTTTTTAAGGAGATAGAGTATATTCTGAATGCACAAATTTTCCAGAAGCACTGTGTCTTTAAAGCAGGAATGTGATTTTTTTCACCCACAAGACTAAGTGCAGTTTCCCAGGTTCTTACTGGAAATTTTCTTGGGAAAATATTCATTTCCAAAGCGTTGCTTTTACACTTTTGGTTCACTGGTTGTATGACTCTTCTAATGCTTTAACAGTGTTTTTACTCCATGAATGTTTGTAATAACTTAATACATCCTATTTCCTACAGTATCTCCTTTTAAGGATAATTATATCAATATGCTTCTGACATTCTGTAATCCAAGCAATTTCTTTTTTCTAGATTCTGTTCTCAGTTGGGTGATCCAAAACAAGACTTAATTGTACATTCCTGGCCCTCACAATTTACTGAAAAAGCTGCTGCACAATAAAACTCAATAAATAACCCAAACCCCACTGGAAACACAGATAATTCTGCATAGCATTTTGTTAAATTCTCACAGTTTTCTTTTCTAATAAGAGAGTTTAAGATCAGCTATAACCTGCTGCATTCATCAAGAAAATATTTCATATTTTGCGTACACCTGACCTAAGAAAGTTTCCTTTGGTTTGTTTTCTTAAGAAACACTGCAGTGGGTTGTGTTCTGTGGCAGGCTAAAATGTATATACACTTATATTTAAATACTATTGCTTATGGCATTCAGTAACGACCCTATCCAAGAATCCAAGCAGACTGCATAGGCTTACAGGAGTCTTTTTCAAAAGCTACATGAAGTCTTCTGCAGAGGAAGTTCATTGTTCACCTCAGTTCTTCCCAAACTTCTGTGCTATTTTGCCACAGTCCAGCCTCAAAACTTTTCACAGGTTATTGGAACTTTATGGTTCCACAGACTGGTTTCAGAATTACTAGTTTGTCACTTCAGAGTTTAGCTCCTCCTGTCTACACTATGGCAAAAAACAGGTCTCTTCTGCTGCCTTTTCTGAGCAAGAAAAAGAGTTTTAACATGTCTGTTGCACTTGGTCCTTATTTAGAACATTGACAGTAAATTTCTTTATTAAATTTAATGAACTTGATATCTAATTGTATCAAACAAGATCTGGTCTCCACTGCATCAGGTCCAACACTGCCAGTAAGCAGTCCTGCTGATGAGCTTGCAAAGCATGGGAGTGATGCAGAGATGGAATGACTCACATGGAGCTAGTCAAAGGGACTAACTTCAAGACTAGCAACAAAAGCAGGTTTCTCAAAGCACAGATCAGCCTCCAGTTGTACTTTTCTGCCTCCACACCAGATGAAAACACAACATTGCAGACTAACTAGAAACATCTGGCTTTAACGCAGTATTAGCTTTTATTGCTACTTAGACTAAAGACACATCCTAAGACAGTCAAAGAGAACCGCAGTAGGCGTAACATCTATTGCCCTCCCAAAGGTCCTTTACTTAAAACAGAGTGAGGGAAATGTAAAGTTGCTTCTTAGCTGTTCATAAAGGAAAACAGAACATTTTTGATAAGATGCTATCTTCTTTTCTTCCTCTCACAGTATTCACCGTGCAAAAGAGGAGAATTTTAGCTTTGTGTTCCCTGTCCTATACAGCAGCCAAAGGCTCTAAAGGGGACCTCTCCAGCACACAGGATCGAATGATTATCCAGTAAGTCTCTTGTTCTTTGTAACATTAGAGATACTTCTATAACATATCCAACACGTATCTGGTGAAAATTGTTACCAGAATGCTTCAATCTCAAGCTCCCTCTCCCTGTAAATAAGTTACAGAAAGAAGCCAAATGACAGCACTTGACAACATGAAGCATGGTGCCAGAATACAAACCAATAAAGTTTCTTCTCCTTGAATGTGACAAAAAGCTTATTTTAAGCATACTGAGACAATAAAATGCTGATTAACAAGCAGCATGTTCTTCAATGAAACTTACGAGTGTGCAGTCTTGTGCTAAATAGAGAAAACACTGAAGGTATGCAGTCTCAAGTATGAGAACAGCTTCACACAAATGTATTCAATACTAGCTTTCAACCAACTCAAATTAATAACAGTAACAGAATATCTTCAGCTACATGCAGGATTCACCCAGTGCCATGGACATATTTTCCTGAACTCGTTGAGTTTAACTAGAGGTGTAAGGTCTACTTCTTAACCAGTCAGCTCATATCTTGTCTCAGACATACCTATCCCATCTGTAGTCATGTCTTTGCCCCGCTCCCTGGTACAAACAGGTACACTGAGTCTTCAGGGATTGCTAGTGAGTGGATTACTTTAGGAGTAGCTAGAAACTATGATTCTCTATTCATAGATAGCCTAATCACATGCTAACACTTTGTTCTGCAGAAATTAATATAGACAAAGCTGAAAATAATACTCACCCACAGAGTCTAAAAATAAGCACCAAAATTTCCCCTCCTGGTTTCTTTCTGATTTTTGTTTCCTCTCAGGTGATGACACCATTCTTCTTTCTGGCTCTCCTGAAACACATCATGTGCTCTGGGTCACAGACCACTCTGGGGAACCTTTTTTTTTAATGTAAGGTCATAGTTTTGGGATGTGCTGTGTTAGCCAAATCAAGGGTCTGCTTATGAGACCAGAATAAACAACAGAAGACATTGGTTTAACATGGCCTCCATGAATCAGATACCTAGAAACATATTTAGTGTATAAATGAGATAGGCAGCACAGACACAAGTGTGATATGCACTAAATACAGTAAATGTGGTGTTTTCAGCTGCACTACCATGAAGAACACACTCCTTCAGAGTATTTTTGGTATGACAGACTCAGTTTAGCTTAGCCCGGCAGCTCAGCCCATTTCAGATTTCCAAAAACAAGCCAATTAAAATACCAGAAGCTTACTGAATATTGATTGCTTTAGACCATGCAATTCAATACAGCCTTGTTTCATGCAAACACAGGAATTTTTAGAGCACAGGATCCCTAAAATCAGTAAAAAGGGTGATAATTTAACAGGAACAGCGCAGAAAACACTTGCAGGTCCCACAGAGCAGACAAGCTTTCCAACAGGAGTTCACTGACAAAGAGAAGTAACAATTCTAGTTTGGGGGCAGTTTCACACGTACTTCTGCAGTACTGATATGTCCTCATACATGTAGCTTATGAACAAATACTTTCTCCAAAAACATCTTCTGAGGCAAGTATAACAAGTTTCCATCTCCCAGATGAAAAAAGTGAGGTCAGTAGGTGTGAATACAGATGGAGCTGGTTCTAGAGGCGGGATGCAAAATTTGAGTTCTAGGATTATGCTCCAGACTTACTACTTTTGTGGCATTTTATTTAGAGAATTTGGTGAAGGGAAAGAAGAGTCAGTTTTTCATTACACATGAAGTATATACACACATAATGTGCCCCATCCTTATCTAAGACCTACCTCAGTGCTCACATTAAAACTCCTCATGCCTAGAGGACTGAAGCAGAAATCCACAGTGGTGATTCTCTGCATGGAGGGCACACTGCACACCATTGGAATAATGTCATGCTGCCAGATGCATGCTCCATTACATTCTTCTAGTCCTGAAGGAAAAACACTTTAAATTCAGTAATATATAATACTCCTGTTAATGTGGACAGGAGACTGGCAACATGCCACTAACAGAGCCAAGCAATGGAAAAACCAGAGAACTAGTACAGTCAGTCTCACAATCTGAAGCAGACAGACCTATTGTAAGCTGTCTCCATCCTTGGGGCTGGATGGTCCAGGCTGATTTACAAGCACAATATTTACAACTAACACACATGAAATACATTATGAGTAGAAATAAATCTCCTAACATGCACAGAGAACAGCTAAGATAAAAGAATGCATGTGGTAAACTAGGTGAATGTTTGTCATTAAAAGTGTGGTACTAAAGCCAGAGCACGTCTTTGGGGCAAAGGAGACTCTGTATTTGCACTCATGTTTATCAATACTCTGGAAGACACGAGCTGTTAGGCAAATACTTTCAGAAAGATATCCCGTCTTTTCATTTTTTCTAGAGAATTCAAAGCTGATGAAAGACACCATGTTGAAAGCCCTTGGGAGCATAACACTGCCTGAAAGGAAGATTACCCTTATGCCTATGCAAAGACCCAGTGAACAATAGGCCAGAGTCAGTTCTCACATCTTGCATTATCTCAGGCAATATCGTTAATTTTTGTGCACCTTGTGTTCCATCTCATAAACAAGGATAAGTATGAAAGAAGATAAGAAAATACTTCTTTAAGGCCAGAAGGAACCATTGTAATTAAGTATTCTGACTTACTGCCTCACACTACAGGCAGTAGAAATTCCCTGAATTAATTCCTAAATTAAATCACCACTGAACAGATAAACCCTTCAGAAAAAACAGCCATCTCTGACTAAATAATGTGGCTAGGAAATGGGAATGTCAATTCTAGTTTCCCTGTAATTACAAAAACCAAAACCCACTCCCAAAAGAACTGATGACAATTTCCTGCTGATCACTCCTGACTTTTGAACCTTGTACAGCAGACTACACTGAGCAGGCTCCTCTAAATCTGATTTGGTTTAGAGGGAATATGAGGCAGCTTAAACACATCTGTATTTGACATTTCTGCCAACAAAGCTGCATTGGTCACAGATCGTACCTCATCATGCCCAGCCAATCCAGTTAGGCCACAGCTTCTTTAAGGACCTGGATTCATCTCTTCCTTTGACATTAAGGTTTAACAGTACCAATTATTTTTTTTTTTGCAGCTCTTTGTGATGTTGACTCTTGCCCAGTGGGATCTAGGTGGAAGCTAATCAACTGGTTTTATGAAGGGTACAGAAAGAACAGCCACAGAGAGCTGTGAAGCTGCCACTTTCCCGAGAAAACATCTGATTCTAGTGCGGTAGGATATACTAATAAAACATAGACCAACAATGGAAACAGACTGTGGTACAAAACAGAGGAACTACTTCAGGTAACTAAACATACGCCCTGTCTTAAGCCACCATCACAACATCTTGTTTCAGTTACTACACATCTCTTTCAATGTACTTTCCATTGACTGAAAGGGAGCAATCAAATTTCAACTAGAGCTGCACAGATTAACTGAAGGAGCAGCAAAGAGGATTTGGGGAAGAGAGAGGTTAGCTGGGGAAAATACTCCAAAATCAGCCCAATTTTAAATTCAGTCATGAAGTAGCATGAAGTTACCATTTGATAGCAGTACTATTCAGGTGTGACAAGAAGGCATCAGCTATTTTTTTCTTGAAGTAGTCTAAATAGATTTGATTTCGAGATGCTGGGAGCTGCAAAGTGGCAGCAAAGGAAGGCCAACACCTACCTTAATATCTCTAACTAGGTGTCACAATTCTGTCACAACAAGATAAATTCCAGGCAGAATGACCTCTCACATTGTCAGTGTCACAAGATAGTTTCTTTTCAGTGGGTACAAGACAATGTAAATAAACCAAACTCAGCCTATACAACTATACACATGACATATGGGGAAAAAAAAGAAACTACAGTTCTACTGCTAGGTCTTCTAAGTAAGATCAATTTTGTATTTCTTTTATCAAATTGAGCACTAATGATAGACAGAGGGAGAATGAATAAGGAAATAATTTAGGAAGGGTAGCACGGACATACTGTGTATTTACAAGACATTTCTGTAATGCCACAAAATTATTATACCTCTAGATTGCAACTAAAATAAACCTTTTCCAGTGAAGATTTACACTTGCTTCCACAGCTTTGGTTATACCTTCAGATTTACCAGATTTGCTTTCTAAAACATTGGCTAGTGCTTATAAAAAAATTGTAAAACTAAACGTACCATCCACATTCGATGAAGCAATAAATAAATACTCATATGTTGTATTACATTCTATTTTAAGTTGATTTTATACACCATTCTAGTTAAGGATAATGTCACATTATATTAACTAGTATTGCTAATTTTCTCCCACTGTTTTGTGGTTTCATGCCCATAAAAAAGACAGGTGATGCTCTGTAATTACTACAGCTGTTATTTATACTTTTTGGGGGGTTTTGGGGTTGTTGTTGCTTTGGGGTTTCATGTGGGATTTTGTGGGGGTTTTTTAGTATGTTGATTTCAAAGGAAGGATTCACAGCAAACAAGAGGAACTCAGATTGTTACAGGCTATAATACTAAAATACACACAAAATAAAATAAAAAAACCCAAAACACCCAAAACAAAACACCTACCAAGAGAGCAAGAAAGCATGCAAGCAAAAATTATTAAAACCTCAAAATGTATTTGATCCTAAATTGAGAGCTGAAATTCTTTAAAGTGCAGGGAGATTACACAATTCCCTCAGCAGAATTCTAGGCTGGGCCACAGGACCCACAGCTTCATGCCATCAAACCTAATCTTTGTTTGAGATCTGAAACATTCTCTCCAACAGTTTTCAGTCTCATTGCAAAACTGCGAGAGGAAGATGAAAGGCAGATCCTCCCCGCCTCTCTTACACTAACCCCAGGGCCTAGAAACATCAGGTCTTGATTTAACTGAACACACGCTGGGCCAGAAAAAGGATGAGTGATACTGGGACTTGATGGACACCCAGAAGACAATCTGATTCACAATTTTCCAACACAATCATTGGATCACGTCAGACCCCTGAGCAGACTGTGCTAAAATTAGACAGCCAACCAACAAGCATCCCCTCGCTGGCCAAAATGACAGCAAAGCCAGCAGAGTCAGCCCAAATGCTTCCTCGCTGGGGAAAAGCATACACGTTACCAAGTAAACAGAAGCTTCACAGCTTCAACCAGGCAGGATCCTCAAGGAGGCAGCCCCCTGGGGCCTTCTCCCTTTAAGGTAACTTGTCCTTGTTTTGTTACTGCTAACAAAAAGGCCTCTAGACCTTATTTCTTAGTCAACTGAACTCCTCTTCACTGCACCCCTCTTCCAACAAATTTACTGTCTCAGTCTGTACCACATAAGGGCTGGACCACGCTAAATCTGCTGGTTCCCAAGCATGCTTCTTAAGCCTCTAGCAAACCAAGAGTAGAATATTTGCTTTTAAATCTCCAAAGCAGGATTAGGCAGGGCAATTATACTTCTAAACAGCCTCACACCTGCCACGCATTCTTAGTGAAGGAGAGATACATTTTAATATCTGGAAATTATAAGATGAACTTCTTTGTCCAAAGCAGGATATCACAGCTTACAGTTGCTAGCTCCCTTGTTTCTTGGCTGCAGAGGAAAAGAGTTTTCTTTCTGTGAAACCAAAGGATGGATATAACTGTTTGATTTGCTTCCAGTGACATTGTTCCCTTACTTCTTTTTTGTCAGAACCATCTCTACATAATTGAGTCTGATCTGAGGAAGAGCTAGAGCAGTTGGGTTATCTGCTGAACATTTCTCCCTTCATCTCACTCTATTTCAGTGCCTCAAACGAAAAATTAAGTCCATGAGAGACTTTTTCATATACGCTGTCCAACCTGCTCCATTCACATACTTTTTGCATTTTTTAGGATGTATATATAGAAGTCATATTGTAATGACATCAGAGCCTCCAAGTACAATTTTAGCACAAAATCAAGTGGTAATGTTCAGAGAACCATTTATCTTTATGTGGTAGGAGTTACAGCAGTGCTGTTGCTGCTTTTGAGGGCAAATTATGCAGGCTTCTTGTCAATTTCTTAGGTTGCCTAGAAAGCCAAATCGCTCTTATCAGCAGCCGCTGCTCTGACTGCATATACCCTTTCTTTATATCTGCATCTTTAAATGCATCAGCCAAGAGCAAAACAATCTCCCTTTGGTGCAAAAATAGGGTATGGAAAGGAAAAAAGAACACCAAACAAAAAAAAAAGAAAAAAAACCCCTCCACATCACTTGCAGCATCTTTACATGCAATAGTAACAGTCTCTTGGTGCCATCATCAGCCAGGGCATTTCATTCACACCGAACACGTGTGGGCACATCGCATATGCTTTTCCATTCAATGTATTTTTAAATGTTTCCCAGGCAACTGTTTCAATACAACATACCTCCTTGGCAACCTGGCACCCACCAATGCCACACCAGTCTCCCTAGTCCTCTTTTTAGGTCTTTCCATCTTGGCACACAAATGTCACAAGGCTTGATTTTCTATTTACAGCCACACAGGTAATGATTTGTCCTTACACTTGAAAAGGGAAGGCTGAATTGAAAGAGATGAGTTGTGACCTGGACTCTGCACATGGACAAATCCAGGCTCCAGTGACCTACCTGAGGAAGCAGGTTTCAAAGGTGATGGCTTTTCATTTGAAAAGACTTTGTCACCTACAACTAAAATTAGGGAGAGCCCACAAAGGTGTCTCCATTCAGCAGTATCTCTCTGGGAAAAGCAGAGAACCTGCTCTTCTCTAAATCGAAATTGCATGTCATCTTTATTCTCCTGACTGTGTTAAGGAAATCTTACACAGCTTTCATAGTTTTGTGGCTTGAATTGTAATACATCACATTGACGAAAATAGTCAGACTTTTCCATCCCATTGCAGATGGGGATCAGCACTATACTGAGTGAGCCAATATGACTGAGCTACTCTTTCCAATGCTACATTTACTGCCACTGGGCTGTAGAGGAGATAGCATTATGAAGTCCATTTACTACAGAAGCTTTCACTCATGCTCTGCCATACCTACTTCAGTCTCCTGTGGTATCTTTGAGAATGTTTTCTTTTATGACATTTAGCAGATCCTTGAGTGAAGTCAGAGACTATTTGATAAGGTCAAAAAATTATCAACGTATGCTCCTAAACCAAACACTGATTAGATAAAATAATTAAAATATAATAATGTTCCAATTTTCTAGCAAGGCACAATTTATTCTGAACATTTTTATCTGATACAGAAGCTATCTCTACAGACTACAGAACCAAAGATATTTCAGAAGGACTAAAACTATCTCCAAACATCACTCACCACAAAATAAAATAAATGAATTAAAACTGCATATGCTTTAGCTTCAAAGTGGTATATTAAAAAAAAAAAAAAAAAATAGAGCTTGTGCATGTAATTACATCAGGCTCTGAGAGAAACCTAGCAGAAACTATAGCATCTCTTTTTCATTGATTACGCCATAACAACAGCTGAAAATTACAATTTTTCCAGGCTATAAAATGCCTGGCACTCCAAATTCTACACAGGCAGCAAAAATCTCCCCCCTGTCTGTGAGTTGTTGTATCTGTAATAGAGACCCTGCATTACCAGGCTTTCTCATTCTTCCCAAATGCAGAAGCTCTCATTCAATGTTGCAGCTGTTGGGTAGGAAATCAGAAATAGCAGAAGGCGGATTAGCTGATAATGTACCAGTTCTTCCCCAGCAAATGCTGGCACCTGCGTTTTACACTCTCCTCTTTCCCGCAGCCCAGGAAAAGATCACTCGGTTTGTTTGGCAGGCAATTTATAGGCTTTAGTGATGGTGGAATTGCAGAAGGATTAGAATTTGTTATAATAGCTCCTTCTTCCTGAGAGTAAAAGTTAAAACTGAGGCCCACTTTACAGCAAGAATCAGGGACAATCTGAGTAAAGATTAAGCATGTGCAGCTTGATGAGACTCTACAGGGAACAGATAACTACACATGCTGGCACTTCATTTACAAGGAAATCCCTAAAGATAATCTGGAGAAGCACTCTAACTTCCAAAAGCTCAAATCCGTTGACCACTGGCTCAAATCTAGTCAAGGCTGAGGATGATAAAGACTACTCTTTGCATTTCTATGAGAACTTTTTTCTAAGGCCACAAAACATTCTAATTATTAAATTATGCAAGGCCCAAAGTCAAGTAAGAACAGGATTTCCGTGTCGGCGGAGGAAACAGTAGGTAAGACCTCGTGCAATGTGGCAGAACCAAGACCAGGTCCTATTCTACACTTCACCTTCATGCTGTAAGTACATTATTAATTCTGGAAAGATGTAGAGGAAAAAACACTGAGTACACATAATCGACAAAGGTTTCTAAAATCCTTGTTTCAAATCTACAGATAGTCACAGAAGCAGATATAGCAAGAATGAAAACATTTGCTGACATCCCTACCCTCACAGGCTATAAAAGGCATGGAACAGGTAACAGTGGAAAAAAAAAATCTTACAGCATCAAGTTTTCAGTGAAATCCACAAAACACAAACAAACTACAAGCTATAATATATATGTTTTTTACTTTTTTCTTTTTACAATCAGCAGTTACAGTAATAATTTTCACTATTCTTTTTATTATATTCTTTCATTTGTGGCACTTACTGCACAATAACCATTGTTATGGTCACCCATAATAAAGCTTTTGAAAATGCTATAATACATGACTAACAGTACCACACAGCAACACCTTCAGCATGAAAACCAGACCACACTTCTGATTGCTGGATCAGGAGATTTCATATCTACCAAATACATCTGTACAAGTCATTATTAGGAGCAAAGGACTATCAAGACGGTATCAAAGGAGTCATAAGACATATAAAACACTGAACCAAACATAACAGGAACAAACCAAGAAACTCTGTGACAGAAACAATCATTCACACAGATACACCTAGGAATATGCAGAGACATCAGCTCAATCCGATAGCTTTCATTGCCCCTCAGATCTTTTTGAAGTACGATTTTTTTATATTGTTTGCTGCCGCCAAGTGGTGATAATTCATAGCAGTCACTAAGGCTGGGTAAGAAAAACCCAAAATTAAATACTTTTTGGTTTGCCTTCTTCAATTAGCATCAGCAGTTATTAAAACCAAATTTCTGCTGCTCCTCTGTCATCTCATTTTCAACCACTTACATGGCTGATCCCCTTTCAATCTACAGTTTTGCTTTATTAATACATACTTCCTTTTGCTGTTCTTTCCTCTGTGTCTGCTGCTATCACCATCTTTCTTTCCACAGCAGGCCTAAAATCTCCAGATTCAAGTTCTCCTCTTGCCTCTATTAAGCTTACCTTGCTCTGCCTGGAACTTTTGTGAGAACACCTTTCCCACCCAGGAGAAAAGGAGGACCCATTTCCTGGAATCTCATTTCATCTCACTGGGAAGCGGCCTCGAAAGGGCAACAAAAATTAATGGCAGAACACTGTAACTGTCCTGCCATTTCTTGGGTACTGCAGTAGCTGCAACAAATATTGATATGGAGAAATGTTAGTCTGTATGACAGTGATTGGCTTTTCCATTGTAATTTCTTTCTTCGTTAATTTCATTTTTATTTTAGTTTCCCTATCGCCTAGCAGAAATGCTAGACCTCTAGTATGACTATTGTTTATTATTTTAAAAAAATATTTTTAAAATATTTAAATATTTTTAATTGTATTTTTTTTTAAGAGCAAGCTGTACCAGCTCTCCCTCGTAAACACCCGTTATCAAACAAAGCTTTTTACTTTCTCGCGCAATTATTCTTGTATCAATTGTGAAAAATGTGATCAGCAGTTACTTTTTAATCCTTTTATCTGCTGTTGGGAAGTTATGAAGAGTCTCTTTCTCTACGCCTGTTTTTTGAAAAGGCTGCAGCCTGATCAGGGTGTCTCCCCCTTTCAAAGACTCCCAGTGATGGCTCTGCTCTAACAACATGCTTTAGTTTTAAGTCACCCAGCAACATTTATCCCCCAAAAAGACAAAATGCATCACTTAACAGATTATTTCCTGAAAGAAAAATTAGATCAGTCTCAACCTGATTTGCTACTTGGATAAATAATCTTCGGCTGAGGGACTGAGAGGGCCCCGCCGCCATTTTGTCCAACTCCACCCAAGCCCAGAACCTTCTGTGGGATTCTAGACAAACGGGCCACACCAGATTGCCATGAAAGCCACTCCAAGCCCCACATACAGCAAAATGCTACAGATACAGAAAGTTTAAGGCGTAAAAATTAAGCGTTTCCCGTCAGACAAGCACCTAGAAGCTGAGGGTACTACAGGTCCCGTCGAGATCATGGCGGCGCTGACGCAGCCGAGGGGCTACAAAAGGGCGGGCTTCTCCTCAGGAGAAGGGCGAGTTTCTCCTCAGAAAAAACGGGCGAGTATTTTCAAAAACAGGGCAGATTTCCCCTCAGGCTGCAGCTAACCAGCCGTGCACAGCTCCCCGCCGCTAAGGCAGGCCGCTCGAGGAGGAGGAGAACCAGCAGCAGCCGTCCCGCCCCTCAGGCTCTGAGGCGGCGCCGCCCGGCCCGGCCCGCGGGGGAGGCAGGGCGGGATCCCCCGCCGCAGCCATGTCGCAGGAAGGAGCCGCCAGGCTGCGCCTCAAGCCCAGGAAGGCGCCGGCAGCTTGCAGCCGGGAGCCCAGCCCGGGCCGGGAGTCGCCAGGGCCGCGCCCGTGAGTCCAGGCTGGTGGGGGAACGGTTCCCGCAGCGGGGCGAGGAGCCGGCCCGGGCCGCGCGGCCCTGCCGGGGCTGGCGCGGCGGGAGCGGGAAGGGCTCACCCTAATGTTCATGTGCGTTCAGCACCGCCTCTTTCACCCTTCAAAGCTCGAGAGCTCAGCGGCAACGTAAAGCGCACCAGGCCTCTGAGAAATGTTAAAAGTATTAACATTTTCTTCCTTCAGAATAAGGGTTCACAGGGGGCTGGAAATAATTCCTGGTTGTTTGTTTTTTTTTTTTCCAGCCCTCGAAGGAGGGAAGCTTGAAGGGAGTCAAGGTGATGAGACAGTGAGTGGTTCAGTTCTTGGTTCAGCCGGTGCAGATGAGCACAGGCGTCCTCAGCTACACCTCTTGCAGAAACAGGCTGCAGAAGGGTGACTGCTCTGCCTTCTGAGGGCCTGGAAGACTTGTCTCTAGTTTCTTCTCCGTGCAGCATCACTCCTAGACAGTGACCCAAAAAAACCAACACATCAGTAAGAAGTGGGAATGCTGGATATATAGCATTCTGACATCAACAATCCATCCTTCTCTTGAAGTTATTTTTATATAGCATTAGGAGTATAAAAGCCTTTTAATGCTTTTAGGTAAACTTTTTAACAAATCTGTTAACAAAAGGAAAGAGCTTATCACACTCAGCCACTGAATTGGGCTGGAAGAGGTTGGTGATGCACTATCAGCTACTGGAAGTTAATTTTAAAACTTCTGCTTTGATAAATCACAATTAAGGATAGCTATGTTCTTTGAAACAGCATTACAGAAGAAATAAATCTAGGTAATTAAGAGGCAAAGTATGCAAAGCAATACAGAGTATTTTCTTCTCTTTCTCCCACCCTCAAACTACTGGACTATGTCTGTCTTTACAGGGCATTGACCAGCAGAGCTTCCTGGTTTGAAAAAGACAACTTAAATGAGTTTGAAAAGCCATGGAGTTTGTTACTGAAAAACATCAGTCAAGATTTCACATGCACAAGCTGGCAATCAGTGCCCAGTTTTCCAGAATTCTTTGAAAAGGTAGCGTGCTGTATCCTTATTGTCTACACTTTGGGTACTCCTTACAGTAGTGACAGTAAATTCTGATGTTAACAGGGGAAACCTTCTGAAATAGCTTTTATGTTGGTTTTCAGCTCTTGATTCTCTCCCTGTAGTGGTGTGAGGTAGGACTGTGTGCCAGGTAACAACTCCTCCTGCTGGGGGATTTTTTTGCAGTATGGCAAATTCTTCACAGCATTTTGCTGTGCCAGTATACTGACTGCACTTAGGCACAAGCATCTCCCTAATGGAGTGAAACTGGGAAAGGCAAACTGTAACAGAGAGGTTAATTACACAGAAACAACCACTACAGTGCTCTGATAATATTAGGCAATATCATAACAGAAAAAACACAGTCCTTCTAAAGCAGAATTTTTTTCCCTGAAAAGCAGCAAGTTGTTTTCATCCTTAGTCTCAAAAGAACATTAGAGTCCCCTAGTGTTTCCATTCAGAAATGTTAAGGGATCACACCTATTGCATAAACTCCAGGAAGTTCTTGGTTGCTGTACAAGTGCTGGAGATGGATGTAAATAAAATGTTCTTCAGTGTAGTTCAGCCTTTCTCAGTATTTGTAATACGTCCAGCCTTGGTTTTATGTATTGATTGAACTGCACTTGGTTGATGACATTGTGTGTGTGTCACAGAGTTCCGAGGAAGAGACTCCACAAAAACAAGAAGCCTTCACAGTTGGAACGAAGGACTTCCCTTGGGTACCATTCCCATCTTTTTGCAAAAAAGAATGTCTAAAAGCAAAGAATTGTAGCTCCCAGCAGGTAACACAGAGCCAGACTGACCATCCACATGAAGAACAGGGCCAAGCAGATAAACTGGCAATTTTACCTTCTACAGCTGAGAAAATGTGCAGTGTGGGTATTACAGATCAAGCAAAAGATATGGTTGGGGAGGACCCAAAACGTATCTCAAAACTGGATGCAAGTCCTAAATCATGTGAATTTTCTCAACCCAGTTCTACACACCACTTGGCCTTGTCACAAAGCTCTGCTCAAGCTTCTAGCTTTCAGCAGCACCACAGAAAGACTGTGCAGAAGAGCAGGGAAGAAAATGATAGGAAAGAGCTTCAAATACTAAGACATGAAGGGAGTATTTCACCTGGTGAGGCTGGATCTGTGCCTGCAGAAGAGACAGCTCCTCTTGTGAGCCAACCTAGAACTGAAAGCTGCAAGGAGACAGAAAACAAGAGTGAAGGATCTTCAACTCTTGACAGTTGCCCAATGTGTCTGATTCCTTTTAGTGGAACGTAAGTCTTTTTTAGTAAGTTTACAAACTCCACAATGGTTCTGGACATTCTCTATATACAAAATAATGAAACTAGACAAAACTTCAATTGTAAAATACTTTTTAACTATCAAAATTACCTACTTCTAATTCAACTTAAAGTTCATGCTTACTAGGTTATACTGTTTCAAAAAGAAAGTTGAGTTCTCTGATAAGCCTTGCAATATTGGCAGAATTAGCATTTTAAATATCCAAGTTATCAAAAGACTTTTTTGGTGAGATCTGTATCACAATTCAAAAACCATTCCAATGCAGCATTCTTAGTAGTTAAAGGGTAATTGTGAGCATTGTCTTCTAGTAAATGACATTATCAAGCTATCTAGGAGCAGGTAAAAGCAATTTCAAGAGTCTGTGTCAGGCTGCAGTGCTGCTGAGCACAGGCATGACTTACCCTTTGAGCTGCTAGAACACTTCAGCCACTGCTTAGGAAATGAGAGTAAAGGTGCAGAATAGTGTAAGTGAAAGGATTTGACTTTGTTCCTCACTGAACAAATTCTCTTTATTTGCAGGCTGTCACAAATGGATATTGATGCCCATCTTGCCAGGTGCTTGTCTCAAAGTGCAGATGATGTAATGTGGTAAATCCAGAAGAATGAAGAGCAAATGAATAAGGCCAAGGAGGAACCTTTCTCAAAGGAAAAGGGAAAATGTGTCAAGGAAACACATCCTTGTCTCAAACTTGCTTAAGGATCACAAACCAGTGACTCAACAGAAGGTCAAGTGCCATCTGCCAGGCTGGGGTCTTTTAAATCCTCTCAAATGCATGTAAAGTTGTTCTAGTGCTGAAAATGATGCTGTACTACTGTAAATCCCCAAGAACCCGTTTTGTCTCATGCACCATAGTTTTGAACCTTGAAGTGCAGAAGAAAGCAGCTGCATAAAAATATCATTTAACCTGATCCAGTAGGTTACTGACTTTTTTTCTAAACAGGTAACCTGTGAAAATAAGATTAATTAAAACATCATTCAAATTTAGCATTTTTCATTATTTTTATCTAAGTAAGAACTTACATGGTTTTACAGTTGACTCTGATTGTATCTGCAGTAAAAGAAATCACAACCAAGAGCAAATCAAGGGTGTGGGGTGGTTTGGTTTTTTTCATCTCTCTGAAGGAACACAGCTAATTCATAATTCATATTCAAATTCATAACCTTACTTAGAAGCCTACAAAGTCAGTGTCCACTTGATGATTAGTCCCAACTACTTAGGCTCCAGAAAAAACACTTTTCCTGCCAGTTTCACAATGCCAACATACAGAACAAGATTTAGGCAGCCTAATCAGCTCTTTGTGTATCAGTTTCCAACCTCACACCCCTTAGAAACCATCAAGGTTTGAGAGTAAAGAACACCTGAGAGTTTGTTTTGGCTAGAAGGCATTCAGGACACTCGTCCATTATTTGGTAACTTCTTAACAGTAGCAGGCAAACATTTTGTAAGCTTGAGAAAAGCAACCTTTTCATGAAGGACAATAAATGGCATTTAGTGCTGGTTCAGTAACAAATGGAATAAAGTAGAGCAGGTTGTTAATTTCCCCCAGGTACAGTTAATTGTTTACTGAACAGGATCCCTAGTCCAGCAGTACAGTGTATCTCCAGCCACAGCATCTCCAGCCACAGCCTTACAGGTCAAATGAGTTCCTTGCCAAAAGGCTGCAGGCAGGAGTAGCACAGCTGTGCCTGTTCCAGCTCTTTTGATCTCCTAAAGAGGTTTGCAACCTTACACCTCTGCCCTAGTCCCTAAAAACATACAGTTCAGATGTGATCCAAAAATACAGAATAAACATATAGCATCAAAATACAGGAAGAATCCCATAATATCATTTACAACGGGGTCTCTAAAAAGTGCAAGTTGGTCATAGCTCAGTTTACTGATAAATAATAACAGTCTATTACCTTTTTCATTAAAGTCTTTAATAGATGTGCAAGAATATAAATGATCTTAGCTGTTATGGATTAGTATACCATCTTCTGCACAATTAAAACTGGTCAGCAAAGATCCCAACTAATTAATTATACAAAACTACAAGAACATATTTACTGTTTTACAATCATTAAATTAGCTAGAATTTTCATTTACTATTTCAAATAAGACAACTATATATCATTACCAGAGCCATTTGTAATATATTAGGATTTTTTTTCCAAACCACACATTTAATTACATCCTTCATTTTCTTTTATTTATAAAACAAATACTTTATATAAAAAATTTCCCCTTCATCATGAACAGAACATTATTTAAACACTTGCACATGAGCAACCAAACTTGTATCCAGCAAACTATTTGGCAACACAGCAACATTGTAAATGCCTGTAAGTTTTTAAATAAAAATCGAGTAGTCTTTACAATGTTTGTTTAGCAAATGTGTCTCTGTTCTTCTTTCCATCCCTCCCAAAAGTGTTCCGAAACCTAGAAAAAAAGGTTTAAAAAATCCAACCCACGTTTCTAGTATTTCCATTTTTAAGTCCTATGCCCTGGCATGTCAAAGACAGCTTAATCTGTCATGTTTCCATTCATGAGCTGCCTGCACTCACTCTGATAACTATTGTTTAATTCTATTACCAGGGGAGCTGAAAACACTGAAAGAAAAATTATCCAGGGTAAATAGTGGCCAGGGAAAAGGAAAAAAAAAAGGAGTAATAAAAAAAAGCCAGGTTACATTTAATATGTAAATGTTTCCTTTAGTAGATAATAAAGTATCTAAAGTCCAGGCATTTGAGGCAAGTACTTACTGATTCAATTATTTAGTGCTGATTAAAACACATTTTGCTTTGTATGAAAAGCTACAGTCCAACGGAGAGAAACCCACAACTAAAACTGAATGGGATTAACAGAGCTACATAACCACAGGTCTGCAGAAGTGTGGCTAATGAGGGGATACAAAATGTAGATTGCTAATCAATGATTAATTGAAAATTTTAAACAATGTTTTGGCAGTCTGGTCCTAGCACCTCATGACTTGGATGTGACTCCGAAGGATGTTATGTTCAGCACCTAACGCAATGCTGTACCCTGAGAAAACCATATCTTCATGGAAAGAGAGTGAAAGTGTTGCAATTTCTCCTGCATTTGACACCAAATCAGGCGAGATGGCATGGCACAGGGTTTCTCATTTTCGCCTTCCCCACACGATTTTTCTTCCCCCCTTCTCTGTACAACCCACACAATATAGTTACCCAACATCTAGCAAAAATACATTTTGCCTCTGCTGCTGTGGGAGGCAGCGAGACCTTCCCAGCGCCTGCAGCTGACAGATCACACTCCCTGCTCCTCAGATGCAGCCACAGGAGCTCTCCCAAGCTGATCAACTGCTCGTCTTTTTGATGAAATAAACCCTTTCCCTGCCATTCCCACCCCGCCCCAGTGTCCACTAGAAGGAATTTGATAGTTCTCTTTTGCTTTATCCAGTTTCTTAGATATTCATTTTTCGTCCATTTAAAAAACGTACTACTTTGATGAAAATCGTTTTACCAAGAACATCCCATTCTCTTACGCAAAATGATTAGTTATTAATACACACTGAGTAATTGTAAGCAGACTGTTTATCATAAGTAGGAGGTGTGCTTTATCAGGAAAGTGTATTTTATCTTATGGTTACTTTAGATTTACTATTTAAACTTTAAGGCTATTTTTTATTATGCTTTTGCTCTATTTCTGAATACTTGTTGATAAAAATACTTTCCAAAAATCTAATGTACAACACAACATCTTGGTGGGTGTAGGCACTGCTGAAGTATCTTCAGAAATCCTGTGTGTGCAAATTTAGTTTTCTTCAATCTATACCTTTTGGTAAATTTGGAGTTTAAAACAACAGATTTTGAAATTGAGACTGTAAATTCTAATTTGGAATTAATACTGCTGAGTCACTCTGCTTTTCAATTTCTATAAAGATGTCAGTGAACATCAGGCTGCAGCTGTGAACTATGTTTCATATATAAATGCTTACTTAACATGAACAAGCAGAACTTACCAGGTTTAAGAACGTTCCAAATATGTAATAATTCTTCAATGCAGTTTATCCATTTAGGCACTTAAATCTTGTACCCAAATTTACGTTTTGATTGCTAATAAAACACAACTCCTTTTAAATATATCTGAGACGTTTAGACAGGTACCACTTGTGAAAAAAGGCATCAAAAATAAGCTTCAACACCACCGTAATATATTTTATTCTTCAGGATGTTACACTGTGATAATCTTCACTTGGCAGCTCATTGCATCAAGTGTTTGTAGAAAGTGTGTAGAGCTCCAAAGTTTCTCAGAATCTCCTTGACCAGGGATGCAATGAACATATCAATCCTTCATGAAAACAGGCACAAAACACAAATTCCTTCATTAATGAAGCCAGTTCCATCAGTGCCCAAACCTTAAGAATCATGAAGTGGTGGGAGAACACCCACCAAAATCATCATTTCTCTTCTTTGATTTTCAGCAGCAATTGTTTTAAAATCATTGGTCTCAGTCCCAAATCGTGGTCCCCAGCCTTACATGCATGTACTGGAGTTAAGGATAAATTCAAAGGTCATTCACACTGTCCACCAGGAAGATGTCATTCCTTCATACTGTTTCTTCTGTTGACAGCAACAAGGGATTAATATATTCAAATCCTTCAAATTCCGACTGATCTATTCGCTTTATTATATCTCTGAAAAAAACAAAGAAAACCTTTGATTTCCTTCCATCCCTTGCAATTGTTTATGATACCACTATTTTTGCTGCTGTGCTTTTCTTCAAAACACCTTATGGAAATGGAGGCAAGTGAAGTTGTACAAAAGCAACAATAAATGGGAAAAAATAAGTCTGTGAACATAGAAATATTTCACATTAATGTTTTATCCTCATATCTAAAACAACATAACTGGAAAATCTGAAATATTTGATACTTTCTTCTGCCCTTCCAGTTAGGCAACATGCACACTTATAGGGCCCAAAAAGAAGCATGTAATAAATTGCTTTTCCATACCCATTCACAAATTCTGAATTTCTACTAGAATAGCAGGCAGCCTTCTAAAATAAAAGTCGTCTGGTAAGTCATGCAAGATATGTAGGAAACAAATAATTTACAACTTAATTTAACTTGACTACATTTCAATGCTAAGTACATAGTCTATTGCTAGCAATTGTCAAGTAAATGAAACGTTAATTTCTTAACATGTAATTGTATTTGGGGAAAAACCCAAACATACTCATCATCTGGGGTTAGCTGCACGGGTTCGCTGGTGAACTGTGTATCAAAGTTATCCAAACCATAATCATCTGTGATCTGAGGCTGAAATGGAGGGGTTGTTTGCTTCTTTTCCAGCTGAGAAAAAACACAATGGCAGAGGGAAAAAATTAAAATATTGATTACTTACAAAATCCCCCAAGGAAATAAACAGACATTGGCTCTAGAACAGTCCCTGTAACTGAGTTTAATGTCCGTGGAAGAGATAAACATGTTCAGTACAATGTGACACTCAGTATTAGACTAGTAGATTTTGACACCAAATGGTATTTGCTCATCCTGCTTATTCTATTGCTGCATTTTAAATACAAAATGTTAAAATTTTATTAGTTGCTGATTGTTTATGAAATCTAAGACCATAGAAAAAGCTGTGCCCCAAGTCTCTAGCACTGTGTAACAAGTAATAGCATCGTTGCTACACACATCTGGCTCCATAGCATTTAAACTGAGGAGATGTTCCCACAGCTTAAGTTTGTTCTACAAACAGCTGTTTTATAGAAATATGATTGACCAAATACTAATCTCCATAGTTGTCAATATGCTGAGGTAAGAGCTTATACTTAAAATATGTAGTTCGGGGACGGAATATGACAAAGGGAACAAGGAATGCATTAATGCTTGAGAAGAATCATGTATGAAAAGGTGTAAAACATGTTTCTAATGCCTCAATAGTTAGAAACAGCAAGAAAACCAAAGTGTCTATGTGCTGCAGTAAGTCATGACAAAAAAAACTAAGAACAGTTCATAGTGTTTTTCCTTACAAATACAAGATCCTCACATCTGCCTGTTAACGAGAGGTATGGCAAAACTCCTTATGGGCAAACTGGCCAGGAAGAAGTGTTAGTAGCTCAGTAAGTAGAGTATCATCATCTTCACTAAGCATTAAATAAGACATGTCATACACTGAAGTCTAAACTTAGCTCACAAATAAACATGAAAAATTCATACAATCATAGAATGTATGGGAAGGAACCCAAAGATCAATGGAGTCCAAAATTGCAAGCAACTAATTAAGTTTTCCTGAACACTCTGGATTTACTCCATATTGCATGGCCATTTGTCTGAGAAAACCTATTTCTTCAAGGAAGCTGCAGTAATGCCTTAGGAGACTCTCCTGGCATTTTCAGGCTTTTTCTACTTTTGATCCAAACACTGAAATAAATTAGCCAAAAAACACAAAATATCCCCTCTCTGGGTTCACATCCTCACACCTGCCTCCCCTGCCTTTTTT
Organism: Apus apus; assembly: GCF_020740795.1. Lineage (NCBI taxonomy): Eukaryota > Metazoa > Chordata > Aves > Apodiformes > Apodidae > Apus > Apus apus. The sequence continues at coordinate 1,892,603 of NC_067301.1, forward strand.
TAAGAAATGAATAAATTTTCAACACAGACTGAGGTTAAAGCTTTCTATTTGGACATGGGTCTCACCAGGTTACAATATTTACTTTGGTTTATGGAATGTACTAACTTCCCTGCAGTGAGAAATTTAGTTTTTTCATGGTTACATATTCAGTCTTTGGTCTCAGTAAGACAGTAACAGAACTCAACAACTCAACAAATGAGCTGGAATAGTCACAGAAAATTCAGTAACAAACTCAGAGCTCAGGAGGGTCATCTGGTGTACCTAATAATTCACAAGTTATGCAGCTAGATAATTTGATAATCTCTATTCTGAGAAAGAAAATGTACTTATGATTTCCAATTCAGACCTCTACACTGTTTCAGTAAAACTTAAGTTTTCTCCTTTTAAAGTATGTACCTATTTTGCTACAAAACACGAGTGATTCATCTGCCCCACTATGCTTTTAAGTAGGATATGTGCTTTATTATTCAGAGCACCTAGAGAGAACAAAAACTCTTGAAGGAATAACCAGCCCTCTAATGTGCAGGGAGGTACCAGGGATTTTCCTGGATAGCTTTCAGAAAAGGCTGAGCTCTTGTACTCCCTTATGCAGGATTCTTTTTTTCCTAGATCCAAATCATAGTCCTGCTTCCTTTCAAGAAATGGTCTCTGCCTCAGTGGAACTTGTGTGAAAGCATGTCCAGAACAGAATGAGGCAGCAAAGCCCTGTTGTTCACTGCAGATGTAAGAGAGCTGGTGACAAGATGGAGCCATTTCATACTTTTCTGCAGAGGACAGAAAACTAGCTTATTCTCCTGCCACCTTTTGTAGGATTGGTATGTGTGAAAACACATGCAGTAAAATGCATGTAAGAAATACAGCTTGCATGGATTTTAACCATAATTAAAAATAGCTCCAAACCTCTTTGAGAAGCCACCTCGATTAGGGATCTTCCCAGTTCCCCCTCACTTCATTCCTGGCTTAAATTCCATCGTAACAGTATATTCACATGTTGATCACATTAATCATATCCTATTTAATTACAGCAAATCCAGTAAAATACATTTTTACAGCAATTGATGGTACTTAGACCATCTGCTCAACTGCAGTTTAGTGTTTTATTGTCCATTAAACCAAGAGATAGGAGATTAAAACTGTTGCTTCACTTCAGTAAAAAGACCTAGTCTAACTAGATTTCCAAATATAATTGCATAGGACTATAGTAATAACATTTCCAAAGCCTTCAAAACTATAAGAAAGTATCATGTTTATGATGAGTAAATTAAACAATTGGGTTCTAATAAAAAAAAGTCATGTATGTTTTGTCAGAACTCCTGTAGAAATAAATTACTTTTTTCTGATCTCTTAGCACAGAGATCATCACAGATCAGAGTTAACTCAGACCTCCATGGTTCCCTAGTTAGTGTGGTGGTGGTGGTATGTTTTTAAAGGCTTATAGTATTAAGAGTAAAAAAAAAAGAAAAGCCAAAATTTACACAAATAAAACTTGCATCTGCAAAACAAATGTTACTATGGCAACATTTTCTATACTAATTAACAAAAGAACTCTGCAAATTCAACTACATTAAATGCTAATGGAGAGAAATGTCAAAATACCAAAGTAATATACATCACAAGCCAGGCAACAGACACTAAAATAATTACTGCTCTGCATTTAAAAACAGATGCCCATAAATAATTCAGCCATTTCAGTGTTCGCCAACTTCATAGATTACACTCAGGACTGAAAAATTCCCACACAGATGCTTATTGATGCAATACCAGAGTTAGCACAATATATTTACTCTTTATCCTGAGGAACAGCATTTGTGTGCAATTAGGGGAGACTTATTTCTGATATATGATAGGTCACAAATAAAATTGCAATTGTAATTTAGATCTTGAGACTCAGATTTCTAGCTTCATCTTCTGCAGAGTCTTACATCCTGTAAGCAAAAGGACTTATAACATTTTAAGTAAAATTTGTAATTTAGGAATATGAACATACAAATACGGAAAAGCTGCTGCTGATAATTAGCAGGAAAGGGAATTTATGCCAGATGAACTGCAATGCATTTACACAGATTAAATAATTTACGTGAATTACCTTTTAACCTGCAAGTCCCACCACCATAGCAGTGGAGACAGACATCTGCCATGCAGTGCAGTTTGTAGTAGCACAAATCCCAACATTCTAATTCTAAAATTTATATTCAGCTAAAAAAACCCAGAAAACCCAACAAACCAAAGATACAAACTCCATAATCTAACTTAAAACAGGTGAGCATAATGTAAGTGAAAAGTAGTTAACACTGATCAAAATGGTCACTTATATTACCAACATGGGAGGAAACCTGGGTTTAGGCCAGGACACTACATTGTGCTTGGCACAGAGTAAACAACAAAGAGGTGATCAATCACAGGAGAAGCTTGCATTCCAGGTTTATGATGTACATGATGAGTACAGATGGATACGAGGAAATCATGGAACTCTAACTGGGCAGTGAATCTCAATATCCCATCAGTTATCAGGTCTTGAAAAGCATCATGACAGCAAATTTATGAGGAAGACAAAATTAGCTCCTCCCAAACAAGAATGGCAGCATGAAAGAAACAGCAAAGTAAGTAATTAAGAATGGAAGTGGGGTGGTAAGACTGTCATTATGAATCAGTTGTAGCTATGCATTAACATTTCAACAGCAAGGCATTCAACTAGATGTTAAACATCAGACCACCTCTTTTATGTTATACTCAGCAAAGCATAAAAGCACTCTTAAATAAAACATACACTGAATTTGCAGCTTTTAACTTGAAAAAACAAGTGAAAAAATATGTTGGTACAACTGTAGAAAAAACTCCTGTACACAGCTAGTAGTAGCCATGGCTTTGTAGTTCTTTTTTCAGCATGTAATGGATAAATACCATAAAAACAGGCCCTAGGGCAAGAACAGACTTCATAGAATCACAGAATGGTTTGGGTTGGAAGGGACCTTAAAGATCATCCAGTTCCAACCCCTCTCCATGGGCAGGGACACCTCCCACCAGACCAGGTTGCTCCAAGCCCCATCCAACCTGCCCTCCAACACTGCCAGGGATGGGGCAGTCACAGCTTCTCTGGGAGGCCTGGGTCAAGGTGTCATCACCCTTACAGAAAATAATTTCTTCCTAATTAGTCTTGGTACCTCCCTGGATGTGAAGCCCACCTATGCACAGAGCAAATCATCTAAACTGTTCTTAGCTGTGCCACACACCACTCAAGTGACTAACACCAGGAAAACAAAATGTTTATGGTATATGTGTGCACTTCACCATTATTTGTTTTTCCATTTACCTCAAGCTTCCCACAAAAAAACCCCAACAATCAGCATTTGACTCTTGTTCCCCTGTACTTCAACTTGAAAAGATCTGGAAAAGCTTTAAAGTCAAAATCTCTTCTATTCATCACTTGCATTTCAAAGAAAATTCTAATAATTAAAAAAGCTTTCCAAATATTTTTTCCTTCTCTCCTGAATCTATTTCCCAACACTCTCATTAGACATTTAGCTTAAAAATTATGTAACATTTTAGATCCTCCTTAACAGCACTGTCCTAATCATATCAAAAGAGCACAGAACTACCTAAATATTTCAATTATTTAATTATATTAATTATATTTAATTTATCAATTTATTAATTATATTTATTTATTCAAATATTTAATATCAAAACTTTCAGCCAAGAAAAAAATTTTTTAAATCAAAATTAAAATCAGCATAAATGTTGACCAGAAAGTACAAATTGCAACAAAGAGTTTCTTATATGAATAAACAAATCAAAGAGTCTTTTCTCTTTGCCTCTCTCTCAAAAAACTCTGCAAAACCAAAGCCCTGCAGTATTGTGGTAGAGCATAAATGCCCAAACTCCAATAAGTTGCATTATAGCACCACTAGGGAGCCAACATAATAAAAAGTAACACTTGAGCTGAAGGGAGAAAACAACACAAGGGATGTCTGACAGCATTAAAGACAGCCTTCATTGTAGGAATACTTTTGTCAACACCAGGTACTTTAACAGACTGGCTTCTTATGCAGGGAACATCATCTCAGCAGAACAGTGGCCAGGGAGGCTGAACAACAGGCTTCGAAGTGGAAATGTCTTCTTGGAGTTTTCCGTCCTTCCCTGAACCTCTTCTCATGCTGTCACAGGCACTGCTGGCTGCCTGCTCATACACTTCCTGCAGATTCCCTCAGACTATCAAAATATTACATGCATTTTTTTCTCACTGTTCAACTAGGTAGTAAAAAACGTAATGCTGATAAGGCAGAGTGTTTCTGACTGTTTTATTGCTCAAGTGTCAATAAAAATAACCTCATTTCTGTGATGGTTTTCTACAATGGAGACACATACCACTACCAACTAGCTGAAGCTTTTAGAAAACCTATCATTTTAATAAAATTGTGTGCCTGCAAAGCCACTGAAATGCAAGTCATCTGCTCCACCACGAACTAAAATCTTCCCTACCATCAGCTGTAATAAAGAGAACCTGAAAATAATAGAGAATCATTTTAAATAATCACTCTGCTTTCAAGCCACATCCTTAAAACAAGGATCTGATCCTCCTCACACCTACTCATGACACTAAACCCTGTTACCCACCTGAGTAATCCTACTGATTTAATGAAGAAGACTGAATTCACAAATTATATCATATACTACAAATAGACTACAAATGCTTCATATATTTGAATCACCTCATCTGTCAGGGTTGTACCTAAACTGGTTTGATGACACAAGGAACAAGTGGTTTAATCAATGCTGTAATATGTGTTGTGTGGTTTTTAATGTTCTCTAAAATTCATCATGTATTCAAAAAATGGTACCCACATGTTGCAACCATTCTTAAAGATTGGAAGCAAGCCAGGTTTTTGGTCATGAAATAAAGCTTGTTTCCATTGCATTAGGTCACCTAGAGAAAACAAAATAGCTTTTACATTTATGGAACTGAATTTCATCATGTTTAATGGGGTTGCTACATAGACATACAAATAATAAACTAAAACAATCTATTGCTTTTGAACACATATAAACAAAAATAAGTATTTTTACCAGATCCCAGTCTATGCTGCGGAAGAACGTGTGAGACTTGATATCAGCAAATCCTGTCTGTGGCTGGCAGCCAAGCCTCTCCTTGGGGTCCTGTGGAAAACACAGCAACTCACTTGACACACTTAGAGCCAGTTCCATGTTTGTCACAACCCCACACACCTGACTCCAGCATTCCCTGTTACTACACAAGCTGCTGCTAAGATAACATACTGTGGCCACCAAGGGATTTTGGCTCTTTACTTTTTGTCTTCTTTTTGGATGAAGTTTGAAATTTCATTTTTAAAATGATACAACTTGTTAAAATAAAGTATCTAGACTTACTTAGTAATCTCTAACTCACATCCTTCTGTTCTCCATGAAAAAATTATAATGGTTGTATCAATTCCAATCAGTTTAATTAAATGAGTAGCAAGTATCACAGAAAAGAGTTTATAAATAGGCCTGTAGTTATTTTTTACCACTAGGTGCAGGCTCTTGAAACAAGTCTGTGCTGTGCAACTACCTCAGTAAATTAGGAACTGAGAAGTGGGACGGGGGGGGGTTTAACATACAGGAAACCAAGGTTTTATAGATTTTCTTAATAATAAGCAGATTAACTTCTTAACTGCATTGCTTTCAACAGGAAGCTCTGACTTCCAGATCTCAGATGCTAAAAATAAGAGAATGTTATTTACCTTGTTTAAAAATCCTTTTAACACATGGGAAGCCTTGACAGAAAGGAACCTTGGAATCCGGATTGGCTTCTCAAGAATAACTGTTACAAGTTTAAAAACAGCAATATTATTTTTTGGTTTATGACACTGACCATGATTTGAATACAAACACTACATCATTTAAATATGCTACCATTTTGAAAATGGGAAGATACGGTAATTAAAATGAAGCAAACAAAGCAGCTACAGTAAGTCAAGGCACTGTTACACTGACATTTCAAGATACCTTAGAAGAAATGCTAGCTTTCTTATCTTTTTCTGTTGTTTCTATTGTTCAGGGAATAACACTGTTTTGGTGTCCTGAGCATATGGAAAAGTATGATTTTTAAACAGTAAGAGCTTTACCATCAGGCTTGTCACCACGACCACAGCAGATTGTCACACCACTGCAGTAACTAGATTAAAGAATGGTTCTGCATATAAGGGAGAGGCAACCCCCAATTCTTCAAACCCCTACAGAGTTTCTGTTGTAATGGATGCAGCAAGTATTACTGCCTTTGTTTGGGAAAGTTCATACATGACTACTCCTGAAAGGTAAAACTCAAAAAATAGTTACAGAGATTTCATCAGAAGTAAAAAAAAAACCCTGAAAGTTAACAGGAGCAAAAATAACAGGTTGATGTTTCTGCCAAGAAAGATCCTTCTATCCTCTCAGGAAGCCTGAATTTTAAAATTTATTCTTGGCTTGTGAACTGCCTCCTAACATACCACTCCATACAATTTCTGTCTGCTACTGCTGAGCTATGGACATTTAAAAAAATATTCTATTGTCTGAAGACTAATTCCAGACCATTTTATCCAAATTGAACAAAAATTCCTAGGATGAAGAACTGTAAATATCAGGGCTCTTTATCTACAGTACCTCTACTGGCAACTATGGGATAACAATGGAAAAGGAAAATCCAACTCTCCCAATGAAACTGCTAATTTTCATTGCTTCTTCCCCAGGGAACAAAAAAAGTTACTATACCTTGGAAAAGATAATCTTCAGTGTTCATGTCTGGATTGTCAGTAATAATATCAAATGGAGACCTTCCTGCCATCATTTCAAACATCAGCACCCCGAGAGCCCACCAGTCCACACTGAACCCTGTCAATGTTTGCAGAGCAGATTTTCAGCCACCTTGAATTTAGGTGTGATCTCTCAGAAATGAAGATGAATGGCCTAGTTCTACAAAGTACTGAAATCCTCCACTTGCATGAAGCCACAGACACCAGGGCTTACACTATCCCTGGGCAAGAGCTTCCTGAATTAGAGTCTGGAAGTGTCTGTCAGGCAGCAATGATTCAGTGAAAATGCACTGCTGTGAAGCTGAAAATGTTCTGATGTTTGGTTTTACAAGAAGCTGAACATGATAGTAACTTATAATTGACAGACTCAACTATTGATCAGATCAGTTCACAAATAACACTGGCTAAAAAGACTATTACACTTTTGACTTCTGCACAAGCAATAACTTTTTGTTGCAGCATTCTATAACGTGGTCTGGAGCACAACAGTGGCTGGGATGTCAAGTTCTTCAAGGAGAGGTTTTGCTACAGTATCATTTAATAGTTATTTTTCAGGGAAAATGTGATTTCAAAGAAGCTGAGATGAGTGACTGCTAGGGGAAAACCAACTTACTTCAGAAAACAGGTAACCTGTATAATAGGCATTCCATTTTCTCAAGATATGATGGCACACAAACATGGAAGTCAAAAATTAATTCTATTTGAAACAACCTACAGGTAGAATTTTCATTTGTGATTTATTATAGCTACAAATTATTTAATCACAGCTTACCATATTCTTCTCCTCTTAGGATCTCTGGTGCAATGTAATTTGGTGTCCCACAGAAAGTGCTTGTAGTGTCACCAGGGCCCAAACCTTCCTACATGCATAAATAATTTCACAAATTAAAAGCTGACCTCCTTTCCCAGGAATTTTCCTTAAGACTTATAAAGCCAACTTACTTAAGGAGTCTAAAGACCCTCCTTTCAAAAGAGGCAACATTAGAGGAAACAGTTGTAGTGCTCTAAGCTGGCTTATGGCTTTACAACTTATCTTCAGCAAATTAATTAAAACACATTTGTAACAACATTTTGGCTACTACTTACAGATACATTTATTAAAAATTGAGATAGAATTCTATTTGGAAGTCCTTTTTTTAAATAGATGTTGAGGAAAAAAAAAACTTTTTTCAGAGTAAAGTTGCTGTCCCACAACCAAACCCAGTAACATCAGCCTTAAGATAAGGGATAAATTATATCAGCTTTCTCTTAGTATCACTGGATGCAGTATTTGACTGAAGTGTAACAAGAGATTGCTACTGAAAGACAAACTGACACAAGTAAGGTAAGAAAACTCTTTACCTTGCACATGCCATAGTCTGTTAATTTGATATGACCCTCTGCATCTAAAAGAACATTGTCTAGTTTTAAGTCCCTGTAGATGATGCCTCTTTCATGTAGAAAGTTTAGAGCAATACAAATTTCAGCAGCATAAAACCTGAGATTAAAAAGGAGAAAATTCATATTAGCATTAAGATTGTGCAAAAGGTAGTGCAATTAAAATAATCTGCTCTTAAAACATCCCTCTACAGTCAGCCTCTATCAACAGCATACCCAAAAGAAAGTTCACTCAGGACATTGACAGCATCTACCATAAAAACATTCCCCAAAGTAAATAAGGGAAAATATTTCTTTCATTCCACCAATTAGGTATTTATCCAATAGATTTTTTTCTGAAAATTCCAAGGAAGAAGATCTGTATTTTCATCTTAAGAGTTACAATGCAAAGCCATACAAAAGATTTTTTGTCTTCTCCTACCAACGTATTAATTCAATTTAAGCCCAAAATTAGTAGAATAATCACATCCTCTATCAACAGACCAAAGCAGCATTATCTAAATACCAAGCAGTAGACAGAAGTAAATAGAAGTAACTGTTAACACTTTTCAATTGCTTGCTTTCTTTAGAAAAATACATATCCTTCAAAAAATTACAACCAACAGAATTGATTTTACACAATTAAATTTGTTGAGTTACACTCAACTAAAGAATCAACCTTTTGTTCTTTCTTGGATATTCATATTATTTTATGGAATAAATTTTGGAAAGCATTTCATACACCATGAAACAGCTGCAACACAAAAACTCCTCTGTAACTGTCAGAAAAGTACCTTGCATGTTCTTCAGGAAGTTTTCTTTGCCGTTGCATATGGAACATGAGATCTCCCCCATTTACATACTCTATGACAAGAAACAATCTGAAAGTATATAACACAATTAATGGATTCCAAGAAAACTCCCAAGAAAAACCATTCTCATCCATCCAATTTGAGTAATTTTCACTTCCATGCTTGAACTGCACTTCTAGATTTCTTACAGGAACTATTTAAGAGAAAAGAGAGCACTGATCTGATCCATCTTCTGCAGGATCCCACCCTTGAGCTCAGTGACAGGCTAAATGTAAAGGAGAGGCAGCTGCAAACAACAGGCTACTATTTGGTGTGAAACCTGCAGAACTATTTAAAACAGTAGAAGAGACAACAGCATTTGAGCATTTGCCTGATCGAATGAGGTTCTCACTCACAGATGTTAAAAACCCCAACATATAAAGATACATAGACTTTTTTAGAAGTTAATAATAGCAAAACCACAGAAGTCTGCTAGAAGGTGACACATGGCAAAAATGAAAGTTTGTCATAAATAGGTTAAATTGTCATTGCAAAAAGACAACATCATAGTTACACGACTACCACTTATTCAACAAGACTGATTCTTGTGACTTCTATGGAGCAAAATTCCACAGTATGGGATTTGCTCAGTGAGTGCACTGCTTTGGAGAGCAAAGGCTGATTGACTGGGGAAAAAGCCTGCCTGAAACAAAGCTGGTTATTTAAAATTAAGGTTTTAAGAATAATAAAAGATGCATCATTTAAGTTCAAACCTTTCTTATTAAAGGGCAATGAATCAGTAATCTGACAAATTACCCTGATGTAATAATTATTACTCTGCTTGACTAAATGTTGTTCTTTTCTAACAGCAAAGCTGCAGGATCAAACCCCAGCAGCTTGGTAGTTTATATAAACCTAAGTCACTGAGGTTTCTGCATGAACAAAAACTGAAACTTCTCATTTCTATTTTTTATACAGTTTTGCCACCAAAAGGCTACCATCTTTTAAAAAATACCTGATAATTAACAATAATTGAGTTATTTGGCAATAATAGAGAGATCAGTATGCTTTGTAGGATGTGTTACATGAATTAAACATCTAAATAGGAAGCTTGCTGGTTGTGCTGGTTCAGAGCCTGAAAAGCACAAACAGATCTATTGAAAGCAAGATGACATGAGAATCACTCAGAGGAATTAACTCAAATTTACTTTCTAAAAACAAGTTAAGTTTTATCTGAATAGCAAATGACACAATCTTTATCCACCTGAAGTTGTATGATCCAGCATATTAATATACACATACAAGATTATTTCTCTTAAACCCTATGATCATGACTGAACTCTTCCTGATACACTTAAGAATCATGGTCATTCCTAGCAGAAAAAAAACCTTTCCATTTGTATAGACAGACTGAGACTAAGAATTTGAGGGGAAAGTCAGTTTACATATGTCCATTATTTCTGAGAGATGAAAACTCAATTTGGTGAGGACAGATAATGAAATCCCCCCTTCCTTGACCTTGCCAAGCCCTTTATGTGTAGAAGAACAAGATAATGGACCCATTGCTCCTCTCTAGAAGGCACATTCCCTGCAGGGGAGATCTGGGCACAGGAAAGCTGCAGCATTAGGGCTTCTTAGTTCTTCTGTAGAACAAGTTTTTGGAACAGTCTTCTCAAAACAAGAGAAAAGTCAGTAGGGGAAAGGAATAGGTGGAATCAACCATATAAAAAGACTTAATAATTAGAGTTTGCAGGAAGGGTTTCATCCTCGGGAAAATACGATCCAGGACATGCTGCCAAGCTCAGAGAGACCCACAGGACAGAAAGATGCTGAGTGAGGGTTTCTGAGGAAGGCTGTGGCTGCTCCAGGAGGCACTGTTTCTTTGTACACCTATTTTCCCATGCATTGAAAACTCCTTGCCATATATTTACACACTGGAAAACATCTCACTGGGAAAACACATGTTCCAGTCTCTCAGACCATTTAACTGGTAACAACTAAAGAAGTTGTGGTTTGTTTGTTGTTTGTTTGTTGTTTGTTTGTTTTTTCCTTTGGAAAAGACTCTTCATTTGAAACAGTGTTGAAAACTTGGAAGGTAAAACATGAAAAATAGTAATTGGACCCAGCCCATCTTGCAGGTCTTCCAGAGGCCTCCCCACAAGACTATAAACACCAAAATTAAATAAGCAATCAATAAAATGGATAATGCCACAAACATTTGATTACAGCACTCCTGATGTTTTCTGCTTCCAACCCAACTGCGCCATCCTATTTAGAAGCTTCCAATGCTTTAGCATGTTCAGAACCTGTCAAGTGCTTGTGTCAGCCCACGTTCAAGCACAGGACTCTGTAAGTACTGTTGGTTCTTGCTCTTTTTAGAAGGATTTACTCCAACACCAACAGCTTTGCAGGATGGAGGCTCCAGATTGTTGCCATCCTTGGCACACACTTATCTGGCAATTCTGGGCAAGCCCAAGGCACATATTTTATTATGATAATAAAACAAGCATTGCTATTATCTCAAACAATATCAACAGCTAGAGTTAGCATCTTTTTAAAGTAATTACTTATTTTCACTTAAAAATTTATTTACAAGGACCTGGAAAACCCAGCCATTTCCTCCACACCACACTGGCTAAGCTGTATCCCTAACAATTCTGATGCTTCCTCCCCAAAAATGCTGTGTGATGGCAGTGGCTCTGTTTGCTTTATGAGAAGCAGTTAGTACAATGATCAAGATTTTCAAAACAAAATAATTTCAGATCTTTCTTACCGACTTGTTGTTTGAAAGCATGAGTGTAAACCAACTAGGAATGGGTTACTGGATGCCTGTTCAAACACATGTTTCTCTGTCTGTACCCAATCAATATCCTGAAATAGAGTAATTGAACAATCAGAACTGCTGCTGGATAACCACTGTGGGTATTCCCAGAAAAGAAACTGTGAACATCTAGGCTCCCTTACATATGATGTCATTGTTACACATGTTCCTCAGAAAGCCAAAACCCCCTAAAATCTGGAGGAAGTTATAAACCATTTTAATTCAATTATCTATTCAGAAGTTTCTTAAGCATTTAGAAAGGTCTGCACAAAATTTAAGCCATTTAAAAATGTATCAAATATTGCAGATGCATAACACTGCTCATACTGCTTCATAGAATTATCTTAGATAAGTGATCCTAAGGCTGCCAGTAACACAGCCAAGGTGAGTCTCCAGTTTCTAAAAGGTTCAAACTGAACTTCATTTTCTCAATTGAAACTCAAAATTAATTCAGTGAAAACATCAAAACCCAATTAGTTTGTCCAACCAAAACAGTTCTTAGAACTATCACAGACTACCTGTGATACAGGGAGATGTCCTGAACACCCAGTGCAATACCATATATTAAAACCCTGTCACAATTTGAAGGATACTAGCACACTACTGCAGAATTTAGATCCCTAGTAGCAAAGCATTTAATAATTTCTCATATAACCATGCAAAGTTTAACCCTTGCAGCAACTGCTTTTAGCAGTAGATAGTCACTCTTCATGCAATACACTGATCATGTTCCAGCCTGCAAACACTTCAGTACCCTATCAAGAAACTAGGAATGTATTTGTTCTAAAGGGCCTCAACTTCCAAGAGATACTTCTAGTTTCCCAACCAATTGAGACAACCAAGACAGATACTGAGAAAACAGGCCTTCCTGTCAAAGATAGTTAGTGAAACTGAAGTCTGAAAGGAAGTCAAGAAATGTCATCACCTAATTAAATAAATCTGTTAGCTTTTGTATTCAGACAGTCCTGAAGATATAACACCTTGGAAGGCTAAACTAGGATCCAAACCTGAGCCAAATTTTGAATAAACTAATAAACATGTTCACTTCTTTGCTTTTACTGAATGAGCTTCTCCTTAGGAGTCTTTAAACTATCTCCTTCATTACTGCACTTGTTGCATGAGTACATTAGTATTACGCTAGTGCACTGCTGTTAACAAGATTAAGCTTAGAAATATTTAATAGCAGAAGCCCAGGCATTTGATTTGCTTCAATGTCATTTAGAAAAGAATCTTTACTTCCTTCCAATATAAACTGCTCCCTGGAAAACACTACCTGGTACTTGCTGTGTAATTAATTTTCTCTTTCTCCACAAAACACTCACTAAGTAACATTTCCATTACTTGTAATATCTCATGCATTCACAAAATTCAGTGACTTTCCTATCAATTCCCAGAATTTCATCATCCAGCCTATCTCACAGAAAAGCAAAACCAATTAGCTCAACCTTCTATGTAATTATCTGCAGGAGCCACTATTCAAGGGAAGATTTCTCTCATCTACTTCTGACTCAGAGGAACAACTAACTCATTAAACAATACTATTCTTTAACTTCTACCTTCTTGGAAAAAAACTTAAGGGAAGCAATAAATAAACCACACAAGTCTAATCTTTTGTCATAAAGAGAAACATCAAATGACTGAACAAGCCAATTTATTTTAGAATAACTTTACAACTTTGCTTCCCTAACTTCTGGAATAAAAAATGGCAGCCAAAGAAGCTGATTGAAACTACCAACACAACCAGTATTTAAAACAATGTGTTCTGTTTTTTTTCCAATATGCTACTTTCAAGAAATCCAGCCTTCCTAACAGCATGAAATACATGAGCAGCAGCTTAAAAAATACATTTTGTTTGAGAAATTCACTTTCTCTTGTAAGAACAGTTATGTAAGAAATTCCCCATGAGGTGAGACTGATTCTCCATCTCTTATTAGAGTCTGGGATTCCACCCACAAGACTGACACTGTACTATTTACTCGGAATATTTAATGGTGTCCTATTTTATGTGCCCCACTACAAACCCTGCCACTCCTGCTAAGCATGTCACACAGCAGCATTCCCATAAAGCTGGCAGCCTGGTGACACCTGGGATGGCTCTGCCAGGTCTGACCACATGCATTCCAGTTGTCACATTCCCTGGTCCTTCCCTTAACATGGCAGGTTCCAGGCTAAAGGCCTTGTGGATGGATATAAGCTGCCCTCCTTGTTTGTTGATTGGCTGATTACATTTACAAAAAAACAGAATAAATACAAAATCTGTACCTTTCAAGAAGTGTGAATATGATAGGAAAAAGAAGGGTTGGGTGGGGTTTTTTTGCCTTTTCCCCCCCCCAAACTCAGGCATTCAAGAACCTGCAGTAAAAAAACTTCAACAGGATTTTTAAAATAATTGAGAAATGCAGCACTGGCTTCTGTGGCAGACAAGTTTTTTTACAAGCCAGTTAAACCATGATTTCTTTACACTCATGGAAAAAATACTCCCAAGTACTGTGTCACATTCACACCAGCTCTATAATTGTGACTGTAAGAACAGTTTCAGCTCCTGTTCTAAAATACTGACAAGACTTTGCAGCTACATTCAGTTTTGGAAAACATCTTTGTTTTCTTTCAAAATAAAATACCCAAATTTACCCTATTTATCTCATCACTTACAGATTAGCACATCCAAGCTGAAATATTTTCCATGTGCATCCTACTAAGACTATTAATAATCATTTAACTATTAAAAGAAGGGACACTGCTCTCAGACTTCATCCTGGTGCTTCATGCAGACAGCTGATGGCAAACGAGTTCATGAGTCAGTAAAACTTCTATTACAGACATGTGTAAAACTTAGCTGCTTTCTTCATGTTTTTTTGTTAAAGCATCTTGAGTTCTTACAAGATGTAATGGAATGCAAATAACAGACTTTACCTCATCATCATGGACCAATTCTTTTTTCACCACTTTCATAGCATAGATTTGATCATTCTTTTTTAACCGAACTAAAAGAACTTTGGCATAACTTCCACGTCCAATAACTCTGATTAAATCAAAGTCCTGTAGTCCAAGCCCCTGAGAAATCTTAATTCCATCCATTCCATCAATGACTGGTTTGATATCCTGCATAAAAAGAAACAGATGCTAGAGACAAAAGACATTTTCATAACAAGTAACAATTAAAACAAAGAGGTCTTGAACCACTGGAGAGAATTCTTGCCATTGTCACTGGCACCCAGTGCATTTGTTCAGAAATGGTTCATACTGGTTTTGTGCTCTCTACAAGTTAAGTTACTCTGTCAAGGTAGTAGTTCATCCAGTGCAACATCTAAATATTCCCTGCTGACAAACAGAAGGTGATGTCTTGAGAAAAGAGGTTTGATTCCAAGTTCTGAACTGCAGGCTATGTAGAATTACCCTTTGCACTAAAAGCAACTTTCATATAGTAGACAATAATAAAGGCTATCTGAAAAGAAGGCAGATAAGTAAACAATTTGCTCATGAATATACCTGTCTTGGTTTCAGTTTAGGCAAGAACCACCTGTATCAAGTTCACTACAGTTTTAATGAATAGGTGCCTGGGAACATAGAGAAGCAGATACCAATTTCTCAGATGTGAGAACTGGCAGGAAATATTCCACTATGGCAAACATTACTTTAAAATTCATTATTTAAGAGAAATTTTGAGTGTTTGTTGGAATTAGAGGTGAACATGTAAGACTGAAGATTAAACAGTTGAACTAGAGAAATGCAGCATGTACTCTGACATTCTACGTTTTACCAAAGTGCAACAATGCTTTGACATACCTTCTGTGGACTATTTTTATCTGACCTCATACTACTGCACTTGTAGCCAGATCAGCATTCTGCTGAACTAGGGAAAGTATTTATATAACGAATCTTGATCTAGGATTGACTGCTATTAAAAGAGATTGCTCTGAGCTTAAAGATTCTAGTCAACAAAGCTCCCAGAACACCACTTCCACTCTGCAGGACACCTTCAATTATTTTAGTCAAGCTCAAAAGCAAGGTGGAAAAAAAAAAAAATCACAGTAGCATAATTGAGGGCAGCTGAGCAAATACCATCTATCAAAACTCAAAAACACAGACAGTACCTGAGCACTAATGATAGCAGAAGGCAGCAATTCTAGATATCAATTAAAATTCTCTGATGTGTTTAATTTATACCCTTTCATATCTGAATTTGAGATAAAATCTAAAGACATGTGACTGAAAATGAGGCAGCCACTTACCCAGAAGCAGGAACTACTCAAGTGTAAAATAATAGTAGTGACAAGCATTGTAGTGGGGGTAGAGGAAAAAAAATAGGTGCAGGCTTGCTTAAAGTGGGATCTCAAATAACTGCCAAGGTTCTGCAGAGTGCATCCTATTTATCAAATATGCCAGAAGCATTTCTAAAAGAAGCCCTTTAGAATGAAAGCATATTGGGATTTTTAAACTGCTTTAAGGGAATAACATTCTTGGTATGCAGAGATTGTGTCAGACCATCTACAAAAGAGTTGAAAAACAGAGTTTAAGTGTATGTTATTCTACTTCTGTTTCCACTGGAGCTGTCTGTAAATTATTAGGTGGTACTTATATGAAACATCTAAGAGAGGTGGACAGTTAATGCACTGAACCAACTTTCACAATGATAGCCTGCAGATGTAGCCTGAGGCTGACAAAGGGTGCACATACATTAGAGAGAGGAGACAAAACAATAAAGCCACCATTTCTTGCAAGGACCAATAAAGTCAAGCCCTCTGTTAAACCACTGTTGTTCCAACATGAATGGAGGAAAAAACAGTCTTCCTCACATCATGATTAGGATAACAAGAGCTGTATACAGAAGTCTGAAAAAATCCAACAAAAGTGCTTAAAAAAAAGTTACCAGCTCTTAGAAAACTCAGGCTTCTTTTTCTAAAAGGTAGCAGAAAAAACAAGACAAATTACCAGCTACACATACAAAGCTGTACAACTGAAAATCTGTGTAAATGTGAATTACAAAAGTACTTTAAAAACGTACCTCAGAGTCATCTTTAATGTTGTCATGTTTCCGGTTTGAAGGAATGTAGGGAACTGGGAAAGAAATCAAACAACTCATGTGGTTATTAAGGCTCTCATTAGAAATAATTTTTTAAATTGACAAATAGAAAGCTGCTTGAGTAGCTTAGGGTCAGCAATTCCCTTTAAATACTACAGACAGTTGATCAAATTTTTCCACTTCACTTTGTCCTCCTGACAGCAGATCCCAAGGGCACTGCAGAAACAACCAACCCTGATAAAGTAAGAAATTCATCAATGAACCTTTGAGCTCCTAACAGTATCTGGCAAAACCCAGAGTCATCTTGGAGAAAAGGTGTGATAAATGGATCCTGAAAGCAAGATGGGTTAAACCATCACATATATTAACTTAGAAAGACAACTCCAAATTACACAAAATTAAGGAAAACCTGAAGTCTGAGGGCACGTTTCTATTAGCATCATAGTTTGGATCTGAAGAGCAGTGCTTTTTTGTTTGTTTTAAAAAGTAAATCTCTTGTTGCCAATTATTCCATGCTTAACTTCACATTCTGGAATGGTTTTAGAGCATATGAATCTAGGATGAAACAGAACCAGCTGATATGCTTCAGAAGTACATTTATCGTAACAGAGTCCCTCAGGAGCATTCAGTTCATAGGACTAAACTAGAGCTAATCCAAAATAAACTTAAAAAAAACAGAACAGGGCCTCCAAAAGGAGAAACACATGAATTCCAACTTAAGAAAGTACTCACTTCCATCAGTTTCTTCTGAAGGGAGGTCAACTTCATCGTTTTTATCATCTAACTGAGGTTCCTGGGAAGGCATGACCGAATCCTTGCAAAATACGTAAGTTACATAGGAAAAAAAAGGTTGGTTTATGCAGTCTCTTCTAAATGAGTATGGCTTGCCATATAACTACAACACAATAAGAACCTTACATTATCTTCCAGAATGAAAACTGGATTTTGTAGAAAGTATTTCCAAATATTGACATTTTGCAATGAATTATAAAACCAGCTGACCAACAGCCTATGAACTTTAACTGGTTTCTGCAACTACAACAGATGTTTAGCTGTCTTCTAAATGTAAGAGTAGGATATTTTATTGCAAAGTTCAACCTTAATTCTATTTAAGACTTCTAAGTCTGTTTCACATGGAACTGCAACAAAGTAAACACTCCAGCACTACATTACACATTAAATTTAGAACTCTGGTATATTCCTTTCCTCTTTTAAATACAGGAATTGTTACTCATTGTAAAAGGATATTGCATACATTGGTTAAGATCACAACACCAAATAGTTTTATAATACATTTGGATCTTAGTCTCCTTCACAACTCAGAATGAGACATGTAAGACTATTCCTGTAGGTCTGTGCATACATAAATTGGCAAAGAATCCAGTAATGTCAAAGTAAGTCATATGCAACACCAAAACAGAACAATAATGGCTGAAGTTTTGAGTTGGAGACAACATGATGCAACAACCAGTGAGATACTGGTAATGCCTGTGATGAGTATGGCAAAGGGCTAAAATTCAGGGATACAGATCAATGTTTAAAGCCTAAGAACTACACTAGAGTTGCCACTGGAATATATGAAGGGAACAGAGAGGATGAGAACAGTACTGGAAAAATTGAGATGGCAAGAACATGAAGGCAACAAGCCCTTTTGCAAGTAGTAGTGCTACAACCACACAAGTAAAACACAATGCTTGTACTGGAGAAGTCAAACTCAAGCTTCCTCACACTTAAATTATAAGTTTTCTTTCCTCACTTTAGTCTCTACCACTCAAAATCCAAAAGCTTGTCCTCCACAGACAGCTCAGAAGCTGCAAACCAACCACCACCATTACAAATCTACAACCAGGCACAGCACTTAATGACTTGGGAGGCACAGCTACAAACAGCAACACAGGACAAGGAAACAACTTCATACACAACACAAACTTACCATATGCCTTTTGCAGGTCAGTGGAACCAGTATATGACAGCGTTTATGGACCAACAACTTGCAGTTGATACACTTGTAGCCTTGCCTTCCGAGACCCCATATCCTTTCACTGCACTGGCCGCAATACGCTCTCTAGAAGCCAGAAAGCACATCATCAATTCAGTTATCAGGCCCCTCCTGCAGGTAAGCAGTTATCTAGCAGCAAGAATTCACCCTACAAGAACCCACCCTAGTCACCTCCTAACAGATATTCAATAATAATTCTTTGAGAATATCCAGGGTTTCCTGAGCAGCAGAAGGCTGCACTTCATAATTCAGCTAAATGCAGTACTTCTAAGATGAATGTTAAGAAAACAAGTGCCTGAAGCATACGGAACACATCACAGCCTAATGGTAGCAAACCACTCTTAGACAATAAGGACATTTCAATTTCAGGTTCCGACACAGGTTAACCAAACAAAACTGGCAGGAATTTGTACTACACAATTACACGTAAAAAGCATCCAAACTGACTGCTCTGGAGAACACTGATACAAAATGTTGCAGAAGACAGGTTAAAGCATGAAGAGTGTTCTACATCTGTACCTATAAGCTTTAGCAGTGGGAGGTATCAGTAGAAAACTGGCATAATTAAAACTCTTACCCATCAAGCCTGGTGCAAAACCTCTATTGGTTGCACAATTTCCTATCACAAATATATGGCCTTTTTTATACATGCAAGAAAATGGCATCTGAAGAAATTACACCCAAATGAGAGCAAATTAAGAAACCAGACATCCTACTGCTGACTTGAACAGGGCTGGGCTTAAAATAGTTTTTCCAGTGTGTGTGTGTGTGCTGTGGTCATTTCATCCACTTTACTCAAAGTGCCAAGGAGGAATCCAAGATTCCTACATGCCAAACAGTTACCGAGCAGCAGCTGACACCCTGCACGGGTGCCAGGGGAAGAGTTACTCATTATTCCCTACCTGCAAATTTCCTTCAGCAATCACTGTAGGAGGCTGAGACTGCCTGTCACACTGCAAGCTGCACATGAAGCCCTGCACTCACCCCCCATTTCAGCCCTGGACAGAACTCTGCAACTGTCCCAAAGCCACAGAACAGTGAAAGTCTGTTCCACCCAGCAAACCAAGTGAGAGTGTGGTTATTCAGATCCTCAGACTAATGAATCACACAGGGTCCTGCCCAAAAGCCTTAAGCTACTAAAAATTCTTACTAGCAGTATTAGAATTTAAAAACATATATACATAAGAAAAACAGTCAAAGAAAGGATCATCAAAACACCCCAAACTATTTCTGTACTGACCTTCTTATATTTTAATTGTGGTGGAAAATAAAACTTAACTACACCCGATTCATCTGTACAGTCTGTCCTCCTTGTTCAGGAGAAACCCAGACTGCAAACCCAAAAAAAAAGCCTAGTAACAGAGGAAGCCTTGGACATCTATAGACACTTGTTTCAAAATTGCTGGTCCAGCAGACTTCCTTCAGTATCCTTGTATAGGCTTAGCAACAGTAATATTAAGACTAAATAAAATGTCTTAGGCCCTGGAAATGAGAAAGAAAATGATCTTGTTTACTTCAGTCAGAAGCAGGGAAGCAAGGAAAAAAAAAAAGGACACAGGGTCAGCTCCCAAATTGACAAGTATTATAAGGTTATATTGAAAAAGGAATTAGTTCATAAGGTCTTAAACATCCAGCCAACATTAAAATTTGGTATCAAATTCAGTAATACGCATATGAACTTAAAGTGTCAACTTTATTACTAACTTCAGTCGGATGTTGTTTGTGTTCTGGCTTTATGCAATTTCATTTGGACAGTTTTAACAAAGTAATCTTGCTTAGGATTGTTGACAAACAGGCATGCTAATGAGGTTTCAAAGTCATTATGTGTATATTCACTATTTGCCTAATTTCAATTAACCCATAATTATCTAGCATTACACATTATTAATGTGGCAGGTGGGCATTCACAGTCTTTCAAAGGAATGTTTTATGTAGAAAATAAGCACAAGAAATGTATGTTTCATACTATAAATTAAAAAATGAGTTGGTACACCATATTGTACAATGTTGTAATTCATATATATTCTACATTTCACATGTCCAGTGATAAGATACTGAGTTTTAAGGGGTTTTTCCTCTTTTCAATGCAGTTTTGGGTTGGGAGTATTAAAAAAAAAGTTAATTTAATTTTAAAAAATGTTACTGCTGAACCAAAAAGTCAACTCACCTCCCTGTACTCAGCTTTGTATGGAATCCCCCAAGGTGTACATTTGTATTTGTGCTGCAATACCTGGCATAATGGGATAAGTGAAGGAGGAGCCTCAGCCTTAAAGCTACATTCACTTACATGGATTAAGTCAGCTACTTAATACAGCTGTGCACTAGGTCAACATACCAGATATTTTTTTTCTTAATTAGATTATGCAATACTTCAGATTCAAAACAGATAAAGCTGACATCAAGGGCTCTAATCTGTACCAATGACACAAAGCACTGAAGGTAAAAGATTATGCTAACAAGCAAACAAAATCACACAGAGTGGAGAGGAGAAAAGCTGCTCTAAGTAGGCGTCACTTCAAACAGCCACAAACCCTGCTTTTCTAGACACTTTAAAAATAAATTATTTCCATTAATCATATATTAGTAACTCCACCCCGGATTCAAACACTTTCAAGTTTTTCTGATTCCATGACCTGAGTAACACCGCACAGACTGAGAAGTCACATAAATAAGCATCTTTTCATTTCTTTTCAACACTCACATACAGAAAAAGCACAGACTGAGAAAACAATTACCACAGAACATTACCAAACCCCAACATTTTCTGCAACAGTACTCACTCTGTTAAAACGTTTGGCTTGAAACAAATGCCCATTCACTCGGTACAGCTTCCTCCATCTTCTGGCTCCACGGCGGTAGATTGATTCTAAGAAAGAAATGAGAAAGATGTAAAGCAGCAGCATGGCAGCACAGCAACACCAGACACATCATGTTAAGGAAGTTACGCCTTACAACAACCTTGCTTTTCTAAATATCAACGCACAGCTCAAATCCCTGCTGATCTATTATTTTTGTCAGGCAGTGTTAGTGACAGCTCCTGCAGGATGTGCTTTCACCGCTGCCTCTCCCTTTCCTCCAGCCCTGTCTCTTTTTCCTCACATGATCATAATCTTGTTACAGCTCCTTGGCTGCTTGCTGCTCAAGCTCAGGTGAGAGGGACAGGCTGCTCAAGCAGCAGCTACCTCTGGTGAAATTACCACACTGATCTCACCATATTACCCTCACATGTGAGCACACAGAGGATGTTCAGTGCTAATAATGCTCTAGATGAGCAATATTGAAGATGTTACAAGTCCTGAGAGTGACATTATTTGACCTCATTTTTATCTTGCCATTAAAAGTTACCCCAAATACTTCTTCTGTTAGGGAAACACTTCAAGTTCATAATGTAATATTTAAAGTTAACAAGCATATTTTAGACAGTGAGACAAGTCTGACACACCTCCTTAAACATTTCCAGGAAAAGTATTCTACAGTGTTTTTACAGGTGCTATAATATCCTTTTACTTGAAAAAGAAATGTGAAAGAATAAAAGAACTTAGATATTATTTTAAAGCTATCTGCAGTAACACAGTATGTAAGATTTCCCAATAAAAAGTTTTAACTGCACACCTTTAAAAAAATGAATTATTTAAGCTACTTATAATGCAACTTAACACAGCTGGCAATTTCTACAAAATATATTCCATTTACTTTCAAGAGAAAAATTAATAAGTACAACATTTCATAGGGAAAGAAGAACTAAACAGCACAGGAAGTATAAATAACAATCTGAGAAGACAACAGCAAAAGATAAACTTTCATATAACTTTGTGGACATTGCACTACTGAATAAACTGAACAATTTGGAAAAAAAGCAACTCCTCAAGGAAGCTGTAAGACACCGACTAGCACAGAGGTGTATCACTTCATGTTTGACTTGAACAGCTTTCAAAATCTGCCCAATATAAACTTTTAAGCAAACAAAACACCCTGCTTTTCCCAAATGCAAAGAAAATTTAAATGAGAACCTAGCAAAACTATTGCAAAGTTTTTGCCTGAAAATATGTTAAAACACAAACATCAATGAAAAACTGTTCATCATTTGTAGGATCAATTTTTACGACAAGATAAAAAAACTTGAAGTATTTTTTCCAAAATAGCTAATTCATTCATTAGACAAAGCAACATATGGAGGCAACCTAATACATCTGTGTTCTGAACAGTAGCTTATCACTGACATGAGGAACATTAAGTGAATAAGTTAACAAGCAGCTTGTGCTGATGAAGTCTGTAAATAAAGGAGCAAGTCCCATCCCTAATTAATGATAAATATAAAATCAAAGTCAGTTTTATATCATACACTTGTGAAGTAACAGTCTAACAAAAGCTGAACTCAATATAGCATAGCTTTAAAAAGAAAAAAACCCTAAAACTTGCCACTAGGACTGCAAAGCCTTGCACTCCCATTCACCAGTACATGCTAGATGCCAACCAGCTGGTTGAAGAAAAGGTCCTGGTGGGCACCAAGTTGAACCCAAGGCAGCAACCATGTCCTGGGCTGCATCAGGAAGGACGTTGCCAGCAGGTAAGAGGAGGTGACCCTTCCCCCCTACCCAGCACTGGTGAGGCCACATCTGGAATATCGTGTCCAGTTCTGGGCTCCCCAGCCCAAGAGGGGAGCAATTTATTTTACAGTACACATCAGTTAACTCATTAAGGACTTTGAGTTAGCTGCTTGGAGGCTAAAGGAGGCATCACACCCCAAATTAAACAATGTAATCTTTCATCTCTGATGGATGATAAAGCATTTGCTTAAAAAAAAATAAATTCTATGTGTACAAGTTTGGAGGAAGACTCAATAAGGTATTTTGAGCTGCTAACAGGGGTAACAAATTTTTATTGGGGAACATAAATATAGATTCTAATTACAATAAAAGTATTGAACTTTATCTACTTCCAGAATTGCAAAACTGCAGGAGAAAAGAGTCTGCTTTTTAAGTTAAGATTATGTGGGAAATAATACTCAAACTGAATGCCTGAAACAAAATTAGCAAGCTGTCTCTCTGTAAAAAGCTGTGTGAAACGACTGACTGTTCCCGATGTGCAATTTTTCCCTCTGTTGTCCAGCTGTGCAACTACATCACTAACAGTAATGCACACTGAACCTTGTAAATATTTTAAATACTGTTTTTCCAAAGATATTCCCCTCAGGTTGTGGGTTTTTTCATCTTTTAAAAAAATACTGTAGAAAAAACTTCAGGAAAAAATGAAGTACACAAACATTTTAATGGTGATATAAATGGATGGGCCACTTGTCTGTTGTTCAGTGTTCATGCCAAACTATCTCCCCTGTAGAAGATACTCGCCCAACTCAATAGTGACTTCCTCAGAACTTGGTAGCAAGGATGTGAACCTTGCCTTTCAAAATGTAACTTGGTAGAATAGGAAGAAATAGAAGGCACAATTACTTTCAAATGACAACACACTTTCCCAGCACTAGAGAAGAAAAACAATCTAAAAGGCTCAACCTGCCCCCAAACCCAAAATACTATTTTCCATCTAAAAGTTTAGAAATGCCTGTATTTTCCAGAATATGTAAAACAAGATGAGTTGTCTGAAAAATGTGGTTTACACCAGTGAATGGCAGTAAGATACCCACAAAAGAATTATTTCCTCTCCATTTGGATGTAAAAATGCAATTCCAAAATCTGTGATCAAACTATAATGAAATCTTTTACTATAGTAAGCACAGAGGTAATTTGCTACTGCTGCAAATCACTTCTTAGAGATAAATGCAACTTGTTTACAGGCCAATTACATTGTCTGCCAGCTGGACACTATGAGAATGCCCAGTTTTTGTTTTGTTCTTTTAATGTTTTGCTGAGCAGACAAGTGAGCATTCTTTCAAAACCAACTCATGAATTACAAGTAGGAAATGGATATTGGTATTTCAGATAGACTGAACCAGAAAGATTAAGAGTAGTATGTATAAAGATGAGACACATTTTTGAAATTAAATTCCAAAAAACTTCGTTGTTTCACACATCTGGTACTTGATGTCTCAAATAGTTAAGTGGAAACAATGAAACTGCTTTCTGAAGCACATAAGACATACATTGTATGGGATGTTAACTGGCCCTTTTTATTATGAATAAGCTGCTATGTGTAATTGCCATTCCTTTTCAGAAAAGGAAGACAGTATATAGCAATACATAGGTATTAAGTGCTTTCACCTCTTCAGTTATTAATATAGCCAGAAGATAGAATTTTTTATTGAATCTAATTTAAAACTGATTAGCAGTTGGGTAACTGTATTGCCATCCTGCTTTCTTTTTCAACAGACACTAAAATTAACTACAAAGTCAGATTAACCTCTATGAAGCATGATTAAGAGAGCAATAACGACAAAGGAAGTGTACTACTTAGCATCAGCAGAGAACCAAAAAGGAAATAAAACTATTATCTTGTAGAACAGTAAGGAAATAAAACTATTATCTTGTAGAACAGTAACATTTACCCAGGGTATAGACAATATATTAAGTTGTCCTTAAAAGTTCCCTTTACTTGTGACCAGAGACTGATCAATCAGAAAAATATTGGGAAGGTACCTCAGAGACACCCAGTGTTGAAGACAAGGCATCCTACCAGAACAAGATAGTTACTTTAGCTAACAAACAGGAGATATTAAAGGATTTGACTTATTATCTCAAGCAAAAGGAAATAATCAACCCCTAGTTTAGAGAAAAAAAAAAGCATCTAAACATTTAGTAGCAAACAGTTTACAGAATCATTGTTGATAACTGTAATGGAAATGAAATCCTCCAATAATCCTGACAAACAAATTGGGAACTTGGCATATTTCTGGCAAACAAAAAAATAAAGAAATCTCACAATAAGATACAGTAAACCCCACACTTTTAATTGATCCAGAATGCCTAAACATCAAGTGTAAGAACTGTAATTGTTTTGGTTAGGCTGCTGAGTGCACTAAGTCCCATGGCTGGCAGACAGGCTGGGCACAGGAACAGAGTTACAACCTGAACCTCAGGCAAAACTGTCACCACCTTCAGCAAAGGCAGCTCAGTTTAACACACCTACACCACACTCAGCAATTGGTTTTTTTCCTCATTAAAGGCTGCTGTCCTCTGAGAGTCGAACAGCTGAATGCACTTGCAATGTTACCAAGATGGATAAATCTGGTATTAAAGTAGGGTAAGAGTGGTATTCTACCAGTCACCTGGTGGAGAAACTGGAGCAGGTTTGGGTGGTCTGTTTACTTTCATGCTAATTCTAGAACACCAACTATGAGGTCAACCATAGAATCTGAACCCTCTGGTTACTTGTGAGACTAAACATTTAATAACTCATCACTAAGAACTGTCAGTCCCTCCAGCCCAGAGTTTACTCATGTATTATTATACAGTCAAAGCAAAAATGTTTGTCAATTAAATGAAACCAAATCTGGTATTCATGCATCAAGACAGTTGTTTGCTGAACAGTGTTGATTTGCTTTAAATATACAGAGATACTTTGACCTGCATGTAGGGTCTAAGTTTTTATAATCCAAGATCAGAACTTGGGTTTTTGTGACATTTGTCAGATGTACTTGAAAATAACATGGCAAAGCACACAAAGAGTCAAGAAATCCTCACTGAATTCAGCTACTGGATGCTACTCCAGAAGAGAAGCTGTCCTGATGAGAACCTCTGTGCATGTCCGTGATCACAACCTGCTGCACGTCCTCCTTGCCATCTCCTGCTGACATGCGAGGCTGTCCCAAACACAGGATGAAGTGATGTTGTATTTGTTGCTTTAATTTGAAAGAGCATGTTATGAAAAGGGATGGAAGACAATTGGTGGTAGATCCATACTTCTGAGGGTGATGAACATTTTGTTTAGGAAAGGAAGAGCACTCAAGTTTTCCCTCCTCTAATCTGCCTCCTATGCAATGTTAAACTAAACCCTTTCATGATGTGCAGTTGACTTCTCTTTTTACAAATCCATAGTGGTGACATGCACCACAAAACCAAGCTCTGCACTGCATTGTTAATAGAGGTCCAAAAGACTTCTTCTGATGACTGCATTATATATTCCACCAAAATAAAAGTCAGCCTTATTAAAATATTTACTATAATGAAAGCTGAATTTAATATTCTCTTAACAGGAATTAAGATCTGTGTTTAAATGTTTTTAATCAAGTTGAAAGAGTACTGAACCAGTACTTAATTATTTCTTTAATTTACCTCAGTACTGAAGTAGACCAAAAATGAAATTCTGAATACTGAAGCAATCTGCAGCTAAGTTCAGCAGATGAAGCATTTCTTTAGCATTAAACTCCACTTACACAACAGTGACCCCTGAGCAGTATTCTACCCACCTAAGAAACTGGTACCTTTATTTAGGCATATTTTTATTCACACATGGCTCATTTTTCACATTTACTCATTTTACAGCTTCAACTAAAGCTCCATAATTTGTATTTAGCAAGTACTTAATGCAACAAAGCCCAGATTACTGAAGCAGAACACATTCATCTTTTCCAGTCTACATCTGCATCCACTTTGCAGGCCATTTTTAAAGTAAATAAACTTCTATGTGTGGGTACAGACACGAAGCACTACTTTCCTGGTAACAGAAAGCCTGTCTTCTGTACAATCTTGAATTAATGAAGGTGGCAAACATTTTCTAGAAAAAGTTAATCCTTTGACTATGTGTATTTCATACCTATTGGTAGCTGAAAAGGGTGAGAATTTGGGGTTTTTTTCTGTGACTGAGCTGGACAGCAATCAGAAGGAACTGAATCCAGCTTCCTGAAGTCAAAACTTTGTCAGATCAAACTCTCACCTGGTCTCATTTTTTTTTAATCTTAAATGACAAGTTAACATAACTCAAAAAGGTTGGAGGAGAAACAAAGAAGCTAACTACTGACAAACCCCTTGACAACATTATAGAAGACTTCATTTTAAGAGCCCTGCCTCTTGTAGGGGGAACTGTTAACTGATTTCACTTAATCCAGTCATACATGATTTTAAAATAAACTGTAGCTATTTTATCCGTTGCATTTTTCTAAGTTGAAGTCCTTATCTTGTTCTCCTTGCTCTTCCCAGGCTGTGGCCTGTCCTGTACACCTGATTTTCCCCCTATTTCAGTTACCTGTGCAATTCTATTGGTATTTCAAACTGCTATTGAACATGAAGCTGATGATCACAAAACTACCAAAAATTTGCAGAACCTGTGTTTGGAAAGAAATTTAAATTAGAATTAGCTAAAATACCCCAACTTAAGCAATCCATTTACCATAAGCTGGTCATGCCTACTTCTCATGAAAAGCATGGAGTTCCTGTCTTTCAGATTGTTACCATTTGTATTAAATTGATATTATTTCTTCAGTATTTTCCAGTGCATATCAAATCACCTGATTTGCTCTCAAGTAGAAGGCATCAACACCTATTTATGTGATTACATCACCACTGAAAATACAAAACTGTCAAAAAAAAAAACAGCTGCTATTAAAAATGGGGTTTACATTTATTTCAAATTCAGAAAGCTTTTAAAAGGTGGCCTTCACAATGCCCTTGAAAGCATTATTTGGTTCCTACAGTCTCACTGTTAGGACACACTTACTGAGTCAAGCCCTTTTCCATCACAGCATGGTTCCATTACTCCAGCTCAAGGTCCAAACAGTTCCATTTCCCTTCCAAACTCAGTTCAGCTATTGATTCATAAAGATATACTTTATCTTTGCTAAGAAATCAGACTCTCGAGTGTATTGCTCTGAATTCTTTCCAATTTAATCAGTCATCTGCTAATATTACACCCAGAGAAGCATGCAATGCTTCAGAATGGCTGAGGACATATTACCCTGCAGCAGAACCAGCTCTCCAGATGTATCACTTTTCAGTCTGACTTATTTTGACACATCAGTACTCCACAGCACCTTATTCTGCTTTGGATTAAGGAGGAAAGCAAGCTGTAACAAAGTGCACACAATGTTCGTTCTTCTTACATGACAATTTGAGTTCTGTGAATTACACTCCATTTTAATATTTCAATAAATAAAACTAATCTGAGAGATTCTCCCACTTCTACTCCTTCTGAGCTTCCTCATACACTATATGGCTACAGCATTTATATATTTCACACGTATAACACAGGTAGAGTTTGCAGCAATATAAACTATCACTAAACTTACTGTTTAGTGACAGTAGCTAAATAGAAAAAACACTCAATAGCTTCAGGAGTTACTCATCATACCTATTATATTCTGGATTAAATGCTTATTCACTAATTCTCATACCAAACTAATTAAGTCTTCCAGCTTAGTTAATTCTCCTATGATGACGAGAATTATTGTTTCCCAAGAAAGTAGCTTTTCATCCTACAGTTCCTCATCTGTGTGGGGAAATAAACCTACTTATGGTGCAGTCTTATGTACCTGGTCTGTTAATACAGAGCTGTAGTGCTCAGCATGTTACAGCAAGCATGTTTAAATCTTTCAAACTAATGATGGTATTTCTCTTTCAGCTTTTAAGAAGGGGGCTTTCAACTCAAGGAAGATCATTAGAGCAGATCTGCAAAGTTTACACACTGCTTCCCACCCAAAACCTTTTTGATTTCTACTGTGCTCTTCATTATCTACGTATAATGAGATATGCTGTGTAAAATCATGTTATGATAGCTATTCCTTCTATCAAGTTTAAAGAAGCATTGAGATAGCTTGTACTGCTGTTGTTAAAAATAATGATTGCATCTTGAAATTAATTATTTCTAATCCCAGACGTATGCTTTCAGGCTCTACAATATCAGTTCCATCACTGCCTGCCTGAGGTTTTTCTTCCTTTGCAATCTTTATGGGTAAGAATAGTTTTTATCTGAGTTGACAATCTGAAGAGCAGGGAGTCCTGTGCTGGTTTCAGGGCATCTCTACCTGCTTTACTGAAGAACACAGGAGATAAACTAAACTATCAGAAGCCGCATATAACAGCATTATTACTATTGTAATTATGAGCGTGTTACTGTAAAAGTAAGTAGGACCACACTAAAACCTTGAAGTTTTGCCTTCACATAGTTTCTTTTGAAGCCTTTCCCCAGCTAATAATTCAAGGACAAGCACTTAGAGATGCAGAAGAATTACTAACAGAAGTTCAGAATTACAAACAAGGTGCTTTCTAGTCAATATTGAGAATCTGTTTTTTATTTCTCCACTACCCAAGTCACTACCTTCCCCCTGTGGTTTAAGGACAGAACTGCACAGTCTGCTCAACACTTAACCCTTGCAGTGACAGGGATGATTAGGACTCTAATGTCTCTTCTGAAAACCACCCTTTCAGCGTGCCTGAAGTTAACTGCTTTTTACCTTCAGCAGATTCAGTGGGTAGCTACCTGCTATCACTACTTACTCTTACAAGGCTCCACTTCTGAAATTCTCTCCATTTCAAGTTAGCAGCACCTGAAATGTCTCTCAAAATCTGTTTTTCCACACAGCAACTCAAAAATCCAAGAGAAATGTTGAAGAGCCCATTTACCTGCCCTGCAGGCCTCTGTTGCTGTTTCTGTGGCTCAGTTCAACATTAAGTCATAGCTTGCATAGAGCAACTCATTTTAAAAAGTATTACACAGAACCCAAGTGTAATAATATATCATTAACCTTGACCACACCATTTCAGAGGTTACACATTAAATAGCTCTTCCAAGCTATTGAAACAGACAGGCCTAAGGTTACAGGTTCACATCCACCAATGCCAACAAGTAACACAAAAAGCTTCATCACCTTCTTGCCAATTTAGTTACCTAAAAATGCCTGTATATCCAAAGGGGCTTTACCAACTTTTGAGACTTGTACAGATTGGACAGGGAGATGGAGCTAGACATTACGTTCAAGAGAAGTTTTCTAAAACCAGGTTACATCATTCCTGCCTGATAATACTCCATTCTGAGCAATAGCTAGGAGGGGGGAGTGGAATAAACAAAAACAAACCACAGGCCATTTGTTATAACACCTTAAAACTAGCTCAAGTACACCTTACTCCATCGTATTTTTAGTTTATAGTTTACAAGCATCTGCTAAGACATGCAGTATCTTAAAGTAGGGGAAGATATTTAAACCCCACAATCAGATGTTTGCTCTATAATTTCATACCCCAGTTATCAAAAGTAAGGCCTATCTCTTTATTCTTTACCGGGTGTTTCATAGCTAAGAATAATGGAATTATTTTAGAATTAAAAGAATCATAAGCAAAATAGACATATAACTACAATTCTGTTTTCAGTAACTTGCTCAATCTAGATGCATTTTTACCAAATATGCCACGTATGAAAAAAACACAGTACACAGTTAAAACAGATGAAGAGATTTCAGGTATTCTTGAGAAACTATGACACAGCTATTTTCAATTCCTAAGCAACAATCTCTCACACTACAAATAGTACAATTTTTTTCTCTGTCAGTTCAATTACTAAAAACCAGGAGAGGGTTACTAGCAGTTTCAAAATTGCCTAATTATCCAGTGCAATCCCATCTATGTCTTTAGAATAGTCTCTCCGGTCGCAATAGTTCCTTTCTTCGTTGGGGGATGAAATTGGTTCACGTGCTCTGAATAACCTAATCACTGCTGCCAATACAGCAACAAATGAAGGGAAAAACCTGCCTTATGAGCTAGAAAAATATTTACAGGCCACACCACTGTAGCAAGAAGCCTTTTAGAGCTGTTTTGTAATATCAGGCAGAACATAAAGTAAAAGAAAATATCTATACCTACAACAGCTCACAACAATAATTAGGTTAGTAAGATACCTTTACTCAATCCTAAAATTGGAAAAAAAAAGAAGACCAAACACCTAATGCTAAAATACTGAGCAGATAAACAAAGAGCATAAGAGACATCCACAACAGTGTAATCACTGCCAAAAAATAAGGCAGCAAAATCAGCCAGAAACATTAGCAAATATTTGTATGTCATATGAATACCATAAGTACTTATACATTAAAAATGTATTCACTCTTATGAAATTTTATCCTATTTAATGAAGCCAACAGTAAAACCCTAACATTTGTTAGCACTGGCTACCCAAATCCAAGACAAATTTTAACATTAAATACACACCTATTTGTTCAGATGTAAAAATGCTCAAGTGAACTAGCACAGTTTATTCTGACCATATTAGAAACTAAGCAAACCTTAATTCAAAACAAGCATTTCACAATTTAAAAGCATCTACCTAAGACAATCCAAACACAATTCAACAAAAAGGCCTTAGAAAATGATGCTTCTAAATAGTTAATCTTTACATCAGCATGTTAGAATAAACAGGCCCTGAGCACATACCGTCAGGGGTTTTTGGATACATTTCCTTCATTAATCTCCCTTATTAGCAGCAGCAGCATCACTCACTCTTCTGCTCCTTTCCTCCTAAAATACATCCCCCAAGAGTCCTTTCAATGCAATTTTATCAGCATTTCTGAGAGGTCTCTCAGCCACATCCCTACGCACAGAGGCAGCAGGAATCTCTGCATTTGTAACAATCTATGGCTGCAAAGGAGGGTGGCAGGCAAAGCAACTGTATCATAACCAAAATGCTGAGTTCTATTATCTGCTGCACCACACGCACACACACACTGCATCAACGGCCTCAATTCATAACAGCAATTACAGTGATGATACAGAAAAAGCATGCATTACTCACTGGGTTTTATTCTTTAGCTTCTTCAGCATGTAATTCTTTACGCTTTACAAGGTAGTAGGTATGAAATGAAACATTTTCCCTTTATTCCACTGATGCTGCTGTTTGAATACCATTAGATACCAAGGACAATAGGCAGGATCAGCTCGAACATTAAGAGCAAATATTTAATGGAAGACTGGTTACCCCCGTCTCTCCCTTTCACATCTCTGCCTCATGTATCCAGGCACGGGTGGTACTGGCTCCCTTGAGAGGCTGTAGCCAGCAGCTGAGGCACAAACTAAAACATGGCATGGATGTCAAGGAGCTGATGTCACACAAACAAGTATTTCTCTGATAAAACCAGCCATTCCATTAGGCAAGTCCTACAAATCGATAGGAATTGTTCAGCCCAACGTGCTCCGTTACACAATGCACTGCAGCCCTGGGGGGGGGGGGGAACCAGTTCAGGATCTGTCTGTGTAAATAACCAGGGAATATAACAACTAAGTTAGAACACTGCCCAGCAGGCACCAGGCTCTGTACCAGGGCATCAGCAGGGCTGCTGCTCACAAGCACAGATGAGAAAAATACACAGCTACACCTTTTGGAAACAACCTTCCCTAACAGCAATTCCAAAACAATATCTGATCTACTGAAAAAGTAAAAATATTTTTAAATACAAAAGATCGGCCTAAAAGTCTGCCATCTTTATCAGGGAACATCATGATAAAGTCTCCAAGGCTCCAGGCCAGCAGATGACAGGATACACCTCTGATAGGTCACTTTCAGTATCTGGGATGAGATGCCAAATGTGTTAGAAATCCAGCCCTGACTGTGAGATGGGGTAACTCTGCTTGAAGGTAAAAGATACCCACAAGGTTTCTACAACAGCAGCCAGTCATTTATAGTGGGAGCTCTAAGTGCAACAAATCAGGAACAAAATAACACAGAGACAACAGAAGTTCAGATGCTGAAGATTCTGCGAAGTCTACCTTGCAAAAAACACCACCTCAAGATAAGGTGGGTGCTTCAAGCACAAAAAGAACTTTTCTTAAGGACTGCAATTTTAAATATTAATCACATGGTTTATTCCAGTAATGGATTACATGCATTTATTTCAAGCTTTGCTGGCAATACAATCTCAAAATTGTATCCATTCCATGAAGGTCCAGGACAGCTAGCAATTGTATACCAGATTTCAACATAAATGCAAACTATAACAGGCAATAATATGCATTTCTGCACTCTTCTTCCAAAGAATTATTATTTTGGGGGAACTAGAAAGAAAAACTACTACAGAAATGCACTGCAAAACCTTTGCAATTCAGAAGATCACATACTATTAGAAATAGTCACTCCATCAGCTCACATGAACAAACAAGTCTGAGCAATATATTGCAAAGGCAATTATCTAGCTATTCAATACTTCTGTTTAAAAACTCCATTTTGGGCTGTCTACAGTTCTCTAACAAACTAGAATTCCACACTTAGAGATTGCTAATTTAAATAGAGACCCATTTTGGACAGAGTTAACTGTTTATTTGTCTCTGGAAATAACTTAAGGCAAACTCAGAAGCTCATTTATAGTGCAAACATGATGCTCTTCATGTAAACATTCTCATTTTTTAAAAGGATTTATATGAATGTAACAACAATGATAAAGCCACATAAAACAATAACTGGAAATGTACTAAATATTTTCTGAACAAAGGACAGTATTTTAGTCCTGTCAAAATAAATAGTCTATTTAAAGAAACCTTATCACCCCTTTCCAATAACATTTCCATACAGTCTAAGGGCAATGCAGGTATTTGCTGTATGCCTATGTTAATAAGCAATTAGCTTGTGCTAGATTAGCACCAAAACAATTTGAAAATAGTTACAAATAGGCCCGAACACCACATTTCCAGGAAGGCCCCATGTATGCAAAGAGACAATATACATTTAATTCACTGAATTACAAGCAACTTGTGCACTAATCACTAACAGAGCATGTCCTACTAAACAGGCTTTTTAAGCAAAGTATGATCCAACATGACCTGCAAAACCATGTAGGGAGGAATACCCTACAGACAGAATAACCAGGTCATCTGAGCCACATTAAGCTGTGAGCTTCTGCAGCTCATCTCATGGTTTGAGATAACTAAAACACCCAACAAATTAACACACAACTTCTGTACAAAAATAGCTAGAATTTAATGAGATCATTAAATTGTAGTGAACTTTTATGTCACGCTATTTGCAGAGCAGTCTTTTCTCTCCTCCAGTTATTGTACTTTCCTTCACAGTATTTTGCAGTAGTTTGTGTTGTGTTTTCACAAATAAGGGCAAATAATTCTATATGGGACTAGCACCAGTCTCAGTTGGTGCAAGACAAGTATTTCCTCCTTTCCTCTTTAACCAGTCACAGGGAATGGAAGCAGAGCTGGAGTCAGCTGGTTCTTTCAGTTCCTATATTGAAAAGCAGTTTGGCACAAACACCCATACGAGTTCACTCCCTACAATGTCATTCAACAATTTAGAAGATAGAAGAAGAAAACAAAACAGTTTTCAGCATGTTGTGAAATAGCCCCAAGTCCCATAGTGATGGGAGGCTTGGCTGTTCTGCTTTATCTGCGGAAGTAAAGGTGCGGAGTGACCCCAAGGTTAGAAACTGAAATACAAATCAACCATTCCTTCTTCAGGGAAACAGCTACTTCACAGAACACTGAGGACTTAGGATGGAATATTAAGATTTATATTTACTCTTGGCAGATGACAAGCACTCCAAGGCTAGCTAATCCCCAAATGCATCATCACTCTCTTCTACTGCAACTCTCACAAAAGCCATAGGCACACAAGACACTGAACTACCCAAATATCCAAAAAGCACCATTACCAAAATAAGATTTGGGAAAAGTCACAAGATCCAGGTAAAACCAGAACTGTTACTGTTGCTAACAATATTTTCTGTAGCTACAGAAGTTCATTTTTTGCCTGCTGATACAAACCAAACACCTTTCCAGGGAAGAGTTTAGGACATAACGCCTTCTATACCTCAGGCCCCAGAATAAAGCTCTGCTCCTTGTATGCAATCCACATCAAGAACGTGTTTAAACCTACAGAACCAAGACCACTCTGTACTGAATGATCATGAAAATTGAGCCTAAAAATATTTTCCCATAAACATTTTTAACCTTTCAATCTAACCTGCAAGGTGACAGCACAGTAAAACCCACACATTTTCAATATAAAATACAACTACTCAGTCTTCACTTTGAATCTTAGCTTATGAAAAAAAAGAAGTACAGAAAATCAGTCTCATTTGCTTGTACATTCAGTAGAAGCACTGTACATTGCGTGACATAATAAAACGGACTGGTTGCCCATTTCCTTGTGGAAAATTCAGCAAAATTAGTAAGAATCCCACATGTTTAGCCAGTGTAGATCCTAATCAAATAAGCAGTCCTCTAGTAGTATGCATATTTATTTTTATCAGCCTTTTATCTGCTTTTGTACCTTCCAAAGAGCAAAGGTCCTTCAATTCTTCAGTCAGCTTTTACTCATACTACTGTGACTAACCAAGCATCATCTGGCAATTCTGTCACCTTATTATTCACATTCCTTTCCTTAACATTTACAGAGATACCAGCTAATGTACTGATGACAACTCTCCATAACGAAGAGTGTCTATGCAGCTATTTAACCCTTTTACCCCTGTGCACTTTAAGTTACTGAAACATAGGTAAACCTTATCAATCACGTATGCTTCTTCTGGAGACTTATCTACCTTTCATGGGATTTTTTTGTTAGAGAATAATAACCTTTTAATTAAAAAAAAAAAGCTGTATCTCCCTCTTCTTCAGTATATCACTTCTTTTCCCTAAAAGTTCAGAAACCAGAAGCACCACAAAAGCCAAGGACCACATTAAAGTATGTATCCAAAATCCCAACCTCTTTTCCTCAAAGTATATCAACTACTGGAAACCAGTTTTAATCCTCAGAAACTTCAAAACAGTCCTGCAGTGTTGTTATACAATTTCTTTGTTGATAAAACATCTAACATTTTACATTCCATTTAGAAGCCACAAAACAGATATAAACGTACGTAGAATTAGCTTATGAAAGTGTTCCTATATACTTCTTTTCCATGAGACTGAAAACATTAAGCCAAGATTTGGTAACATTTTGGTACTCACTGTCTTCTCCTGGACAAGGCATGCCGGGTTTCTCTGGAGTACTTGGGAAAACTAAAACAGAAATATTCAATTTTTAAGAGAAGAGATTTTCAGTAGTACTTTTCCCACCATTCATGAATATATTTACATAAAGACAATTTCCAGACGCCTTTAAATAACTACATGAGAGAAAGAACAAATCAAAATTTGGGTCCCTACTGGCAAGATCCTATCGTGGACTGTGGCACTAACAAATCTGTGCTGCTTAGAACATGAAGCTCCCTCAAAAGTGGTTTCAGTTTGGGCTCCACCCCCAAGAGAACTCTTCCTTCTTGCAACATCAAACTTGGGAGCACCAATTACATAAAGGATGTTACTTGACAGGCAACAAGGTTGTTCCATTCTCACATTTAAGCAGTTGTTAGGATTATCAACAAATGCCTATAGGTTCTTGAACTGTGCAATACTTGCCATGAATAATGAGCCCTTCATCTCTGTTTTGACAATACAAACGAAAAGCTTCTTCCAGCTCCATCTGAGATGAGATGGTACACGGGTCACCTAGCAAAAAAAAAAAATACAACAGTACAGTTATGACTGAAAAATCCAGTGGAGAATTTCAATTCAGCAGTAAGAAATGTACCAGCCTCCAGAATTGCTTTCTTTCAGCCATTTGATATTAAGCTAACATTTTCAAAACCAAAATATACAAATACCATTTGTTTTCCTTCTGATTTTATCACAACCAAGTAGGTAGAAACACACGATGTCGGTTTGCAAGGGGACAACAAAATACAAAAGTGTATGGTATGCTTACAGATCTTATACATGGCAGGAAAAAAGAAAAATCACTTCCTAGAAACTTAAACATTTATGTTTAATTCAAAATTAATTTACTCTTTGTGAAAAGACCCATACAGGAATACCTGTCTGCTAGACAGAAATACTGCTTTAACAGCACATGGTAACCTCTACATCAGTATTCTCTACACTTATTTGACAGCACATCCCATCATTAAATTATTGTTTAGCACAAACCCCCAACATGTGTATTTATAATCATAATCATTTACTATCATTATAATCATATATATTACCAAAACATAGATAGGATTTTTAAAGGGTATTTTTAAAAATAGTTTTATTAATGGTAAAAAAAACTTACCTCAAAAATAACTAAAAAACTTAAAATATGCAACATGAGAGATAAAAGAACTATCCAAACTACAGATCAACAATTCATATTCCTTGGATGTTTATGGGATTTTATGACAAGTGTTATTCACAGTTCCAAGCAGTTTGGATCTTGCCAAAAACAGTGAAACATTAAAAAGGCCCAGCAGAAAACTCATTTTCTTCAGCTCTCAGGAAGGTTTTTTCTTAATCCATTAAGCCCTCAGCAATTGCTTGCTTTAAGTTAGTTCAAGGAGAACATCTGTTTGTGCCATTGGTCACAGGAATTCCAAGTACATGTGGCACCAACAGGCAACACTCACTCATGGGCAAAAATGGGATAACCCACCAAACCTGTGGGGACTGAAGGCAGCCAGAACAGCAGATTGGTTGAAACTTCACAAGTTATAATCAGAACTTGGAAAAAGGGTTATACAGGTATGTATTTAACCAAGACTAAAAGAAAATGCTTATTAGAACTGCAGCTAAGAAATTTGTTTTAATTTAATTAAACTTTAAAGAGCCAATGTCACAGATAGGCAAACCAAAAAAACAGTTAACAGGAATCATGTCTTGAAACCCTCCAACTCATGATATTCTCTTCTTTCCTACAATCTTGCTTTCATCAGTAATCATGCAGGTCAAATAGCTAAGCACATGCAAGTAGTTATCCTCTATGCACTTCTGATCAGGTTACTTTTAGTGGTCTGCCATGAAACTGAGGGCTAGGAAACTTCAGCCAATACAGTTCCCTCTGTCTTTCTTGGTCATCATGAGATAAGCAAAATGTAAAAATAGTTGATACTAACCCTTGATATCTTAAAATGGCTGAATATTCTTTAACTACAGGCTACCTCATTCCTCACTCATTATTTTGAAATTCTGGAAGCTGACAGGGTTAAAACACATCAAAAAGCGATCACGCCAAGAATCTGAAGTTGAAAGTTTGCAAGTGTAAGGAATTAGGTCTACATGAGTCTGAAATTAACCCAAACTTTGCATTCAGCATGTAAGTATGGAACAGAAGAATATTAAAGTTCAACAAAGCCTTCACTTCTACAGAAGTGAACTCCAATGCAGTACAACCTCGATGTTTTGAGGCTCATTTCTCCAAGATCCCTGCTTATAAGACAGGGTTACATAGCTTGGTATTTAGAAACCTAAAGTTTCTTTGAATCACAATGACCAATAAGCCCAAGAATGCTTAAGGAGTATTTCAGTACAATACCTTCATCATCGATCCACTTGAGGGTAATTGGCTGTTCCTGTTGTAAATTACACATCTCGTGCACTTCATCACAAAGTTCATCATAGCTCATTGATGCATCCAAGTTTGTTATTAGGATGTCCCTGCACAAGATGAAATTATAAGCTTGCACAAAAAAAATACCTGCATTGGCCTGTATATTCCCACAATTCCATTTCTGGATTCTATGCTGCAAAATTAATTTTATGGAATCAGCCTTCCCCATATAAAATGCTCCCACTAATGTAAACGAATTGCCAGAAGCCAACAGGATTACATCTCAGTGTTTAACTTCTTAAAAACAGTTTCATACTGAGGAGTTAACTGTGTTAATGACCTCTCCCTAATGCATGTTTACCCGAGCGAGTCAAGTTCCCATATTACAGCTATCAGCTTTTGAAGTGCTGTAAAAAAGCATGTTTTATCCAGGCACTTCTTCAATGAGGAGAAAAGTAAAACCTCAAATGCTATAAAATCTTTTTTAAATGTAGGTTTTCCTCACATCCATTGCATGGTTAGAGAAAAACTTTGATTAGGTTAATACTCAAAAGATACCATGACAAGAAAGTTCAGATAAAAATCTTAAATTCTGCATTCTTGTTTTCCACCTTTAGCATATTTTGAGAATTGAACTCTTCTAGTGCAAAACAAAGTACACTCAGGCATTTGTGAGAATGACTCTTGATGTAACAAAAGACCACACAGCCCTGACAAAACAGGACAAAGATTAAAAAAATAAAGATAATGCAAATCAAAATCTGAGGATAAAAACTGGACTTTCTCCTGTTTTCTAAATATTTTTCAAATTACAGACTCAAGGATACCAACTGATTAAACAAGTGCAGGAAGACAGTGGAGATGTACTTAAGTCATCTCAGTACTTTCAAAACATTCTAGGGGATAATTAGGAAACAGTTTTGTAGTTAATGGCTACTTGCATGGGTAATTCTTTCCCCTCTTAGTGAAGTACAATAAGTATAGCAGAACATGAATGAGACAGTTTTCCCATTTTAGAAAACATGTTGTATTACATATTTTGCCTACTTCTATCTTTCAACCAGAAGCTGAAAAGTACTACATTAAACTAAGAGTCTTACATTTTAAGACTTACATTTTAAATCATATGCAGTAATAACTTTGCATTTTGCCTTTGCTGCGAAAAATTACAGTAAGCAAAGCTCTAAAACAATCATTTTAAAGAAGTGTGCTAAGCTTCAACATGAGATTAAAAGCACTGCTGCCTTTTCAAGTGTACCTTTGATCTACACTTGGTAAAGATCTCAAAGAACAGCAACTTAATGCTTCATAACGACAATGGAAATAGTAATACACATTCTTCCTGGCAACTCCTAAATCCACACTAATGTACAACAGAGAGTTGTCAGGTGAGGCTGAGTTTAAGACCATCCCCCTCTCAAAAAGCCCTATTTTTGGCATGTAAGAAAGTAAGAGACCAAACCAGTTCTCAAAGTAGTGTTTGAGGTCTGGAGCAAAGTCTTGCACCACAACAAGGTCCCTGACAAACCCAGCTCATTACTTACAGCACTGCCACAGCAGCAGCTCCTGAAACCAAGCAGCTGCAGACCTGTGGTCACTGTGGATAACCACACTTTCAAAAAGTATCTAAGAAAGATTCAAAAACTGAACCTATGCACTGAGACAATACTCCACAATGCAACTACAAACTCTAACTAAAGCTGACAAATACTAATTGTTAAAATTATTGTAACAGATGGCACTGCCATTCTACGTGTAGATAATAAAGTTCATATTGGACAAAACACAGCTGAAGTATTGCTGAGATTTATTCAAATTATTATTAACTGAATTATATCCATGTTAATTTGAGATTTACTGTGTTTAATCTTAACGTCTGTACAGCCACATTAGGCAACCAGGGCACAGAGAGATGAAAACATATTTCTTTTGTCAGGTATTGAAACTGGTAACTACAAAGTAACATGAAGAACAAGTGACTTATAAATCACGTTTGAGTACTTACAGCACAAGATTCATCCACATTTATAGATTAAATGAGTCACCATTCAGGAACAAGGTAACATAAAGCAAACAACACCGCATCACTGATCAATTTAAATTCAGTGATTTCAAATAACCAGGTAAAAACCAAATCAAGTAAGTAACTGCAATGATGAAATGAGCATTACACAAGTTTACCTTCTTTTGCAATGTACTTGTGCAGTTATTTATACTATGCTATGTTAGGAACTCTGTCACACCCAGAAACATGAATACCTAAGATACTGGGACTGCACAGAGACAGACGCAACATTCACGTGTTTCAGAACTTCCTCGTGCTTAGATCTTCAACTGGGATTTCAAAGTTATACAATGTTTTATTATTTTATTTGAATTTCCAGCAGCTAGCTGAATGAGCTTGCCCTTAATTCTGAAATTGTCCAGCATCAATTACTTCCCGCAGTTTGTCAAATTTATTCAAAAGATGAGTGTAGTACTTTGATGGAAATACCAAGACGTTACACAGTCTGTAATACCAAAAAGAGGCACCTCTTACAGACTTTCACCATTAGAACTGAAACAAAATTCAACAATTTTGGAACTCCTGTTTTGTAGATTGACTGATGATTTGGCCTGCCTCAAGTGAGAACAGCATTTAACAAAGACACACCACAGTGAGATTACTCCAGTGACAACACTAAAATTGAACAACTGAAAGAAAAAAGAGACTTCACAGCTAATGGAAACTACTAACATAGTGTTGCAGCAAAAACTACAGTAGTAGCTTATTGTAAAATGTATCAAAAAAGAAAGGGCAAACTATAAAAAACTTACCTCTAGTATTTACTCACAACATGGAAAACAAAGAATGTGGGGGGGGGGGGGGTTTAATCACTTAAAACTGAGTTTTCAAGCAACTTGCACAGAATCATCCAAACTTACTGAGAACTTGTGATCTAAGCAAAATTCCCTCACTTATCCTCTTTACCTGTGACCATAAATACTTGTAACAAAACAGAAATCAATAACCCACCCATCAACCCAGAATAAGTGCACCCTGGTTGGTTTCAAGAAAAGAATAAGCTGTCATCTGCATGTTGCAGGAGTCTGGGTGGTGTTAAAATAGCCCAGAAGTTTACCCACCTGATGTGACTTTAATCACAAATCCACCAACACCCTGGCTCCTCTAGCACTAGGTCAGACTACAAACTCCTCCTCAATAGGCTTCAAAATCAGACAGGACACAATACTTAGGGAGAGAACATGCTGACTTACCCACTATAGTGTGTTTTTACTCTGATGAAGTCCTTGTTCAAATCAATTTTTGAGCCCATTCTGCTAGGCATGGTCTGTATTTAGCAGTCTAAACGAAATTATAAATATATAGAAATAAGTTCATTCAAGACAGACAGCTCGTCTAATTCTGAGGTGAAGAGCTTCAGATGTGACATAAGCTTTTCTCCTCCAGATGATTTTCAATCCAGCTGCACAGAAAGAAAACCAGAATACAGATGAATACACACACACACTCCACTAAGCAAACAAGTTGTGCCAAATTTTACAAATGCAAATAGCTTTAAATGGAACAGCAAGAAATCAAAAGGAAAATACGCAAGACCATTGACCTGCATAGAAATTAAACGAGAGCTGTTAAAAAGACTCTCTGCAATTTAGTTTTACAGAAGTCTCCCAAGCATCTTAGAAGTTTTTTAATAAAACATCCAACGCTTCCCTCTCGGCTAAAAATACTCCAAAGAAATTTTTACTTATTCATCAACGCAGCTTTCAGCTCTTTTCTTACAAAGACTATTTTAATCCAGAACTGTTTCTATGTCCACGGGAGGCTGCTATCCATCAGCGCTGGTTCCAGGATCATCACCGCAGCCCGGTTCCGGCAGCGCTCACCCCTGCCCGGGCCACAGGCAGCAGGAGGGGCTCCAGACTTCGCCTCCCGAGGGGCTCGGGGGAACACGCAGCCTGTCCTGCCCGGCCCCAGGGACCCCCCGGAGCTCCCGCCGGAGCCACAGGGTGCCTGGGCACGGACCAGGAGGTGACAATGCCCCAGGGACGCGGCCGCACCCGCTGCCGGGACAGCGGGCGGCGCGGGCTGCCCGCAACCCCCGCCCCTTCCTCCTACCTGCTGCGGCCGGGCGGGCTCCGGCCGCACAGCCGGGGCCTGAGCGGCCCCGCTTCCCGCCAAGCGCCGCCTGAGGAGACGCTCCCCGCGCGGGCCCGCCCGGCGCTGCCGAGCCGCGGCTCCGCGGCCTCGAGTTGCGCAAAGTCCCGCCAGGAAGTTTCGGGTCGGGCTCGGACTCGCCGCCGGCGGGTGGCCCGGAGGAGAAGGGCGGCGGGGAAGGCAGCGCGGGGCGGGAGGAGCCGGTTCCCCGCCAGCCCCGGCCCGCCGGCCCCGCCTCACGGCCCCGCGGCCGCCAGCGACCCGGGCAGCGGCGCCACCGCGCCGAACATGGCGGCCTGAGGAGGTTGGCGCCCGCAGCCAATAGAGCCCCTCCCGCACTACCTGCCAGCCAATGGCAAGCGCCGACTCACCTGGAGCCAATCCCCGCCGGGATCCCGCCCACCCGCGACCAATCACGGGCCGGGAACCGTTACCTGGGCTGTGGGAGCGTCTCAGCCAATCAAAAGCGGGAGAGGAAGAGGTAGGAGAACACCTGCAGCCAATCGGAGCAGGGAGCGGCGCGCGCGCTGCTGCCCGGAGGTGGCGGGTGCGGAGGCGGCAGGTGCGGGGGCAGCGGGGCCGCCCCTCCCGCCCTGCCCCGCCGCGCCCCGCGCAGGAAGGAGCCGCAGGGCTGCGGGGAGCGGGGCGGTCGTTACGGCGCTGCGGGCGCACCGAGCCCGCGCCTCCCCGAGCCCCCCGCAGGCGCGGGGCGGGGTCCCCGCGGCCGCTGCCTCCTCCCTCAGGTGGCTCCCGGCGGGGCCGGGCTGGCAGCGGCGGGCTCCCCCGAGCTTCCCGCAGCCACGTCCCGCACCGGAGCCGCCTCAGGGCTGGGCTGGTGCGGAGCGGAGCCCGGCGGGAGGCCTGGCGGGTGCGGGGTTTGCCCGGTGGGGCACAGCTCACCGCCCCAAGAAAAGCTCCGCTCTCCAACCACCAAATAAAAGCCCAGCCCTGAGCAAACGCGCTGCCCGCACACTGCAGCCCGCACACTGCAGCCCGCCCCGTGCCTGCCGGGGTTGCTGCCGGGGAAAGCTCCTTCCCGCAGGAGCCGAGTTACAGCGCCCAACCTTGAGAGGTTTCATTCCAAACTGTTAAAGCAGAAAACCCGCGGCCAAGATAATAAAGAGGAACTAAAATCACAGAGGTAACAATA
The DNA here is from genome assembly GCF_020740795.1 of Apus apus. NCBI lineage: Eukaryota > Metazoa > Chordata > Aves > Apodiformes > Apodidae > Apus > Apus apus. The sequence continues at coordinate 1,936,907 of NC_067301.1, forward strand.
TTAGACTTCTGAGTGGCCAGACCAGAGAGGGAAGAGAGAAAAACAATGGACCGTGCTGTGGCAGCGTCATTGGATTAACCACAACCTCGTGAGAGCACGGCTGTGAAATGGTTAATGCCCTTAGCTCTGTAAGGATGGGTTTGGTTTTTTATCTAATGGTACTTTGATCTTTTGATTTCAGACTGTGCTCTAAGCAAAGCCGCCCCCGCTGTGAGGGGGGTGCGGGCTCTGCCCGTTCCTCACGTGAAGCCTGGGACAGTTAACTCCGAGAGGCCCCTAGTGGAAATGCTACTTTTACTGCTCAAGTAACTGTTCTGGATGTATGTGGTGGTGAGTTGGCATCTCTGCAGCCCTGAGCCTTCTTTTGTCGCTTCTACAAACTTCCAAAATACAAATAAATGATAGTTAGCTCCAGTTTAAGGAGCAGTTAACTGCCAAAACTTACTCCCATCAGTCCACGTGTTTTCTCTGGCACCAAGGAAATGCACCAAATGGTTTCATTTACCAGTCTGCAGTCTGGATTATTAGTTTATCCACTGTTCATTTTTATCTTAGTGGGAACTATCAATATGGTTTAAAAACGGGTCTTTGAATCTTAATGTGTGCCATATTTCCTCTGCTTAAAATGGAGAACCTTATGTAAGATGTGTCTGCAAACATAGTTCTTTCAGGGCAACGAGACTTTGATCTCCCTGTCACATCAATTAGACAACTCCAGCTCCTCGAGTTGTTAGGGTGGGAGATAAAAGGTAGTGCAGTTCTTCAGAACTGTGATTTGAGGGCTTGCGTGGTTTATTGTTAATTTTTCCTAGCACAACTTACTGAGGACAAAGGATCAGGAACATTTTCAGGGCTTAAAGAAAATCTCAATATTTTTACATCTTGCAGGGATATTTTGTAGTCAATCATTTAGTACTGATCCTGTCATTGGAGAAGTCTTATTTTGAGTTGGTTTGTATTTTCTTATATTACAAGACTGCTGTGAACACCAAGAGTGTTGGTTTCCAGATTTACTGTCTCCTTCATTGTTTCATTGTCCTATTGAGTCTGACAGTAACTTTGAAGCCTGTACTCATTTAAGCCTGTGTATCTGCACATTTCCAGCAGGTGGCAAGATATTCCTAGGCAACTGTCTGGGAAACACAGTTGTATACACAGTGCTTGTAAGTGCTAGTTCTTTAATGCTAGGGGCTGTTAAGAACTCTTCTTTAAAAATTAGTTTAAAGGGGCGAAAAAAAATATTTGGGGTTAATTATGGCATTAATCTAAAGTACTGCTGCAGGCACCAGATATTAATATTAATGTCTATTTAACTCACTCCAGTGCAAGGTTGTTTCCTTTTTTAAAATTCTAAAAAACATTTGCTACTGAATGGGTTTGGAAACCCTCAGACTACACAGTAAAACCACTTTAGTGCCTCTAGCAAGAATGTTGTAAGCTTCCTTACCTCCTTTTTTAGCTGGTGTCTTGAAAGAAACTGGCTGTGGTTGCATAGGAAAATGGAGTTGTAGGGATATACATTCCTTGCTGTCTTGGGCCATTATTCAGAGAACAGTTTGTCCTGCATGCTCAAAAAAATGAAGCACCTAAATACCTCACTGAATCCACAGAATGAAACCAAAATAATTTCTTCTAGGCTTCAGATGAAGGAAGTAGTGTCTTCTAACCTTTTCAGTCAAAGGAATAATATTCTAAAATCTCTCAGAGCATTTTCTCTATGTGCACCACTCAAAAGAAGCAACTAATTGTCAACTATAATTTTAAACACTATAGCCAGGAGGAAATGAGAGTATTTCTGGATTGGAAAGTGACCCAGCTTGGCCAATACTGAAAAACTAATTTGATATCACAGATATAGTACTTCTAACTAGTTTTTTTTGGCATATCTATCTAGAAACCCAGCAAATAAAACTAACAATGTACTTTTTTTTTTCTGTTTGTTTTTAGGTCAGAGGGAACCATTTCCTCTTCAAACCAGACTTCAGCATATCCAAAAGAAAGAAACAAATTTTATCTTGACATCTTTACTCATTCTGCTTAAAATCTGTAAGTAATGCATGTTTTTGGAAGGTACCTACTGCACCTGAAACTGATTGTGTATACTGAATTTTATTATATTTTAACTCTTGTGCCTGTTCTTTCCACTGTGCGTTTGCCTCTTTCTCATCACCTGATAGATGCATTTGCCTAATGGAAAAGCATTTTAACTTTCCCAGATAGCTATATTGATGTTTACATCTCCCCTTTCCACTGGTGTAAGAATCAGGGTGGAAAAGCTCTCTTTTTGACAGTTCAATGAACACCTGAAGTTGTGCAATTAATTAGCAAGTGACTCAGCCACAACCTGCATTGCTTAAATGACTAAAACTATTGGTTGTGTTCCTACTACTCAAGGTTGTTGAAGAATCATTGCACTAGATGGACTCCTCACAGAATAGATTATGTACAAATTTCTTCTTACAAATTTAGACAGAATGATACAGAGTTAGAAAGTTTTAAACCTGGGTGGCAGGACTCACAGATTTTTCTACCTTTTCCTTGCTGAAACTGCTTGCTTGCTTACTCTCTTTTTGCCAAGCAAGAGACAAATTACTGTTCTGTTTTAAATCAATGGCAGTGAAATAATTGAATCCAGTGGTAAAGAACTTGGGCCAAATGCCACTAAGTTTGGGTAAAATTATAAGGCAAAGCATTAATATATGCTTTACTCCAGTTTATGTTAAAATATATCCTACACAACACCAGAAATCACCATGGTAATTCTCTGCAGATTTTCTTGCTAGATTGAATATTAGTGTTTTTCTAGCCCATGTTAAAATAGACAAAATGAATAATGTCTCAAGACTATTTTAAGTCAACACCTCCCTTGCTTGTCTTTCTTATATAAGACAGAAACACCCAGAAGCTCACTCACTTCTGTTGACACCACATTAGCCAGGAGAATAAAAAATTCCCTGGGTAGTCCAAGCTACGTATGTTTAAAAGCAAATAAAACCAAACCTCTATGCTTCTGTATTTATGTTTTGACCATATTTAAACAACATGTCTCTGTAGAAACAAATTTTTGCCATTTTTCCTTTTGTATTTCATCACCAGCACAAATACACTGTAAAAATCATAGGGTCTCCTGACTTCTTGTTGCATAACTTGGTCCTAATCCTCTAGAAAACAAGGATCTTCTGAAAGATAACAATGAAAATACCCATGGAAGGCAGTAGATGCTGCTACCATAGAAGACAGGTAACTGTCATTTCAGAGGAAATGGTGAAAAATTTAAACTAAAAATACTTAAAACTCTAAGGATCAAGTTTTCACCTTGGTTCCTCAAGAATCCTCTTTTTATTGCTTTCCCTGGACCAGACTTAATTGTGCTGTCCTAAGTTCCCATGATTGGTCCATCCACCATTCAGTTTGGTTGAAAGACAGGCATTCTTAGCTCAAAATACCCCAAATCCAAAGTGCCTGAGGGATCCTGCAACAAGCACACACAGAACCATTGTTAGAGGCAATCTGAAAACAATTATAGCTGACTTAGGAAATGTTTCTTCTTTATAAAGGACAGGATCAATTTTAAAATACTATAAGCACTATAGTTTATAAACAGTATCTAGAGCCTTCCTGTCTTTTATATATATGCAGATATAAGCTTGTATATGTAGAATTTGCACACACAACCTGGAAAGATGAGAGTAGGATAATATTAAATATACCTATAAAGACATGGTAAGTTTAAGTTGTACAGAAATAGATCTTTTGTGTTTGTCTAACTCTGAAAGAAATGTAGCAATAAAGAACAGTCTGGATGGACTGTTACACCAGATGTTTTGCAGATGTATTTCATCACTCAATCTTTATTTAAGACTGTAGTAATTGTACTACTGGAATAGCTCAATGGCCTATATCTTATTTTGCTCCTTTCAGCAATGCCTATTCCACACACCTACCCCCTACAGCTGGCCAATTACTAAGTACTATGTAAAGCCAAATGTCCTCCTTACCCAGCTGGTAACCTGATGCATGAAAATGGAGATATTTTCCTAGAGCTTCTTCTTGTTCAGATTACTTACCCAAAAATCAACTACTGCAAACCTGTATTTGTTAGTAACCTGTTACCCAGAGACTATATTAAATGTGTCTGGGCCAAGATTATGATCTTCAAAAGAGTCTGCTGAAGAGTGTGGAGAATCTGAGGAGTGTCTTAAGCTTTTTCTTTGTTTCATGTAAGGGTTTACCAGTGTGTGGTGCAAGAGGAAGAAACTGGGAGGAGAAAGAGTGTGTTTGTGTGGCAGTGTGATGGTTAACTTAGGAAGGAGCACAAACTGTATGAGGAATCTTCTTACCTTAACCAGAAGATAATTGTTCTCTATTGGTTAATGTTTTATGGTTATTACAGGAATATAAACCTGTTTAAAAGCAATCAGGAAATAAAGAATGCACAGTCAGTTTCATAACATAAATACTTCTTTACACCCTGTCTCTTATTGCATCTGAAATCCTCTTCTTGTCATACATACACAGCAACTGCATGACAGACTATACCAAAAGGTAGAGACTGGACACTGGGCCAGAGGGATCTTTCCTTTAGTGGAATTAGTCCTGTGCGTTGTTTGGTCCCAAATCTGGAGTGAATCTAGAGCTTTCAGATACCTCAGAAATGAGGAATATTTGGATTTCTTTTTTTGGTCCAATCTTTTTGCAGAACAGTGAACATCTGATTAGTCCTGTTGGTGCTATATTTTCTGACAGCCTGGGTTTGACTGTCTTTTCAGATTTGTTTTTACTGTGCAGGACTGAGTAGAAGGAATAGCCATGACATAAAGCTGGTATAAGGAGAGAACAGATCCCTAATGCTTTATGTAATGATGGGCTTAGGTCTTAAGATTAATTTCATTTAAGACACAAGCTATAAGGGCAGAAAGAGTCAGTACCTCATTTCAGCTACCAACTCCATCCAAATGGACATGTTGCCAAGTTTTTATTCAGTTTTTATTAAGAATAATTATCTATTGTAACATATATTCCACACAGCATTATTACAACCTCAGCAAGCTTTCAGCCACTGCAAGTACTTTAAGCTGCTGTACTAAAGAGGGCATGAGGGAGTTGCTTCAGATTTTTTTTTAATTAAAATATTCTCAGTAACTTCCAATAAGCTTTTTGTTATCTGTTCTGCTTCACAGACAAATATTCAGGGGTGCTGTTTTCCTTCTAATGTGAAATGCTTCCTTAGGTTAATGACTCTGAGTATTTAAAATCAGAGCAATCGTTTGAAGTGTTTTGTTGTAGCAACAGTAGAAGCCTCATTGAGTTAAATTGGTTTCACTACATTATCTATAGCAAACCAGTTAGGAACTGATGTGAGAGCTTTTACTTTAACCTGGATAAATTCTCTCATTTTTACCCAGAAACAGGACAGACATTTCTATATATGAACATGTTAATAGTGCTGTCACTGTCAGCATTACTTTCAAACAAATCATGCAGCATCTTGCTCTTCATCTTGTGCTTCCTAATTCTTTTCAACCTCTTGAGGCAGCAACAGCTTTTTTAACATAAGCACACTAGTCTGGGTAAGTGCCCCACAGAAAGCACTCATGAATACAGAGTGATACTTTCTCTTCTGTTGCCAAGGCCAAAGTAGAGTTTCACAAGCCCTTGGGTACTAAATAGGGAGGATTTCATTATGGGATGAAATCTCTAAGGTTATTTTTATTTCCCTTCTAATGCATTTTATCTTCCAGTTCAATAGTTTCAATGTCTATTTTGTCTGTATATAGAAGCTCCAGTTTCTGTATACCTACATTTTATTAACACTTCACATTTAGAATGATTACATTAACACATACCCACTCTCTCTCACAGACATGCCAGTCCATAGAGCAGTATTGCTGGGAGCAATACAAATGCTTTCAGGTACAGCACAGAAGTGTCTTCTGATCTCTCACTACTTTTTCCTCTCCTTGACACTAGTACAATCCATCCCAAGACAGTGTTCAACTGGCATCAAATTCATTTATGTCTACTAAGGGTATAATGAAATTAGAGTTGAATAGGACATTTACTTCAGACATTAATACTTCTGAATTATTAATATCTGATGATTTTAAAGTACGATGATTTAAAATGGGAAAAAAAAGTAGTAAAGCAAACCCAAAGGTACAGAAGATTCAAATTTATGCACAACTCCAATCATCATATCCCTATACTGAAGTTTCTCCTTAGAAGAGTTTGAATGGCATCTGACTTTTCCATTTCTGGCTCTGGAAACAGATTTAAGACAACCCCAGTCTTCATGATGGAGCTGTTTTGTCTTGTGCTACTCACTCAAGTGCAGGAACAGTAGCTGAAACACCTGTTCTCCCCTCTGAGTCACCTCACTCCTGGAATGGACACAACTGCCATATGTGAGCTCACAGTGCACATTTCTGCCTGCAATGCTCCGAGATATATTTTCCCCTTTATTTATGCTTCCATGTACAGCACTGTGACAGTCCAGCATTCTGGCTTTGGGCTGCCACTTTTTACTTTCAACAATCACAACTGAGCTGTAGTCCTCAAAGACCTGCAGTCAAACTACAGGAAAATTCATGGAATAAATCTTTTGAAGAAGTCAGCAGGGCATGCAGCCTAAGACTGTCTCCCAGATGGAGAAGTCACTAATTTTGTCCAACAGCCCCATGTGATTACTCAGTTGGCTGCAGTGTAAGGAGTTATGTCAGGTGCACAATTACAAACTGTTACTGCTGAAGTAATTAGATTAGACACTGCCTTTAGAATATCTGCAGCCATCTTCTTGCTACTTACTTGAAATAACCAGCCACTGCACAGGGACTAGGTCAGTACTTTGTTCACTGCTCTTTAATAAATTCAATTCCAAAATCATGGATTATTTTCTTATGATTTGTATCCCACAGGAACTTGCTGCAAGTATTTCTCAGATGCAGTTAGTCAATAATTTCACTCTTAGCAGTAGATACTAACCCTGACAGACAATGTAATAAACTAGGAGCTAGAGAAACCAGCAGGATATGAAAAGGTGAGATTCTGCTTTCACAGCAGTAGTTAATCTACTGATTTTAAAACAAAGATTATTTCTGATTGATGCAAGTGTAACAGAGAAGGATAAGAAGCTCCCTGCTTTCTAAAGGCCGTGGTGCTGTGGTGGTGATGCTGTGCAAGGTGCTGCACAGGGTATTTCAGACTTGCCTACCAGCTTGACTTGCCTATGAAAGTGCATCATCCAAGAGTTACATTTAAACTTCTGTTGCTCCTGAGGCCAGACAAGAATTGGATCAGGTGTAAATTGCAAAAGCTCTGCTTTAAGCTGAACGGAGATGTAGAAAGGGGAGTCAAGATATAACCTGACCCAGCATCATGGAAAAACCAACAACTTACTAAGGAAAAGGCATTGTAAAGTCATGCTTCTGCTGTTTTTATTCCACTTTCCACTTAATCATGATATAAAACAGTAAGAATGGCTCAGAAGAGAAATTTCTTTGGGAGAAAGTGATTATGAACAAAAACACATTTAGAAAAAAATCCTGTGTATTTCTGTAATGTAGCATTTCATCAACATGGGGAACAAACAGCAACAAAAATAGAATAGAGGAGAAGTAGAAGAGAAGAGTGAAGCCTGATTATTGCATGTATTGAAGGAGATGCAGAATTTCATTAACTTTCTGGGTAAGGTGAAAGTTGAGTGATACTTCAATTCAGTATGTGAGAGTCTCAGAAACTATGGTAAATAGCACCACATAAGTACTAGTTGGATGCACTTACCTAGTTGGAGGATAAGAGTTTCTGTCTCTTCTGAAGGGTTTTTCTTCTGTAAAACTCAAAGATACAGGAAAGAAATCAGTATCATTATATTACTTTTGCACATGGTGCAATGAAATAACCAAGATTCCCCAGCAAGATCTTGGAGCAGAATCCAGATGTCTCAGGCCAGGGGTAGACTGGTGAGAATTCTGTGGAACAATTATAGCTTGATGTCACAGTTTGTGCTTTCCAGTACACTGCTGGCAGATAGTTTTTCCATTAGAGCAGAAACTGAAGCTTGAGCTGAACCTAAGCCCAGCTTATGATGGGAGTCTATTTTCTATTATAGCTCAGTTTAGGATCATTATTTTTTCTTCAGCACATTCTCTTACTTCAGTGATACTGAACAACTCTTAAGTTATACGTCACAGATAAAGTAAGGCAGGAGGAATGTGCACACACTCCACTGTGATTAAATGCTTGTTTCATCCTTATTGCAACTATTAATCATCAGCCACTACATTCAAGCACAACTCTTCCCTTATCTACATCTCTTGGCTTGTTTAATCTTGCACCTTCCCATGCTCCCATCATAGTCTTCAGCCCCTTGCTTTGCTTCCTTCTTTCCTTCCCTCTGTCATTTCAGATTTTCTTTTGTGTCAGTCTATTTGAAACAACCTCTCACTTTCAAGGCAACAAAATCCTCCCCCAAAAATATTCCCTTTTGAAGTACCTTACGTTGGTTTCCACATGCTTTCAGTTGTTTTAATCCATACATCGATGTATTTTCTGTGGAGTTTTTTGGAGATTAATTATGAAACTTGTATGTGCTGTGAATACTTTGTTCATTTGCTGGATTGAGTGGAATTACCCCCAGAACAAAGTGTTATTTTGCATGAGTTGGGCGAGAGGATCTAGTCCTGAGTTAAGGTGTGGGTATGAGTACCCATGAATTTCTTTGTCAAATAATGGGAGTGAAGAGGCTTAACATGCTAGGTCAGCCTCTGAATCAAGATGACAAAAATAGCCAAAGCAACTGAGTAACTTAAAGCCATTTATGATGTTTTTTTTACTTCACTCAGCTATTTAGGGACAGATGCAAAAAGGATATTTTCAGAGGCACACATGGTAGAATCTCACTGAAAATTAACAGCAGAAATTCTAAAGTCCTTCCTGAAAATGAAGTCTGGGTTCCTTCATCAAGCACCTTTAATTTTCTTCCCAGTACAACCTAGAAAGCCTGAGCTTTCCCTGTGTTTCTAAATCACTTTTGTCTATTTTTGAGCTTATTAAACTAATAAACATTACTGTGTCTAAGTGTTTAAACTTTCATTAGCTTAGATCTGAAATGTAATACAGTCATTATTAACAGTTCAGTAGAATTTTATGTAGTATATTTTATTTCATGCTGTGACTAAGAGCATTGAAATGTTTTCAATTTATTCAAGACAAATAATAATAATTTAAGAAAAATCCTCCACTTCCTTCTATTCCCTTTTACTGTATTAATGAGATTTATATTATTAAAAACTCCAACTTTACCACTACTGTTAAACTTAGACCACCTCCCAGAAGGCCAGATGCAGAAAACCATTTGTGTGGCAGGGAGGAACTGGCTCTTCCACTACAAAAATGGAAACGATCTGAGTGTGAAAAGTCAAAATCTTCATACCTGATCAGCCCTTAAAGTGGAGGAAAACCATGGTAATTTAAGATTTAAACTTTTGCTACAAATATGTACATACGGAAAATGGGCTCATGGTAACACAGGAAATAAGGAGCTGGGATTATTTGGCAGAGTAGAGTTATTACTGTACCAAATCAGATCAGTAAGAAATTGCTGCTTGTGGTAGGAATTGATTGCAGGACTTTCTTGACTTTAGAAATGTCTTGAGCTCATTGGAAAATATTTTGAGAAGAGATGAATCAGTACAGTTTCAGCAAGGGCTTTTAAGTCTGTAGGTATTGTTCCATTTGTAGCTCTTCACATAAATTTTCTTCCTTTTTTTTTACATTGTGTATGCAACCCAGTATATAACATTGACTGCTGCAAAGGCTGCTGGGAACACTGCTCTGGCATATATATCAATGGTATCAGCATCAATGGGCTTAAAGAGGGACTTCAGACCACTCTTTTTATCCACTCTCATTAGCTGCTGCCGTTTTGTCTCTCCAGTTTCTATTTCTATTGTGCCATACGAGCCAGGCAGGCGTCTGGGAATTCGGTGCTGCCTGTTGGAAATGGCCAGTTCCTGGTTCACACCAGCTATGGAAAGGGAAAACAGAACAATGGCATTCTTCACGTTGATCTGCAAAGGAAAAGAAGAACCTATACTAGCAATTAGTATGTACATGACGAAAGCAGCAAACCTATCTGGAGTTCCTACAAGAGATTTTTTCTATGGACTCCTTTGTTCAGTTTCACTGAGCTTCATATTTAATTAAATCATATCCCTGCTAATTATGTCTGTATATACCTTACACAGTTTAGGTGTAAAAAATGTAACCTCAAGGGGACAACACTCAAGACTATAGGCCCAGTTTTTGTTTAGCTGACAGCAGCATAACATTTCATTATGCTGTAGACTCCTAGCAGAAGCAGCTACTAAAGACTGTCTTCTGAGAAAAGGCCTCTCTTTCCCAGCTTGTGTAAAATGTCTTTGCCCTGACCCTACAAGAGCAGTTCAAGGTTACTGTAACCTACACTGAGAGCTGGACAAATACCAAAGGGTCTAAATATATTCTCAGAGTGTAAGGCTCTGTACAAATCTGTCTGAAGATATACCAAACCTCTCTTCTTATTCATTCTCTCATAGTCTCCATTTTCTATCTTAAATATAACCACAAACCATGTAAGAATATGTTGTCTTTAGTGCTAACCATGCTGCAAGGGGAAATTAGCAGTTGCATTTGGCTTCTTGTCTTAGTAACAGAACTAAATAATTAACCAGGATTTGTTTGTTTGTTTGTTTTCAAAAAGAAGTAGAAGAATTTGCTTCTATAGTAGAAAAAGGTGATAATGCAGTGTGATTCCTTCTGCAAAGTTATTCACCACAGTATTACACTTACTGACCTCTGCACTCTGCCTTCTGGCCTTCAGCTTCTGCTTGTTCTTTTGCTTCTTCATGTAGTCAGCATTGAAATGTGCAAATGCATATTCCACCAGCGCAGCAAAGACAAACACGTAGCAAATCCAGAAGTAAACATCAAGTGCCTTGATGGCAGAAGCTCGTGGGAGTGAAGATCGGGCACTGACCATCAGTGTGGTCATGGTGAGGACAGTAGTTATACCTGCAGCGTAGGGTGAGAATGTTTACTTCAGGTTTCATAGCACACACAACAAGTGTATTTACTAATCTGAAGCTGAGGAATATTTTCACAGTAGAAGCCCTTCAATACTGTGGCTTCTGATTTTTAAAACACAGGAGCTTGTAGGAGTCTGTGCATTGGTGTGACCAAGGCAGTTTGGACATGTTATCCTTGGCTTTGTTTTAGATCAGGACAAAAAAACCCAGAAGACTTAACCCCCAGAAACTTGTGCATCTAGACTTGCAACCCTCACTCAGAAAAACAGATCCACAAGCTCTAGGAACATTTTTCTGTCACTATCCCAGTTCCTTCAAATCAGTTCTTTCATACATCTGCCTCATATTAACTATTGCTTTTGACCATCTTTAAATGGTTCTTTTCTGTTGTATACTGAGACAGCTGCTCTGATAGCATAGCAGAAATTAAAACATAGGAAATCTTTTAAAGGACGTTTCCTTTTGTAAATGTAAGCAATAGTATTGATAAATGCACCTTCATGGAGAATGAGGATTATTGGAGAGCATAATTACAACTTCAGCAAACCCTTCCCTGTTGGTTCCCCAGACTCACCTAGAGATACTCGGGCAGGCACAGCTGACTGACTGATCCAGAAGGAGACCCATGACATGGCCACCAGTAAGATGGAAGGAACATAAGACTGAATGATGTAAACGCCTCGATTTCGCCGGAGGTGGAAGTGGAGACTGAGCCTGGGAAACTGACCTGCTGGAAAAAAGGGGCAGGCAAAGGAAGATTCTGACTGTGTAAATTGCACTTTAACTGATATTCAAAATAACATTTCCTACAACGCCATGGAACTACATTCTTAAACATCTTTTGGATAAGATCACAAAAAGCTTTTTTGAACATTGTTAAATTAGTCTCCATAAACCCTGCATGAGGTGCTGCAGTTCTCATCAGCACTGCCAGCTCAGAATAGGTCAAATGATTTGTCCCAGGTCATAAAATCATGAGTCTTCTTGAATAACAGTATTGCTTCAAAATGTCTACTGTCTTATCATCTGCTGTAGAAAGTCCTCCAGATACTAAATTTAGAGTTTTTAAAAGGGCAAGTTAATTTCAAACTCAAAAAAAGATCTTAGAGGAGATGTGCAGCATAAATGAGAGTCTGAATACATGAAAAAGGATGAAAAATCAGCAGGAAAGAAATTACTCAAATCTTTTACAAACATTGCAATAAACCAGAAGTATCCATACACACCACTGACTTCTACTGGATAGAATTAGAATGATCTGACTGTAGATCATACACCTCTAAACATCAGGGCTAATGGAAATTTTCCTTTATCTGGTCACAAATTAGGTCAAGAAAATGTGAGCTGTACCTCAAGTGTTTTTAATCAAGTGTTGTCTGGCTACTCCATGCAGCATTTTGTCAAACATACAGTGTTTAAGGACATAATACGCTACCGTGACTGTCTGAAGGCTCAGCATTGAGCAAAAGATTGGCATTCTTTGCAAGTGTAAGCTAAATAAAACTCCTTTCAGAAACCTGACAGATTCTTAAATTAGTAACTTAAGAAGGATTTTCTATTATAGATACAGGAGGTTTCCCTGTGAAGGAAAAAGTCAGATACATTCCCTGAAATGAAGACAGATCCTGTTACCAGATTTGAAGTTCATAATTTCTGTTGTGAACTGGTAATTGGTAATTGTGAACTGAGCAAGCTGCAGCTTATCCAGCCCGTGGATCTCATCCTGGTTTTCTGACCAGTGGTAGACGATGTCCTCTGAAGAGTAACCATCTGCCAAAAGAAAGCTGAATAAACACAAAGTTTGAGGAAGAAACTGAGAACTTAGAGGACTCATCATGGAAGTCCTCTAAATCCTCTGCTATCCTGATTTTCACTGGTTCCATTGCAAACATGCTGTGATTCAGTCTGGATAATTCCCTGTCCTGGCAGCATCAGCGTTGCCAGTGTCACACTGGGGAAGCTTTCCTACAGGAAGAATAATCCAAGTTGATTCACGCTGACTAGCAATATGTGGCATGGAACAATACACTTCAGTGTCATGACAAATACTCAAATTATCTCTCAAAAAGCTCATTTGCATACTCACTCAAAGTAGAGTAACTCTTACTGTAGCACTCAAACTAGTCTTTTGTCTGTGCTTGGATCTTAGAGTCACAGAAATTTCTGTTTGTAGAAGAAAGTAACTACTAAATCTAATCGATCTCTGCCTATCCTAGACACATCACGCTGCAACTCTGTACTGTAAGTCTATCTCCAAGTTCACTCATTGATTTTAAGAGGTAGGTACTCTGCACCAGTCAGGCAGTGTTGGGGAAAGAGATTTCCTTTTTCAGGGATTCCTCCAGTGTCCTCAAAAAGTATGGATACAGTTGGATCTTTATCTCCCCTTGCAAGTCCTACAGTGCTTTTACAAATAGACACTGCTTGCAAGTGAAGTGTACAGCTGACTTGTTTGTATGAATCCCCACTCCTGGAAACAATTGTTAGGGCCTCCCCCAGGCTTCAAGAAGCTTAATCAGAAAATAATGCCTATACAAACTGCCTGCACAGTGTTTTTCTGTCAATTCTCCTCCTAACAGCTTTTGAACTTCCTTAGTATTTTGAAACAGAAATTACAAAAAGGTAGAAGTTTCAGAGATGCCAGATTCTCAAAAGTTTTGTAAGAAATGGTGGGTAGAGAACAGGAAATCAATAGGATATTCATGGAGGGATTTATGCAAATCCAGAGGAAATCAGTTTTTGCTGGTTTTGTTATTAATGGACAACTTGCTGCTAAACCATTCATTTGTTTAAAGAGGCTCTATTTCTACATGTTTGTTTCACTGAAAACAAAACCCTCAAATTAAATTAAAAAAACTCAATCACCAACAACACTCTGCAGAACTTGCTGGGCAAGAGAATTGATTGCTGGTTCACTGTCTGCTGCCTCTGCATTTGGTGATTACATAAGTAAAACTGTAGATTGCTATTTTTGACAGGATAAAATGGTATTGTGGTTAATTGCCTAGAAAACAAAGTCATTGCTAAAAAGGAAAAAAATAAACTTGCATCAATAGGCCAACTAATTTTCTCAGAAACAGCTCTTCCCAAATGTCTGGAACCCTCAGGACCTGTCAACTCCTTGATCTAAAAAAACACAAGAGGCTGGATTCATTGCCATTTATTGCATGGCCCCTGCTTTTTTATTCATAAGTATTAATGCTCATGGGAATTACATGCTGACTGTACATAAAATTCAGGTTGGACAAAATATAAATTCATTCTTCACTCTTTTTTGTGAGTACAACTGAATTTCAGCCAATCCTTGCAGTGTTCTGATTGATTTCTGTGTACCAGATACAGGAATGCCTTGGCAAGCCAAACAGCTAGGTAAGGGTTAGTCACAAAGGCATTCACTAAAAGCAGGGAATTCTTTCTCTTTCCTGGTTTCACACAAAGAAAAAAATAGCACATCAAATTTTGCCTGTGGGCTTATCTACTTATTCTTATTGGATTTGATGCAAACCTCAGGAAGCCTAGTGACTGTCACAACTGCACTGGCTGTACATGAAGGCAAAGTTCCAGGCACTTGGTAGCAGGGCTGTCGATTGGTCATCACTGAATTAAATCCTCTAGTTTTGAATTGGATCAGACTTTAATTGGTATTGAAAAGTCTCATTTAATGCCCAACACAGAGAATGGAGGGATTAATGTTTGTACCCATTATTTTTAAATCTCAAGGCATCCCTTACATCATTGTCTCAAGCAGAATCACTGCAGCAAACTCCAGCAGGCTCAGTACCACATACACAGGCTTGAAAAGAAACACAGATTATATGAAACACTGTACTCAGCCCTTACAGCTCTCCAAATCCAGCATGCATTCCTGCTCATCCATTGGATACTTGGAAAGGTCCATGTCACAGGCCACTGTTGAGGTAATCCTGTTCCAAGCAACATGAACACCTGTTAGTTGCATTCAGATAGAGCCTTTTCCTCAGAACTCACAGACTATATGGAAAACTTTGAAACATTAATATTTTCCTGATACAGGAAACTGTTTTCAAAATCCTTATAGCTGTTGTCCATACTAAGTCTGTGGGAAACCCAAAGGTGGGGGAAACTGAAACAAGTCTAATGGCTTGTCTAATGTCAGAGGACACTTCAGCAACTTATGATGCTAAAAAGGACACTTCTGAGTCAAATCTGCTCCCTTTACTGTGCTCAAGATCACTACCAATACCTTAGGGGTGACTTTGGACTTTCTGTTTCAAAGATGCACACTCATTAATTTTTAGAACAGTACACCATTAACTTTAAATATAGTTACTGAGTTGCAACAAGAAAACTCTTGCAAAGTGGTCAGTGATGATGCAGTGGAAAACATGTTAGTGTAGCCAAAGATACCTTCCTGGCAGTGAAAACTGGGTAAAGCAAAGGGATCTCAGGTAGGACTCACCACTACTTTCTTCCAGTTTACATTAGTAAATATTTGAGGAAATTATTCTGGGAAAACCAAGTGGTTAATTCATAGTCTGTTCAGAAAGGTAACAGATGACAGAGTGCACTTGCACTCTTGCTCACTCACCTGATGCTGTATAAAATGACTCCATCTGGCTGGAGTCGGATAAGTTTGTTTTCCACAGTCACATCATGGAACCAGGCAGACTTGGCATTTACTATGAAAGTATCTGGCAACCAGAGCTTGTCCACAAACCGACTGTCTAAGCCCAGAGTTTCATTGGTGTGGTTGTACGACAGACGGTCATCTCGCCAGCTCTGGTGCAAAAATACCGTCATGGTGTATTCCTAGGAGAGGAGACATCCCAGTGAAACAGGGATGCTAAACAAACACCATGGTACTGCCTAGACATGTAGGGACTTCTGTTGAACTGATAACATACCATGTTCACTTCTGAGATGTGGTCAATGCTGGCTACTTCAATGGCAAGAGCAACATTAACAGGAGGACCTGAGAAAAAAAATGTTTTAAGTATTTACATCATCAAAGTACCTACACAAGTAGAGATGACCTAAGACTGTTCATTCTTTCATACAGAGTGAATTCATCAAAATGTTTTTTTCATGATACAGTAAACTTTCCAAGTCAAATCTACCTTGGAGCAGGAGAGCTAAATCTTTTAACAGATTGCATCCTCAATTTCCAACAGAACACTTCACTTCAATGATAAAGGACACAAGATACAACCACAACTACTGAAAATTATGGAATCTCTTCTGGAAACCACATCATCTCGTTGACTTCCAGCAAATGCAGAAATTATCACCACTTAATGTAATCCAAAATTCCTTCAACTTAGAAATTGGTGATGTAAGAACTGTATCAACAGGAAGGCTGTGCTGCCAATTCTATTGTACAATCTATCTTTTTTCAAGATCAAGCAAATTGAAAATTGTTATTATTTCTAGTATCCAGGTAATAGACAACCACAATTTTTATTCATATAGAGGATGAAGTTCACATAAACATCAGAGGGTAGAAGGGTTGTAAGAAACAAAAGAGACATTACTCTCAAAGTCTCACCTCCAATCCCAGGCCTGAAGTTCCTTGCATACCCTTTCATTAAATCATCCAGGTTGGGTAACCAGGATATTTCAATGTTGGAACCTATGTAATCTCCAATGTCGTTCATAGCTCTAGGTGAAGAGAATAAGTATCTTTTAAAACTTGGCCATGTTTACAAACAGAAAAGTAACAGAAAATGGAAGTCATTGACTTATTGTACACCAGAGGCCACCTACAGTATAATCAGCTGTATTGGTAATTTAGTGGAAAAACACTGCATATAGATAGGAAAACCATTTCAGGTATTTCTGTTTAAATCAGAAAATATTTCCAGACTATGGCCTCTTTCTGAAATACAAGCACATGCTTTTTGAAGTGTTTTTCTTTAAAAAAATAGTGAGGAAAAAAGATTTAGAAATCTAAAGAGAGTGTGAGGGAAGCCAAGATATTCTGTATATTGCATAAGATGCATCTGTGGATGCTGAAGTGCAGCTAACTGGGTAGCAGGACACAAGCTGTGACAGCTCCTCGTGCCACTGTGGAACAGCTGAGATCAAGGCTGGTGTATTGTCAGATGTGATGGGAAAACAGTAAAAATTACACAGCTGGAATTTGGATTGATCATCTTTTATACTGTGAAAAGTACCATTAGGCCTCATAAATCTGAAAAGCAAAGCTAATAGAAGGTGCAAAACACCTGGAAACTGGAGAGATCTGGTTATGCAAAAAGCAAACAGCTGAAAGCACAGAACCACCAAAAAGGGGCATCCCCACCACCCTGGTACAAGCAGTTATGTGGATATTCCATAATCTCTTATAAACAAAGGTGAGCTTTCATTGTCTTCACTAGCCGTTTAAAGTGAGCTGGCAGATCAGTGTCTGCTCACACAACTCCTCTGCCATGACTCCATGACTGCCATGACAGGAACAGACAAGTGAAGAAGGACGTGACAACATCTACCACAACTTTTTGCAAAGAGAAAATTTGCCAGTGGTTTCAGAGGGCCTGTATCTACGTGCAAGTACTATACCCAGAGTGACTGAGCACTGTTTTAGCATCTTCCACCAAGTGGAGCAATAGCTGTGGCATTTGAGAGATACCTATCATGGGTAACAGAAGAGAAACTCATTAAGCCTCGAAGAAAGGCTGCAGAGTGATAAACCACAAACATATTATGCTTTGGTACTTACGTAACTTCCTCAGAGTGTTCATGTGACATTGACCCACATAGAGCACATGTTTTTTCTCTCCAGAATATGCCAGTCTGGGCATTCATCTCAGCACATGCAGTTATTGCTAGTGTAGTAGCAGAGTATCCTACAATAACCAACTCTTCTACTCACAGGGGACTGAAGGAAAAATCATTGATTGCCCTGCTCATGGCAGTCAATTATATAAGGAAGGAGTTCTGGGATTACAATGTATAAATCTAAGTTCTGAGCAGCAGAGACATTGGAAACTTACATTAACAGAGCTTACGTGACCTTAAAGCACAGGGCTAGAAACTTCATTAGTTCACGGCGAAATGTTAAAATTGGGGTCATACATTAAATTGCATTGATAATGCTTCCTTGCCATGAGCAGACTGCTGTATGTTCATCTCAAATGACTGTTCCTCAGGTTCCTGTATCTCTTCTGAGTAAGGATCTTGGAAGATTCAGAGCCATATTTTCAGTTACATAAATTGGAATAATATAATTGATATAGACAAGGGCTTTTAAGATTTATAACAGATGTTGTCAGAGTTAGTGTCATCTTTATGAGGTCTCATCAACTATATAAATCCATCTTTCTATCAGACTACTGTTTCCTACATGCTGGTCTTTCAATCATCCAACTGTCAGTATTTACTTAAATGAAATTATAGTTTCCTACTACTTGGCAAGATCCAGATGCTAAGGTCTGGCTTTCTTCTGCAATACCACCAAATGCTGCAGTTCAGAAATTCTGTCCTTTATTTTCTTTCACATTCCCTATCCTGTTTCTGGAAATACTAAGGCTATCAGTTCATACAGAAAATATTTTTTGTTTTGTTTTATTTAATCCTTGGCAAATCAGAGAATATAAGACTGTGGTGAAAGTATTTTGTTTACAAATGTACTTATCTGTAACTGGTCCCAGCCCTAGATACGTAACAGCATTCCTAACCAGCACGATATCTGAGCTCCTTTTGTAGGTAAAGAACAAGACTTGATGTTTTTCATCATTACAGTAAATAACTAAAATGCACTTGAATTAATATAACTGCCTAGAATCCCTTTGCCTTTTCAGTAGAAAATGGTGCTTTTCAGCTATCGTTGCTAAAATGCAGCCAAGTTCTATGGAGCGTTTTGGAAACAGAGTCAGAAAGCAGCTCATGTAGTGACCTGCCTTGGGTGCCTGACCTGGGAGGATGGGAGAGCCTGCCTGTGCTTCCTACATACACAATAGTACAAATGTGCTTGGTACAAGTTGTTGCAAAATCAGAGTACCATGTGTATTTCTGAGTGCTCAGCCAGCGAAACAAATCCTGCTGCTCCCCTTTCACAATAGGTGTTGCTACTTTTGTGCATCAAGATCTCATCCCCAGGTAAGAGACGTATAATCAGTCACTTGCTATAAAAGAAGTGATGTCACTACAAGAACTGCCAGGAGCCTCATCTTTTTTTGGACAAGCACTTAGAGTATGCAGCAGTTATCCTGTGTCAGTATTCTATTTTAATGGCATTAGGGAGAGGCACAGAGCTAAAATGAAGTTAAAATTATGGAAGCTGGGTTAAAAACTGTGGGCTATAGTTTGCCATGTGTTTTAAGCAGATTACAATCTAGAGGGAGTTTTACTTAAATATCCATGACACAATTAAAATGAATCTTGTTTCTATTATTAATAAAGCCTTAGGGTCAGATCATCAGTTTAACAAATGTGTTGAAGTTAGTGGAGATATATGTACTTAATACCAGTGGGGTTTATTAAAGCATTGCAGATGGAATAATTTTAACAGCTAGATTTACTTTCATATTACTAGTTCATTTTAAAATTTCTTTGAAATGGCAACAAAATCACTCTTAGTCCCTGTTATTCTCACACACTATCATGGTGCTCACAAAGTGGCTCTTAGATACCCAAAGAGAACATGTGAATCAAAGTAACTTACAGTTGTCACTGAGTTACCAAAAGCTTTTTCTAATATCAGACTTTTTTCACACAGATGATTAAGGGGCTGCATGCCTGGGTGCATGGTTCAGCATGGTGGAAATGAGCCCAGGTTCTGCTTATGACACATGCTCTTTAGGTCTAAAGTCATACCAGGTCCTTCAGCACAGCAGAAATCTCCCATTCCCCTCTATTTTGTCCCACAAGAATATTGAGGGAGAAGAGACATAACAAACTCAGGCCAGTTTGTAATAACTCCTTTGAGCCATTCCTCTAGACTTCTCTACATCATATCCAATACTTTAGAGTTACATGAAGGACAGTGAGATAATTTCATTCATCCTTGATAAGCAGTTGGGATTATATATGGCCTAAGATATTATTAATTTATTGTACCTGACAAAGAAAACTAGCACAGAAAAGACACATTGGAAGGGATTAACTTTTCATAGTGTAAGCAGTAAAGATGAAAAGAAAGGAAAACTATTAGTAGTTGATTCAGCAACTTTGCTTTCTGACATACTCTGCTGTAAAGCTTGTTCTAGTAAGAAAAGGACTTTGTAAAATTAAGGTATAGATTTGTAAAATTCAGGGGGCATAACAGCTCATCCAAAAGCTTATCTTTGCACCAGGCCAGAGTGACTGAATGGCAACAGTCATGTGTACCAATACCACTCTGGCTGAAAGAGATGGGTTTTCATCCACACCTCTGCACACACCTCATTTCAACAGATGTTCTGGAGACTATATTTGCATCTGTCCATATCTAGAGCTTAAGCATTGTGAGAACTTCAACAGAGCTCAGTAATTAGCAGTAGAAGACAGACTGCTAATGTTGAAACTATGAAAAGAATAGTTAGTTCTCTTGCACACATGACAAAGGGGAAAGGAAATCACCATTGAAGAACCTGGCAAAAGTCTGAAGTGCTTCTTTGCCTAACAAAACTGCCCCTGAAACCAGCCAGGGAAAACAACTCCAAGCAATGAATCTCAAATGACAAAGAAATCTCTCAGAGCTAAGTACTGTCAGTTCCAGAATAAAAAGCACCTGTCCCAGATGTCTTTGCTACTCAAGAAAACTTTTTCTTGGGAAAAAGACAAAGAAGGTCCTGCAAGGTCAGTGAACAATGTGGCCTCTGTCAAAGTCCACTATTATCCAGAGCAGTATGTGTATCCTTCCCATCTACCATTCCTGACTCTATGTGAAGCACCCTGTAAATATGTTTTGTGTTTTGAAATGTAATTGAAAAAAGCATTAGGCTTAATTCATGGCAACCTCTTAAACATAAAAGCCCTTACTTCCTCTCCGAATCTAAGCTAATGGATCACTCTTTTCATATATTCATATGTTAAAGCTGCTCTGTTCCCATGAATAAGAAGTAAGAGGCTGAAGGACACACACACAACAGGACAATTCTGTGAAAATGTATAAAAGTCATTTAACACAGTAGAACCTCCCATATAAAAGCTACATCTCTTTTAAATTAGAGAACTAAAATATTTCAGTAAAGAATGACAAAGTGTGTCCCAAAACTCTATCAATAGTAGGCTTTCCCCACACAAATGAAGAAATATTTCATTAGGTGTGTTTCAGCAGATGATCTCATTCCCTAAGACACATTTATTAGTGCAGGATCCACAGCATATCGAACTGATAAAATTGTGGAAGCTACAATCTTTGTCCCAAAGAGCAGTCAATGATAAATGCAAAATTTCTTGCCAGAAATCACTGCCTCAAGCAGACCAAATAATAGTACTTTTTAAAAATGTTTCCCTATAAAGAGCACTGCATAAGTAGGATGTGGTGACTTAGGCTGAATTTGACTCCCTCACTTCGAGTCAATCAGCACACATGACAGAAAATTGCTTCAAATACAGCTCTCTAAAGCACCCTTAGAGGATATTAAAAAATGCTCTGAGGAAGCAGGCTGCATGTACTCCCCACTTCCCTCTGCCAAACCTTAACGTTATTTTAATAGGCAGTTTTGACTTTGGGAAGTCTCATATCATACCCCTGAGCCCAGAACTCACTGACATATTTTTCCTTTTTTGCACATTTTGTCTTACACCTGTCAACACACAGTCCACAAGCAGAGGATGGCCTCTGGTGTTGGATGGCCTCTGTCACCACAACCACAGATCACAATCCACTTAGAAAACAAAATCAGAGCAATAAAATGTAGCTATTGGCAGTTTTGCCCATTATTATAAAATCACAGTATAAATAAAACACTGCTCTTCATAAAGGCATCTCTTACAAAAAACAATTGTATGTAATATATTACAGAACTCCAAGGAAGAAGATAACATGCTTCTTAGTCCCTTACAAGGGGTATGACTTTATAGGTTGTCTTTGTGTGAGTAATTTTACTGGTGCAACGATAAATATTTGGTTTAGTTCTGTTTAAGTCAACAAAAGTACACATGTAAGCAAGGTTACTTACTTTTTCCAAGCCTGAACAGTGTTCTGTCATAGCCATGCTAAGTCCTGAATCTTCAGAAAACTTGTACTAAACAGAGCAGCTTTTTTTGACATTGAATGCTTAACACTTTGGTATGTTTGGAAAACTACTACAAACTGAGCACTTGGAATTTCACAAGGCAAATTCTGCCTTGTTCTCTGCCATGAGTAGATATATTTCTAACAAACAACTCATCACTATTGTGTAACTGGAGGAAGAATGTCAAGTAACTATGTAATTAATCCAAATACAAAGGAAGTTATCCACCAAATTATAGGTTGCAGATATCCTGGCAGTTGCTGTGCCTACAAAAAGACCTTGAAGACAGGGGCTGAGAAGGCTGAATCTCTCTTAACATTTCCACACCACTTTTCAGCCAAATACTTAATGCTAGCCCCAGTGCAGCTGGGAGGGCATTGAATAGATGGGCAAAATCTCGATGCTTTTAAGTCATAAGCAGTATTTCCTCTGCCTTCACTGTAACACTGGACTGCTTCAGAGCATGAGGGTGTCAGGATCTGACCCTGGATTCAAGGTCATAGGATAAATCATCTGTCAGTCCTGAATAAGCAGTTGACTTGACACTTCTAATGCAAGATCCTTTTCCTTCCCAGGGAAAAAAATCTCACTAATTAATTCCAAGAGCTATAACAGC
This sequence comes from Apus apus, assembly GCF_020740795.1. Classification (NCBI taxonomy): domain Eukaryota; kingdom Metazoa; phylum Chordata; class Aves; order Apodiformes; family Apodidae; genus Apus; species Apus apus. The sequence goes on from NC_067301.1 coordinate 1,959,727, forward strand.
AATGCTATGTCTTACTACAATTATCACGTTGCCTCTTATACTCCTCTGAAGCTATTAATAATATCTATAAAGTAGAAGTAGGAAGCCCCCTTTAATAGCACAGCCATCCCTGCTCTGGATGATGTAGGCATGTTTTTACATGCAGCAAGTTCTTTTTTACTCCCCCTTCTATTTTCATTGCATAATCATGGCAAGCTTTCTCCACAGACAGCCTCCAGATCTGCAAGAATATATAGAGACCATAGCTGGTTGCCTAGCTAACACCTTCAGAATCAATGTGACAGAGAATTGCAAACATGTGTCTTTAGAATTTACTATTTTTAAAATGCTCGATGTTCCTCAAATGTTCTTTTTCTAAGATCTCTGCCGGTCTCTTCCTCTTGTCTCAAGTTCAGGAGACTTAATGAACCCATTAGAAAGGAATGTCTGTATTTTGGGGGTTTTAATTGTGCCTGTGGAGGTCTTAGGCAAAGATGTTCTGTTAGTACCCACGGGTTGTGCTGGGTTTATGGAAGAGTTCCCTGCCAAGCAGGCCCCTGTGGAGCTGGTGAAGGGGACGAGGCTGCCTGGGACGTGCGGGGCCACCACAAAAAGTGAGTGCTCCCAGTTTAGAGCAAGAGCCCTCCAGCAAAAGCTTCCACAGGCATCCCAGTAAAAACACATCCCTAGATAAACCCCGGGAGCTGCTGCTCAATTGACAGACCTGCACCCATCCTCGGTGAGGGGGAAAAAAATGTAAAGATGGGGCACATCAAGAAAACTCTTCAGCCAAGACCCCTTTTCTGCTGAACGCTCCCTCGAGCAGCTGGAGCCCTCGAGTGGAGAGCATCCCTGGGCAGGAGTGGGAGCAGGATCAGGGACAGGGGAACAGCCACAGCCAGGGCTGGTGTTTCCAGCCACACCAGCAGGGAGGCCGGCTAAGAACCAACGATAAGGCGTTTTCTTACCTGATACACCTGTGCTGCTGGGTGCACAGTAGAACCAAGGCAGGAAAAACCCAGGTGAGAAATTCCATTTTACTCCCATTTATTAGACGGTAGCAAACAAAACCCAGGCTCCCTGGCTCTCTTGGCAGCTCCAAAGCTCCAGTAGCGTTGCCATCCTTACTTGCTGTGACAAGTTGAGGCTCGGTTTAAAGCAAGGTATTGTTGCTCAGCAGCAGCAGCCCCCACAATCTCGACAGTGCCCGGGAGCCCCGTCGGTAGCCGGGAACGCGGAGCGGGTGGCCGGGCAGGTCTCTGCCGCTCACCCCCTGCCGGCTCCGCTGCCCGGCTCTGGCACCAGCTCCTCGGCTGCTTTCAGAACCGCCTGACTCTTCCTCCGGCCGGTCTTCCCGGGTGCGAGGCTGGTTACCGAAAATAACCTCCGAAATGATAAGATTGATCCCACCGAGCGCGGGGGGAGCAAACGAGAAGTGCTCCGGGGATGTTAGGCATGTCCTGAGCGAGATGCAGCCCGAGCGAAGGGCACAGGCGGTGCAGCCCTGGGCGCGGGCTGTCCGGAGAGAGCGGAGCGAGGAGCAGGTCTGCCCGGCACGGGAAAGGGTGGGAAAGGGCTAAAGAGGCAGGAGCTGGAGTGTGCCGGGAGCTGCCCCCGCCCCTCCGCAAATCCCGCTGCACGGCTCCGGGGCCACCGCAGCTGCAGCCCGGCTTCCAGCAGCTTTTCAAGGAGAGAGGGAATATAAATAGAGGGGGGAGCTCTGGTGGGGGGAAGCTGCCACCTCCTCGCTTGCTGAAAGCTGTCCCGGGCGGGCGGTACAAAAGCGACAGAGGCAGAGCCAAGGTGTTACAAACTTCTGCCTCCTCGCTCGGGTTCCTGAGGGGCATCTCTCAAGAGAACCACTTCAGGTTACTTCAGCGAGCCCGGAGCTGTGAAACCGCCTTTGTAAGACTCCATCCCGCAGCTGCTGACATCGTTACGTGCACATTTCCATCTTTTGTGCCTTGCAAGCCCCCGGCACCTCAGCCTGCTCTGAGGAAGGGGCTCAGCGCAGGAGGGGGAGCGGGGAGCCCAGCCACGAGCCTCTGAGGGACTTTGCTTTCAGCTCTGCTTGCAGGTCAAACTCGATTTTCTCCTCCATATTCACGCTTTACTTCTCTCCTCATCCGCCTCCCCTGCTTTTTTTTTTATGCTGTTCAATCTAGAATGACAATTTTAAAACCAACCCACAAAGGAAACACTGTGAAGGAGACATTTTAAAGAAATTGTATCTCAAAGCAAAAGTGAATGTGCAGGTACCTTAGTCAAATGAAAGGATGCACCTGGGGTAAAGTGTTGGATTTATCTTTTTTTCTGTGCTTAATTCTATATTATTATTTAATGGCAATATTTCAAATGGCAACTGAGGGGTGGTGGGTGAGGGGAGTAACAGCCCCATGGGATCCAGGAGGAGAACAACTGCACAGAGCATCTGCAGATTGGGTACAAATGTACATGATACCTACACAGACTGACATACACACACATACAAGATCATATGTCATAAACGTGTAAGAATGATGTGGTTTGTTTTCTTTCTGATCTGTTCCTTCCTCTGCAAATTTCAATGGTCATGCCTGCAGCTAATGCACACTAAGGAGGAAAAGACCTAAATCTAAACTCAAGTAGTTGGATTGTTGCATGAAAACTGTTTTTTTGGAGGAGGGAAACCAAAGAATTTTAGATGGAATTTTCAGGATGACGTACAGAATGATTTTGTCTCACTGTATAAAAGAACAGTTTTACACCTTTCAGGGTATTTTCAGTTGCTATTTTTTCATGTTTTTCCCACTCTTGAGGACTGTTCCAATGAGCTATGTTCCTACTCTGATAATTCCTTGGTATTGTTTTTCTCTGGCTTGACAGCTGTCATCTAATTTACCAGTAAAAAAAGAACAGGTTTTCTATGTCTTCAGCATCTGTGACAAGCAGAAATCAGCCAAAGCCACTTATACACTTAGAGTGTGTGTTTGTGTATTTTATAAGTATATAAGGAGAAATGTGTGAGTGATTTGTATGTTGGTCCCACCCCTTACATTCTGTGTTTAAGTCCATCATGGCAACAACACCCTACAGGGATAGATTTGTTACAAATTTGATCATTAAAACAAGTAAAAATACAACGGCAACCTACTAAAAGAATAATTCCCAAAGAATTCTATTTCCACAACAACTGCCCTTTCAGCTCTCACTTTGATCCTATGAAAAAGTTATTTGCTTTGCTGGCTTTAACAAAATCTCATGTTGTTTTCACAGGACTGATTTAGCAACCATTTTGTGTCTGTTCTTCAGAAAAAAGAGATGTTCTAAGATCCATTTCCACAAAATCCTAAAATAAATGTGTGGCTTCTCTCAAATAAATAAATTACATTTTATGCATATGGGCCTTAATTATAGCCTCTATCTTATATGGAAGAAGGACAAATACTAGGTCATTCAGCCTTGCCTGTAGTGGATTCTCCATACAAATACATATTTAAGCAAACAGGCTGTTTCATATATGTACACCCCCACTCAAAATGAAAAATTGCTATTAGCCAAAGGGAAGAGAGGGGATAAAATAATAATGATCTACAATATGTTTAATTTCCTACAATTCTAGCAGAATATCCCAGACTCTTTACAGTCAATGACAGATTAAAATTGCTCAAGAGATAGATTAAAAAAACAATTAAAATTGCTATTAAAACATCAAAACAAAATAAATAAGCTCCCCAAATCTTTCTCATCCAATCCTCTTAAAACAATTAAAGCCTTCCTTTAGCTACTGGCTTGGAACTGTCAAATATTCTCAAAAAAATTGCCCATGATACTACATTTTTCTTAAGCCTTTTTGTTACCCTACTAAATGACTACCTCTCCTCAATCCCTCTGGCTGCAGGCACCAGCTTGTATGAAAAGAGCCACCCCATGGTCTGACCTTGTGTGGAGCTTGGATAGATCATCAGAGACCTCATGGGATCCAGCCAAGATCCCCCATGACCAGGCTGTTATTTACATTTATTTTACAGTTGCACTGCATTACCTGATGGCTCAATAGATCATATTCCAAGCAGGACAGGTGGTTTTACTGCCAGCAAAGTAAGGATGTCATATTGTCACATGTAATTTTTAGAGGCAAAAAATGTACCACATGGATAATTAGTTTCGCTCTCCCACGATTCCACATAAGCAGCTCGTGAAAGACTGTTGTGGCAACGTTGCCAAATGTCTCTGGATATATAAATTACACACATATGGCTATTTTTATAAATGAGATTTGGGAATATCAGCAGCAATCGCATGCTGGGATTTCAGAGGTTGTACTGTGCTTGCACTGTATGAATGTCCCATGGCCCCAGTACAAAGGTGTCTGCATTTAAAAAATATCACTATGATCAAAACATGAATTTTTTGCTTTCACCTAAAGTGCTGAATGAGGAAACTAGTTTTCATCTAATTCCAAATGTTCCATAGAACACCCAGTTTTTCCCGCAGTCTGCACAGATTTTTTTAATAAACACAAAGGGCAGTGTGACCAGACACTCTGTCCTCTTTTTCTCTTTCCAGTTTTGGGATTAGATTCTCCACTTTATCCCTGGGCCAGGGCTAGTTCCAGGACTGGAGGTGATGCCATATCTGGTCATTCCTCTGTGGAGTGCTCTGGTAGCAAATGCCCCCTCATTCTTTCTCACTACAACTGTAGGGATGACTCATTGGTAAGATACTTATCAATATTTGGCCATTATTTGCAGTCAAATGTTGATTCATATCATAGAATAGGGGCAGAGAAGTTGTTTTATGTAATCTGATATGAACCACACTGCAAAAATTAAGATTCCATTATTGGCATGTCTTCCTGCCTAAAAGCTAGAAAGCTCCATATATGAGCTGCTGTCACCTTGGAAACGTTCAGAAAAGAAATGCCAACTGCCTGGAGAAGCACAGTATGTAACCATATAGCAAAGTGAACTGTCCGGTTCTGCTAAGGTTCAAATTGGTCATGAGGTGCTGCTAAAGTAGCCTCTAAATTTAATTTCACAGTGAGAAAACAGCAGGATTTTAGTTTATAGATTCACACTCTGCTACCCAGTTTCTCAGGGATGTACCACTGGTGGTCAGAACCTACAAAACCTAGAAAAGTAGCATCAACCAATGCCTTTTTTGTAAATCTGGAGCTTAAAGCTGGAATAGATTCACTGACTCTAAGTTGATAGATGTAAATTGTGGATTGGCAGATAATAACTTCTCTGGGGAGCCATAATTTAGCACCGTCAGAGGAACTGCAGATATCTTCTCTCTGGGAGATACAGTGGGAGATACAAATCCAGATTGCCTTTCCCTAGTGACCAGTGGTTCACCTGACACAAAATCCTGGCCAGGGGCCAGGCAGTGGTGCAGCCAGGTGTACCAGGCACTGTGCACTCTGCAATGAGTGGTGCTGATGGGCAGGGGGCTGTTGTAAAACTAGGAACACAGTATCTGTTATTTCTGCATTAAGTTGGGTTAGCAGTTTGAACTTTGTTCCAGTCCTGAGTAAATCCTACGCCAGCTTTTCCTACAAATGACAATTCAGTTTCTAATCAACTCCAAATGCTGTGTCTCTGGCTGCAGCAGTGGTTACAACCCACCACAGTTTACAGCAAAGCTGCAAATCAACTATTCTTCTTGACTTAGGTTTTTAGGACCCTTAGAGGTTAACCACATATTTATTAACTGTAGTTCTAGACAATAAACCTTTTTTTCTTTGTTGTTGTTATGAAAATCATCCAGACAGTTCTAAACTCTTACTGAATAATTATCCTGAATAAAAATATCACAAGATACTGAAAATGAGTGATAATACCAGATGTTCTTACAAGTCTGTCATTGGAGGACAGAAATGTGCTTGGATCTCTTACATTCAGACTACAGGAGTGGGAGAACTGGTGGGTTTAGAGTTAACCAGAGTTTCATCTATTCTAGATCTGCAGAGAGAGCTATACAGTTAATCACTGCATATTTTTAGCCTACATCTTGTAGCTTTAATCCTGCAAATGTCTGTATGTAATATGAATAGATGGCATAAAATCAAGATTCCACAGTCTACAGAGCTAAGAATGTCCATATATTTCTGAAGAATGAGGACCTAGAGCATAAGTGTAAGGCAATTAATTGGTCCCTGTGAGTAATATATACTCTATACTGTGGGTAGCAGTGGAAATAAATACTTAGATTAGCAGCATGTTCATGGTATCAAAAACACAGACCTTCTTATAGCAGCTAAAAAAAAATACAAAAATATTGCTTATAACTGAGGAACATTTTCAATTAAAGAAACCTGAGAATTCCTTCCATCTCTGTGTACAGATGAGTGTCTATTTTGGTATAGAGCTCTGCTTACAGAATGATGTCTCAATATTTTAATAACTGAGTCACTTTGAGTCTTTGAATAGCTTAATTTCTCTGGCATGTCATTTAGGCCTAGTGCCAAGAATAAGGGCACAAGAACCTGCTTTTCTGTGCATCGAATGGCACTGTCCCTTAACTTTGTCAAGGTAATACAGGGAATGGAATAGAAAGGAAACCCAGTTAATTACCCATTAAGAGCTATAGTCTGGTAACTGAAGGCATGGAAGCAAACAGCAGGTTCAGAAGATTCCTCTGAAGAGCAGAGCATTCCAACTGAGACACATTTTATGAATAAAGACTTTTAGCTTTACTACATAAATTCCTGAAATATCATCTAAATACTTTTTCATGTAGTGAGTTTGTGCACCCTTGAAACGATTGTTGAAGTGTTACAGGAAACCTCCAAAGCTGCAGTGGCTGCTGCTGCTGGAGGAAGCACTCCCAGTCTGCCATTCAAAATGGGCAGCAGGATCAGTACACATGATTTTTGCTGTAACAACCTTTACTTAGTAACTAATGGTAACATCCTATTGTCACAACAAGACGGGCTTATTTCCGAAAAGACATTTGAGGCAGCTTCACTTTGGATTGAAAATTGGAAATCTTCAGTTTCCTGAACCTCATCCAACCTCAAATCTAGACAACTGCATTGCAGAAAGCCACGTGAATTCAATACAGAGAGTTTTTTTCAATCCTAACGCCACCATCTCGCTTAAAACATGTGTGTGGAATAAGGAACAGGCTCAAATTTTGCTGAATATTTCTCAGATTTCAGCAACCTGGAATCCCCTGATCTGGATGCCCAAGGACAGGTGCCACAAGTACTCTCACCTGTGCCACTATTCACACGTATAGCATGGAAGAGTTAAAGCCACCACGTTTGTTGTTGTTTTTTTTTTAAGTATCACTCATTTTACATATTGGAGAACCTGCCAAAATCTCACCAAAAAAAAAAAACCAACCCAAAACGCATCAACCAAACCCCCGGAAAGATGCGCCTAAAACTAAAATAACCGTCCAGCAGGAAGAAATAAAAAGTAAAAACAAACAAGCAAACCCCCCTAAACCGACCCAAAACTGATGAAACCCCTCAGCTGGCTCAAATCTTGAAGAATTCCCCTCAGTTTGTCGCTCTGTGGAACTGAAAGGCGGGAACCGGGTCGGAACGAACCACTGCGGGCCCCGCCGCTCCTGGTGGTTTGCCCCGTTGCCTCTGACAACCACAGCACAAGCGGCTGTTCCCACAGAAAATAACTTCCCCGACCCCGCCTCTCCTCAGCTTTTTGGGCTGATTTAACCCTGCTCTGAGGTTTGCGTTGTGCTTCTCGGCCCCGCGGCGGGTTGGTTAGGCAGGGTTTGGGCTGCGGGTTGGTTGGTTGCGTCGCTTCTCAGGGGCTGGCGATGTTCTTAAACGGAGGGGAGGGGTTGTGTTTTGGTTTTGAGGTGGTGGGTAGGATTGTAAAGGGCTGTTTTGTGCTTCACGTTCCGTGGGGTGTTCTCTCTGCTTCCTAATTACAGAAAATAGCTACTCTTAGTTTATGGTTTGGGGTTCTGCAGGAGGATTTACATCAATGTGCTCAAAGCTGAGCTACCAACTTCATTAATCACGTGTACAAATCTCTGTCTCTTGATGAAATGCTCAGCCGTTTGGAAATAACATTCTGTTGGACTTACAGAATTTACTGAATTTTTAAGAAATTGTAGCAACGTTTGAGAACAATGTGCTTAACATGGGGGAAATGCATAAGACACAAGAGCAAGTAGTTTTGAGTTGTTGCCTAATCATTCTGGGTAAAGTGGTTGCCTAAGTGGATAAAATACATTTAGGAGGTTTGTTTTATTATTGAATGAATTGTTATTTAAAATAACCTAGAAACTGGCAGTGACCTTTTTTTCTTTATGAGATTTATTAAGGCTGATACTCAAGATGTGTGACTAGTACAAAGTTGTGTGATTGTATCAAGTTACTTCATATGCATTAAGTATATGCTGAATCTTACTAATTCATGCCAAGATATAGTTACCACTATTGCAAGTTCTTGGAGAATATATGTATATATATATAAACCATGTGCTCTTCTCCTTCTTAGCCTGGTTGTTTTCAAAGAACTATCTAGTATGGAAGATAATGAGATCAGCCATAGGGATGAAGAAGAACAAAAATCTCTTCTGCCATTTATGGAAAAAGAAGAAAAAGGAGACAAAGCTGATGAGTTTTCTAATGTGGAAGAATACTGGGAAGGTGAAAATTATTAATTGTTTTGATAATTTACAAAAAGCTAACATTGATGTGTCTTCTAATGTAGTGGATGGGAACAGTCCAGCTCTAGGGTAGGATATTCCACGTAAATGCAGTGATTCCAGTAGGTGTTCTCTAGCATCACACTGCACAGCTTCAAATCTAACCCATTGTTACTGTAGCAGTAAATTCTCTGCTCTTTACCTCTGTTAGCCCTTTTGATTCAGTTATTGATGGTAAAAGTCAAATGTTTGGCTGTATAATTCAGTTGCTCATACATATACGCTGCAGTAATGGTATGAAATGTCACTTCTGGTTCTCCCCTTTTTGACAACAAGTATACAGACCTTTGCGTTTCACAGTTCAAACTGTTATTAAACTTTTGTTTTACTATCTGTTAGCGTACAAGCCTGAAGAAGAGTTGGCTGGTGGTGGCAAGAGGGAAAACGAGGACAGTTCTGAAGGAGCTGGAGACAAATCTGATTCTAGCATGTAAATAACTTGTTTTGTTACCAGTTTTAACAGTAAGTTTGTTGTCTTTTCAAGAGAAGGTTTGGTTAATTGAACAAACTTCACGTAATCCTTCAATTTCTCATTGTTTTCATTGTTAACTGTGTGTTTCATTTCCAAGGGAAAGCTTGGGACACAATTTGGATGACATTAAAAACATGCAGGCTATGAAGTACACAGACAGACTTCGCGTATTAGCCTTACAGAGGAACATAAAAGAGCTCAATGACATAGCTAAAGAAAAGGAACTTGAGGCCCAAAAAGCCAGGTTAGTGTTTAAGGGAACATGCTTGCCTGCCCCCAAACAAAAGAGTTCCATGGGAAGGAGTAAAGAACCTACCAAATGTGAATAATCTGCTTGTGTGTTGCAGAGACCAGCAGAGGAGCTGTCAGCTGCGGATCAGGACGCTCACAAAGCAGCTGGAGTGTGTAGACATTGAAGTGAAGACAGAGGAGGAGGCTGGCAATGTGTAGGTAGAGAGTGTGTCTGGTTACCAAAGACTGCAGGCATCCACTGGGTTTATCTGTGCAATTAATGAGAGGAACTTGCCTGTTTTCATCTCTTCATGTTGTTGAACAGTTGAATTGTCAAGTGCATGTATTAAAGATGTTAACAGATCACTGATGAAGCCCCTGCCCTTCCCAGGGTGAGGTGTGACTGGGGTGGCTTGCAAGGCTGTTCTGGCACAAGAGCATTGCACTTGTGGGCAGTGAGCAGAGCAGTGTCTTCACTGCCCTGGTGATGAGCACAGCTGTTGTGGTGCCTTTTTGGCTGACATATTTTCAGCAAGAATTCCTCCTTTTGGAATACAGAATAATGGTGCCTTGGCTTGGGGATCGCTGGTCTCTGTGTTTCCTGGGCTAGAGGTAAAATTCTGTTAGGTAAATTGGTATAGAAAGAGGTGGACACTTAGGAATGGATGGGAAAGAGGCGTATGTTTTAAAATATAACAACTGATTATTAAATCAGCCTTAATTATGTTTGTTGGAGTTACCAACCAAGCCCACTGTGCTATGGCAGCTTCAGGTATTATGGTTTTGCTTCTGGTAACTATTAACAATCAGGACTTTATATATATTCCTTTCCCCCTACCGGTTTGTTTTACTTTCTGAAATGCATGAATCCCTTTCAAGAGTAGTCCTGCATCCAGGAGCTGTTCTGAAGCACTTGTGCTATAAAGTGGGAGGCAATTTACTGTGCTCTTCACATTTGGTTTAAATAGAAAGGAGTGGGTGGCTTGTGTACCAGGAACCAGTGCATTGTGAACAAACTGGAGCTGCATTGTATGCCCTGTGTTAATCTTCAAATTAGTATATTGATGATTGATAGAATGATAAAGGTAGGTTAACTGCCAGAATGGAACAGATGCTTAAACAAAAAAGGTCTGTAGCACACTGTCTATTGGTTTTCCTGGGTGAAGAAGACCAAGGAAAATAAAAACTCTGTGGTAACACTGCCACTGGAGGCAAAGTACATGGAACATTGTAAAGCCATTTTAAAAGCCAAATCCATCTAGGTCCACCTAAGCTAATTTTCATTAATAATACTACTCTTCTCAGCTTGATAAATGAGAGTAGTCAAGTTTAGCTGCTGGTCAGTGCTTTTCAAGTAACTGCTTCTCTGTACATTTCAACCAATGTGTGATAGTTTAAATGGCCACTTTGAAGGCTAGGTAAGAGACTGCATAAATTAGTAGAATTCTAAACCATAAATTGCAGGCTTAAAGCTATTATTTTTTGTTGTTCTTGCTGATCTTGGTGGGATTTTTTTTTTTTCATCTTTATTGGTTCCAATTTCTTTCTGACTGTCTCTTTTTACTGTTCCCAGCGCAGCCGTGTCCCGCCTTCGGGCAATGCGCAGACGGCTGCAGGCTGAGCTGGAGAGAGAGAAGGATTTTGAGTTGAAAATTGCTTTGACACTAAAAGAAAACACGTAAGTGGAGGAATGAGGAAACTGTGATGGGAGTCAGTCTTTATTATGGTTTTCATTTGCTGTTCAGTGGTCTCAAAAGTTAATCACTCCAGCACAGAGCCTTACCTACTTAATACCCTTAAGTGCAGGAATGTCAGTATTTCAGTGAAAACAGTTCATACTTTGTTTTAAAGGCTTGAGATATGGCACATAGAAACTGAGCAGGGAAAGTGTGAAATCCTCCATGAACAAATGAAAAAAGATGAGGAGGAGCTAGAGATGCAATACCAAGAACGAGCCAAGGTGAGGATTTGGAATGAGAAAACAGCAGCACTGCAAGCGGAGAAGAAACAGCGGTCTAGAGCAAAGTAAGCACCTATAAATCAGTCTCTGCTTCCTTTCTCCACTTAATTTTTAGCCAATTCACTATTTTGGATGTTGAGAATCACAGAATTCTAGAACTATTCAGGTTGGAAAAGCCCCTTGGGATCACCAAGTCCAACCATCATCCCTACTCTAAAACCCTAAACCATACCCACCAACACCACATCCAAATGACCCTTAAACACATCCAGGGATGGTGACTCCACCACCGCCCTGGGCAGCCTGTTCCAGTGTCTGACCACTCTTTCTGTGAAAAAAAATTTCCTAATGTCCAGTCTAAACTTGCCCTGTTGCAGCTTGAAGCCCTTCCCTTTTGTTCTGTCACTAATTACCTGTGAAAAGAGACCAGCACCAACCTCTCTACAATGACCTTTCAGGTAGTTGTAGGGACTGATGAGCTCTCCCCTCAGCCTCCTCATTCTCAAACTAAATGTTCCCAGCTCCTCCAAGCATTCTTCATCAGATTGATTCTCTAGGCCCTTCACCAGCTTCATTGCCCTAAGAAGATTAGCTAATTCAAATACCAGTGCTCTTGTGTTTCTTAGCTAGGTGTTGTTTCGGGCAAAGATTTCTGATCTATGAAAATAAGCTTGCTAAAGACAAAACCTGTGGGTGCTTTTTGTCTAAGGAAATGAAGTTTACTAGATCAGACTAAATGCATCTGTCTGGGATCAAGTTCTTCAAGAGTTCTTGGACAGAAAGAGGGCACCAGTTTACCAATTTCTCTATAGGTTTCGTGAAAACAAGAGACTGTACAGGGAGGGGGTGGGTAGAAAGTCTAGTGTCCTCATTTCAGCACATTAATAAGCTCCCCAGCCCCACCCTTAGTTGTCATTGTGGTGGCATCAGTGTTTCCTTGGGCCTGCTGCAGCTGTTGGTTTCCCTGTGTTTTGTAGAAAAGAAGAGGAGGCCCAGAAAGAATATGAAAAAAGGCTTAAAAAAATACATGAAGATGCCAAAAGGAACCATGAAAAAGCAGTCTGCTTCCTGAGAAAAAGCATGGCAAGGTTGTTGTTCACTCTTTTCTGTCCTTGTACATTCTTTGCTGTACAATAGTTTATCCTTTAGGCTTTGACAAGTAATCATTTTTCTGCTAGGTATGTCTTCTGTTACACTTGGGAATCGCTACAGTAGCAGTGCTGTGAAGGAATCAAATCTTACATGGCACCCAAGGACTTGGAAAGAAAAAAAAATCCACTTACTGCCCTAGCATGGTCTTCAGAGTCCCTGTAGCTGAGGGGACTGTCTTTTTGCAGACTTGCAGAGGGCTCTGGCTACTTATAGGCATGAATAATGATTTGAAACATTTTATATGTGTGTGTCATTAGCTGCAGTACTTTGAAGGAATCTAACTAAATTCCAGGTTTGAAACATGCACTCTGGGGTGTGGTAAAAAAGCTCTAGTGCAGTCTGGTCGCCCTGGTTGAAAGGCCATTCCTTTGTGCTCCTGTTCTGCTTAATGGTAAATTAAGTAGTTTTGTGTTTATATAGAATCACAAAATCATCAAGATTGGAAATGACCTTCAAGATCATCAAGTCCAACTGTGGTGATTTATCTTCCTACTAAAGAAAGTGTGAACATATATTACTTACTTTTATTTGCATGCTAGGGATTAGTTGGAAAAATTATTGATATTATTGCACTGTTTCTGTGTTGGTTTAGTTTTTAGATGGCATGTGCAAACTTAATTAAGGAAAACAGACAGTTAGATGGTTGTTTTTTTCCCTGAGTACTGTATCAAATACTGTATCTTACTAACTTTTTTCTAGCTTACCATTATATTAGCTGGAATACTCTCAGACTTAGTTCATGCCCACATTTTAGAGCTTGTAGGGTTTATTTTTTAGTGTGGGTACAAGGGGCTTATAAAAAGCTCACAACACCATTGTTTAAATCTTGGTTATATGAGCGGCACCTGCATTCTTACTTTATTTTAGCAACTTAGACATATGTCATAATGTGGAACACATTCCTCATATTCCAAATAAAAAAAAATTTGTTGAGCAAACCAGTTGAAAGCCTGTTGGCATTTGGAACCTGAGCAGTGCTGTATATACAGGAGTCTTCCAACTGTTCCACGTTACCCACACCCAGTATCACAGTGAACACACAGCCTTGCAGGAAGAGTGCTGACATTGACAATTGCCACTTGTCAGGTTAAACATTCTAATACTAAAAGCTTCCCATGATATCAGCCTGAAAGATTTTACTTTGCTTACAGAGTTCATGAAAAAAATGCAAAGGAAGAAGCAAAAACTCGGGAGCATATGGAGAGAAGGATCCAAGCTGTGCTTTCCCTGAAAAACAGCATCACTTCCAACAGGGTACTGCTGGGGTGGGGATGGAGACCTTGGCTGTTAGACTGCTCGGGGTTTCATGAAATCAGTTCAGTTGGCTTTGCAGAATTGTCTGATCCTGTCAGATCACCAACCCAATCTTTTGAAACTAGGGAGAGTTCAGCAGCAGGACTCAGGGTGTTAGATTTGTATGGGCAGAGTTTGACACCTCTACTTGTGGAATTCATTCTGTCAACAGCCACGTTGTCCTGTACGTTCTCTCTTGAAAAATGGGTACATGTTAATAAGTGATCTGAAAGCTCAGCCAGAACTATTTGCAGTTCTTTGGATCCCAATGCAGAAATTATTAATATGGAGGAAACAAATGGAAGAAAACCAGTTACTTTAAGAATTTATTTAAATTCTTAACTTCTGAGCTATGCTACTTTGCTGTTCTACTTATTCTCTGTAGAATCTGATCTTAATTCTGATTTGATTAGAACTGTACCTTTTTCCATTGCTTCAGTGAGCAGCATTTCAAGGGCAGGCTGGAAGGGTAAAGAAGTAGCCCTGGCCTAGTTAGAGCTTTCTGTATCTCAGCATGCCATGACTACTGTGTATGTTAAAAACAGCAAGTTTGGAGAAATCTACCACACATTTATCCTTAGATAAGGGGATCAACACTAGATTCTCTGTTTTATGTTATTGAATGTGTGAATCAAACATATAACTGGTTTGTATGGCTTCACAGGAAAAACTCCAGGCTTTCCAGGCTTCAAACAAAGCAATGGCCTTGGAGGCAAAGAAGCAGGAGATGAAAAGGAGGGAAGAAATCCTGGCAGAGGGAGGCAATGTTGCCAAGGAAATTATTCTCCGTGAACGACTGCTAGAGCATGAAAAAGAGAAACAGTAAGTGTCCATATCTCTATCAGACTCTCTGCTGCTTACTGATGTTCATGCAGGATATTGGAGCACTTCATCTGATTCTGAAAACATCTCTTGAGGCTGGCTCCAGGCAGTGAACTCATTCCTTTCCTCTGTGTGAGGGACTTAATGGCTTGAACTTCTAGTTTAGGTATTATTTAGAGAACCAAAGTTAGGAGCCCAAGTTCTATGGAGAGTGCAAAGAAGACAAAACTACTCTACAAGGACAATTCAGTGAACCTAAACTGGAAGCCTTCAGTAATTGTACTTCTATATTAAAAGCCATTGTTAGTGTGGGTAGTGTTTGTTGCAGAAAATTGTGTATTAAACTGCTGCTATTAAAACTGAGATTAAATTTTCTACTGTCACTTCTGTCACAGTACCCAGTGTGTCATGGAATTTGTACTTGTACATAGCTTTGAATTCGTATCTCCCAAGTTGAGAACTTTTGTCCTTGCTTATAACCATTCTCCCTTTATTAAATCCACTAGATTTCAGGTAGGCAGTTTTCTTTAAATAGCTAACTGGGTTAGGAAAATTATTTCAAACCTTTGCTTGCAGTAGCAATGACTGGTGTGCTCTGTCAACTCCTCAACTTCTAAAACAGTAGATTGAGTATATTTAGTCTGCAAAAATGTATAAATAACCTGTGAATCACCTGGTGTCCTGACACAAATTACCACTTCACCCAATTTGAAGATCTGCTATTTAGCTTAAAGGCTCAAAACAAAGTGGACCGTAGTTAATATTAATAGTAAACAACCCTGATAGGCGTTGTATTTCTTGCAACTTTGGATTACAGAGCTTCTAGAGAACAGCAAAAATCAAGAAAAATTGAGATTGTATCTCGAATTTTGCAAGAAAAAGCTTCTATTCGAAAGCAGAAAAAAAGTCAATCCTGTGCTAAGGAAGTGGAGGGTGGAGGCAAACGGGAGCGTTCTGTCCTGTGGAGAATGAGAACGTGGCAATACCTTGAGAAGATCTGCTCACCTCCAGCTGGAGCAGCATCACAGGTAAACAGAGGCCTAAGAATTCACTGTCTTTGGATTTACTTTTTGTCAAAGGAGAAGGGCACTGAATTCCTGAGGACTAGTTTCTGGCCTCCTGTACATACAGTTAATATCATATAGATGCTTTTAACATCAGATTTTGTCTGTGTTCAGTGTCTTAAGAAGTAATCAACCTACATTGTCATCTTTGGCCTATGAGCTCTATAGACCTGTATGTTTGTATTAAAAGATCTCCTCAGAAACTGTCAGCTGTAAGTAACTGTCCTCTAGTCATTTTTAACTATATCTTCAAAAACTTAGGTTCTTCCACAAAAGTCTTGGCGCTGCCCATCAGCTTGTTCCTCAGCTGCAGGAGAGAGTTCTGACCCAATAGCCCACTACGTGCTCCGTGACAGGGGTGAAGATGAGAAAGAGAGGGACAAGGTCCTGGTAGAACCAGAGTTCCCGGGACTTTGGAGTCAGGAATTTGACTTGCAAAAGGTAAACGTTGTGATATCTCCTGTCAGAAACAGAAAAAATAATGCAGATGAGATCCTTTTGTAATGGACTCATTGCAAAGCTTTAGCCTTTGCAAAATGTTGATAGTATCCATAGAAGTGTCTTAATGCATTAGAAAGTTTCATTTGCCTTTCTAGTAGTTGTAGATGAAGTCCTGGACTTTATCACTCCCGAATTCAAGGTCAACAGAATGAATTTCATTGCTGGCTTCACAAAGTCATCTCCCAGTTGGAGAGTTTGGTCTCATTCCAAAAGACTGGGAAAGGGATAACATAACTCAGTATTTTCAAATGTGAAAGTAACGACTTCACATGTGAAGTAATGACATTGGCAAGTGTTGTTTTAGGAACCTTGCTTAAAAACAATCATTATCTGTTTTGCAGTTAAAATGGGGAGTTTATTTCGTAGCTGTAGAGATGCAGATGTGAGAATATCATCAGAGTAGATGCTGTTTCATGCTGTCCTTGTAGTGTTTGCTCCCTTAAAGAGAAAACAGGACTTCAGTTTTAGTTCAGAGATAAGTGAAGACACACATCACATCTTATTAACTCATGTGAGTTCTAGAAAAACTGAACATGACTTTCTGTTGAGTTGGCAACACAGATTGCTTGATGTGGAAACAACTTTTTTCATTCCATACTAGGCACAGAAAAGTGTATCTTCAAGTAACTGTGTTCTGCACTCTGAGCAGAAGTACAGAATGCACTCAAGGAGAGGGATTGTGTAGTTAGGATCCTAAATGTTATTCCAAGGTAGATTTGTATCTACTGCTTTTTTGAGATGTAGAAGACCTTTATAAGCAGACTTTATCATCAATCTTTAAGGTATCCAAAGAAGAAATGGATGCAAAGCAGCTGGCTACAAGGGGAGTGAAAAATGAAAGTTTTGAGAAAAAAATGGAGGATTTGCAAACTGGAACTTTTCACAAGCAAACAGTGTCTGGTCGTGAATGTAAGGGAGGTTCTTTCTATAGCAAACCAAGATGCATTCATTTCAAGGTCAGTAGCCATTCTGGATAGGATCTCTAAAGATGATGTATCTATGTATATACCAATGTCTTCATCAAAGTTGTGTTGCACTGGGAAGAAAACAAAATTCTTGATGTCTTTAATAGTAAAACCTGGAGGAGTACTTGTCTTTTTCTCTAACAACCTCTTAGGTAAGTTATAGTCAGATTAAATAACTTAGTTTTACTACTTAGGACTAAATTATAAAATACTTCCTTTACTTAGCATAATTTAAATACTGTCAGAAAGGTGAGAAAATGATGAAGCATCTTGTAAAACTGTGTTCCATGCTTTTTAAAAATTATACAGTAGTGTTACTGCTATATATTGTTTGTACTATTGTTTGTGCACAAACCTCCTCCATGAATCGTGAGCTCCTGGCTCCGCAGGCTGTTTCAGAGGGTTTGTTTGGGACCAGGCAACACTTCAGGGGGTTGTACAATACTCTGCACAAAGGCCTGTGATTCCAGCAGGGACTGTGAGCACAACTGTGGTGAAAGTAGTTGATTTTGTCATTGCATGTGTAAATGCTACTTCCTGAATTCCCACCACTTGGTGTGTTTGGTGTTCCAAGGATTTTGATGTTGGTCAAATCTACAAAAAGAAGATCACTTTGATAAATGCATCCTACAGTGTTAATTACTGCAGACTGGTGGGAATCAGTGAATGGCTCAAGGACTTCATCAGTATTCAGTAAGTAAAATTATCTGCAGTTGCTTGTTCTACCTTTCTACCACAACAGGAGATGTAACTGAATTCTGTAGCAAATTCAGTTGGTTTCAGTAAATACATCTAAATTATTTTATAATCCCTCTTTTTGATGAGGAGAGGAACTATGTCTCAGAGGAAGAGGTTTGCTGAGAAGGGTCTAGGACATCTGCTTCCAGGTGAAGAATCTACATAAAAAGTTGAGGTTTCAACTCTTATGGCTGACTGACCTGAAGAGACCATTTCTAGAACGGTTTAATCTTACCCCAGTGCAACAAACAAGTTGTATCACCAGAGGAGCTGATTCCATACTCCAGAGATCATTGTACAGCCCACTGCCACTTCACAGGGATAGATTGCACTTGGACTTTCTAGCTGGCTTGAGAAGTCCTGGTGCATAGTTAAGCCTTTCCTTGCCCACTTAGTCCCTCCAAGAGTACACTGGGATGGGAATGTGCTACAGATCTTCACTGGCTGTAATCACTTGAGAGCTATCAAGTCTGAATCCAGCTGTTGTAGGAGATCTTGGTGAAGTTGTTCAGCAATTTAGTCACAGACTGGTGGAGATGCAGAACTGACCACAACACAGCAGAGCACTTGAGCTGTAAAACATGCTCTGGGGCTTGGCTGAATGTTGATGTAGGATGTTTTGCTTGTTTTGAAACCATGTTTGTGGATTTGATTTTGACCCACTTATGTTATTATACGTATTTAATTTCTATGACAAAGCCTGAAGTCTCTCAGCTACTGATCTTCTGTCAAAAGACTGATTTCTTTATTTTTCTCTCATTTAGTATGTTGGACAATTTCATATTTTAAATCAGCACCTCCAATTTCTGACCAACAGGCTTAAGTCTTTCCTTGGTATAATTGCCTTTCAAAGCACTCTCCAAATACAAATTAAACATTAAGAATTGTGGATAGAATTACTCAAGGATTTCTCAATGTCTGATGAATGAGTTCAATTTTTTCAAATAAATTGGTACCCATACATTTGCCAGATAGCTAGCAAAGAAATCCGTAGATCTTATGATCTGTTGTCATAAAAGCACTTAAAGACTTTGTGAGCAAACCCTCAATAAACAAGAAGCCTTGCAGAGTTCTGGAGCTTTTCAGTAATCTGTCACTCCTAACTTTTCTAATTAATTCATCCAAGTAGGGGGAATTTGTTTTTTAATCTTCCATTTTTACCAGAATAGGAGCTGGATGTTCCATACATAGTTTTAATTTGGAATTTTATTTTAATGATCTCCACAGTTTGGATCCACCTGGCAAAATGTCTGCTGGAATGTCCTGTGAAGTGGTGGTAACATTTAAGCCAATGGTAAGTGAGAATGGTAAGAATCCTTGTATAACCCACTGATTAAAAACATAATTAAATTTCTTAACTGCTAGCAAGGAAGCAAACTACATTTCTAGAAAAGGTATTCTTAGAGTTGGACAACTCTGTGTGTGTGTGTGTGTGTGTGTGTTCAAGATCTCTTAAATTGTAACAAGGCACATTCTAAGGGCATGTTTTAGAAAAATGCCTGGCACTAAGTGTCCTTGGAGTACATCTTGAAACTTAGTCCAAACAGAAAGATTTCTATGATTGCCCAGCTAAAGTTATCCAGGCAGTTACCAAAGCCTGCTTTAAAGTGGAAATGTAGAATCTGGAGAGATAAATTTTAGTATGTTATTCAGACAATGAAAATTCATAGCCTAAATCTTTGCAAAATACTTGGAGTATTTTTGTTTGTTTGTAGATAAATGAGACTCTGAAAGGAGAAGTCATGTTTATGGCACAGACAGGTCCTTTTTCTGTTCCACTGAAATGCACAGCCAAGAGATGCATTGTAAGTGACTTTTTAAAGTATGTTCAGTCAGTGTAACAACAGTAATATATTTATATTATATATATTATATATAATATATATATAATATATAGGTATTTATATTTCTTTCCTTATTTTCCCTTTTAAATGGACAGCCTCTTCTGAGAAAAGATTGATTCCTTAACTTCCCAGATTACACTGAGATTCATACAAAATTACCTTAATGGTTTTACTTCACCCTGAAGTTACAGTTCCTGGTTGAATTAACAGTTCTGTTTGGAAGTTGATGACACAGTGTTACATTCTGAATGGGGGGAAGAGAAATAATGGTGGCTGCAAAGGAGCTATCTTGATCTTCTTGTATTTTTGGAAATTCCATCCCAGACCTGCAGTAGTTTATTCTGCTCCTATGAACAGAATTTCACCTGTTTTTTTCATTGTCATCTAGTGGACTGGAAGTGCCTCAGTTTAACAAGACATTGTTTAATGAGTTGGCTTCTACAGAAAGGCAGAAGGATGCCCAGAGTTCATGTTGTTATTTGGTACTGTCTTTAAAATGACAGTAAGAACTTTAAAGTCCTGTTCTTGAAAAGGTGGATGCTCATTCAATTGACATTGCTGACTATCTGGGGCAGTAGTAATGAGTGGTTCATCTCCTCACAGCTGGCACTAGATAAAGAGCTCATTGACTTTGGCAGCCATGTGGTGGGAGAGACAATTTCACAGACCATCAGCCTGACAAACAGTGGAGCTCTGGGAACAAGATTCAAGGTTCAGACAGCAGGAGGTGACAGCAGCACATGCAGAGCAACAGCAAAACCTCCTGGAGGAATGGTAGGTTCAGAGGCCTTTCCCTGAATTGACAGAAACATTTTGGTTTTACAGGTGTGGTAGAATCATAGAACAGCTCAGGTTGGAAGGGACTTTGGAATATCATCTGGTTCAAAAGTTAGTAGTGTGTTTATGTTTGGGTTGGTGTATCTTAATACAATCTGTTAGACCCACAAATATCACAAGACAAATTAAAAATCAATAACTAGGGGGGGGAGGAGGAGGGAGCCAACTGATAATTTTTTTCTAACATTCCTGTTTTCTCCACATCTATTAAAATTAAGAAAAAATACTTCAGTTAAAAGAGGAGACTCTGAGAGTAATTTAACATCTCAGCTCCTGGACTACAGGATAATGCCAGCTGCTGCAAAACAGCAATAATGTAATGGGACTTGGGAGCACTAGGCTGTGATCTTCTGTTAAGAAATCAGAGCTGTTGGTTTCAATTTCCTGTCTGAGACAGTCACAGTTATTGACAAGCTGTTGTTAAAAGGGAAGAAGTCATCTTGGTCAAACTAAGAATTACATTAAGGGCTGTTGCCTGGAAAGCTATGATAGTAAAACAGTGTTAAAAGATCTGAAGGAAGATCTCTCAACAGCCAACCACACACATTTTTCCATTTACAATGCAGAACAGTTGCAAGAAAACACAAGTCTGATTTGCAGCTGCCTGATAAAATTGGAGCTGGTACAAGCTAGATGAACAGTCACAGCAGAAAATGGTTTCTTCTGTGTTTTCTAACAGGTTACTCAACATTTCAGTGACTGTGTCCCTGAAAAGCAAATCAGCAGTAGTTCTGTGACCTCTGTACTTGAAAAGAAGGAACAAATTTGTCCTGAGCATGATGAGGGACTGAGCTCCTGTGCAGCCCAGGTGGAGCAGAGGAGCCAGCCAAGCCTGGGCAGCAGCTCCACAGGTGAGATGACTGGTGGGGGAAACTGGCAGTGCAGAAGTTAATCAGTAATTAAGCAGTTCCTCATTCTAGTAGTAATGTTTCTTTGTATGCTGCCTCACAAAAAATGACTAAAAATAATGTACTGACACCATTATATCAAAAGCAGCAAAGAATCTCACTTCTCATTAGTGATCCACAATTCAGTGTGGGAAGAACACAGACCAAGCATCTCACAGAAACAGGAGCATTGTTATGGTTCTTGTCTCAGCAGCTGAATTCCCACCTCAGAACAGAAATCCATATGACAGGTTTATTTTTATAGCCTGTAATTCTAAGAACAAGGAAGCAGACAGATTAACCTCCTCAGACATTTTCTATCTCTTTCCTAATATTTACTATGTGCTTAATAAACTCCAGTGTTGTAGAATAAAGACCTTAATTTCTTTATTATCAATATTTAATATTGCTTTTAGATACTGATCATTCCAATTGCAGGAAACTGAAAGTTTCATGAAAAGGTTGTGGCTGGTTTTTCTTTTCAAAATCTGGAATCTGAGCTGTGAAATGAAGGGATTCCATAAATTGTGGTGGCTGCCTCCACAGAACATACACCTCTAAAGATGTTTTCAGACCTAAATTTAAAAAAAATAATCCATTGCTTTGAAACACTAATGACACTAATGAAACACTAATCTCATGACACCTTGATTTCAAGTGCCTAAGGTAGACTTCTGGACTAGGACAAAGTTGTATGGCCAAGCAAAAAATTTCCTTCTAGACATTTATATCTCTACATGATTGGTACACATTATTGACCAAAAATCAATGTACTTCTGCTCTTGTTTGTTTCAGCAAACAGATGCACACATCCAGCATTTTGTGGGGTTTTGTTTGTTGTGTTGTTTTTCCTCAGAACTACTTGGTCAAGATTCATTAAATTCCAGATCAGATCTAAACACAGACAAAGCACATCATTTAGTGGAACTTTCTCCTGAAGAAACACCAGCTGAAATTATGCTTGGAAAGGTAATGAATACTCTGAGAGACTGACAAGATATTAACTAGTCTAAGCTTCCATCAAACAGATTGCTTTGGCTCTGATGGGATCATGATCATGCTTAACTACATGATCAATTTCAAGCCCCCTGGATGTCACTGTATCACAATTCTTAAAATGAAATCACATGGCATATATGTCCTTTATTTTGATCTCTAAAGCCTTGTTTGAACTGAAAGAATCTGCAGAGATTTACATTTCCCATAATTTAATTTTCTGTAAGATTCTGGCCATACCTGGTTGTGAAACCATGTGTCATGCCAAGTCTTTTTCCAACAATAAACCTCCTTGGGAGCTACTGATGCTGGTTTTCCCCTTGCATCCAGTCTAGTTACAAACCAGGTGTGATAGAGGGTTTGTCTAGTGTTAATGTACACTGCTTCTTGATTTCAATGCAATTTATACCAAGCTACAGTAATACAGTCAGATTTTACTCTTTATTTTACTTTTTATTTAGGTTACTGAAGGTGAAATTGGGCCCTTCAGCTCAGTCAAGCTTCAGGTGATGTTTGTCCCAGCTGTCCCTGGGGAAGTGCGGGCAGAGTTTGTGATTGTGTTTGACAACTCAGACTGCAAACCAGTGAGTGATGTTGTGCAAGACTTGCTTCAAAACACTGGAGAAAGAGAGTCTGAAATCCTCCTACTTCTGCTTTTCCTGAGAATTAAAAGAGCTCAGAATCCTGTATTAGAAACAGAAGGAGGCAGAGGACAGTTAAGTTTATGAATATTATAAGAAATATCAGGGAGGTACCATGTGATTATGCATTATCTGGTTTGATGGGAGGTAACTGTACATCATGGCTCTTCTTTCTGAGGCAGTGTGGTTATTAAACCTGTTGATCCTCGTTAAGTGTCTATGCAAATAGTCCCGATATTCCCATGTTTTCAGACATTGTACTGGGAAACATCAGATGGCCTGAAAACAAATACAAAAATACTCCCTCTGTTCCTAACCCCTGTATTTTATTTTCTTTCTGATATATCAGAACTGAAATTATTCAGCATGGAGTAGTGAAATTGATGTGTGAAAGCTGGAAGAGATGACAACTTTAGTTAATACCTCAGCATATTTTGTTTCCACACTTTATTGGAAGCCAAATTCTGCCCAGGAACAGTTCACAGAAGCTTGCCAAAAAAATAAACTTCCAAGGAGCTCAGTAGGGCAGTCCTGGCTCTGCCCACATCTCCAGATGGAGCAGTCTACAAAGGGAGCTGCAGGTGCTAACTGCAGGCTCCTGTGGGTGCTCTCCCTCAGGATCATTTTGTCCAGAGCTGAGCTGTGTGGTCCCTGATATCAGAGCTCAGGTTGTTACAGCCTGTGCTGCCATTACTCTGTTCCTTTGCTGGCTGAACAAGCTGCAGTCTCTGGAGTTTCTGGCACATTCACTCAAGCTAAATGCACTATAAATATTTCTTTTCAGGATCATGGGCAGCATGCTGTTTCTCCACACACGTAATTCTTTATTCTGGTGGGACACCATAAGGTCTAGGTTTTATTTTACAAATTATTTTGATGGCTTTGTCTAATTAAAGAACCTGTTGCCATATGAACAATAACATATTTTAGTCAGCTTTAGGTGATGGCAGAAATTTTTGCTCTTTCTAGATGAGTAAAAATTTGAGACTAACAAAAATACTGATACTCTTGATGTCTGTATGAACAGCTGTGCTTTGGAGCCATTGGAGTTTCAGCTGATGTGCCCATTTGGGTGCTCAATCCCAATGTGGATTTGAAGATCTGTATGTATGACAGGCTTTACCAGGATTCTGTTGTCATTCAGAGCAGGTGAGCTGCCCTCTCCTTATCAGCTGCCTTCTCTAGCTGAATAATGAGATCGTAAGCCACTAGGTGATGTCTTGAGGTTCCATTTTGCATTTCTTAATTGTCTTTAGGTGCTGGGTGTCTCCCCTCTACCTAATGTAGTCACTACTCAGTGCTTATTTTAACAATTTGCATTTCTTACATTCTATTTCAATAAGATTGGGGTGGGTTTGTGGGAGGGTGGGGGAGAGATGGGTTCTGTAGGAGGCATCCATTCTAAACCTCTTACCAGAATTACAGACTGCAGAGATTCTTCACAGTTGGAAAGAAATGAGTAAAGCTGTTATCTCAGAAATTCAGCTTACAGATCTGACAGGCCCAAGTTGTTATGCAAGTGATTTTACTTGGTCTAGATAACCCAGGGATAAAACTTCTAAGTATAGAAGCAGAATAAGTCTCCTAATGAAAACTTCACATTTCAAGGGGGACCCAAAGATAGAAGCTGTCAAATTGCCAAGGGCAAAACTTCTTAACTGAGGGGAAAAGTCCTCCTGATCCTTTGCCAAGTTTCACTAAATTAAGAGCACTTAATGTGTAGCACAATGTCCATAGTACCTTGACAAAACAAGTCTTTGTCTTATCACCCAATTCTCCATAGTTAGGAAAAATTATCTTTGTTATACTTTGCATCTCAGCCCAAGTGACTCTTATTTCATGGGCAGGACTATCATATCTCAGCTTTTTATCCTGCAAAAGTAGATAGATTTCATTATTCAGTTAGAAGAGATGCCTCAGAAGGTTCTTCTAGTAGCTATTGAAATTTCTCTGTAGTGTGTATTAGAGAGAGGATTCCCCATTGTTACATGGTAGATGTCAAACCACTTCTCAAACAGAAAGAGTTTGAACTGCTGTAAATTACTCACAGTAAAGAGCCATTTCTTAGGTTAGATGAGTAAGGACCTATATTTTAATTGCAATAAAGTGGGGAAAGGGAGTCTTGCTGAGGTCTGTGGCCTGGAACTCTGCACAGACAGGGGATCTGGGGCCAAGGACAATTAGAAGGCTAATAAATAAGTTTAAATTGCTGTCAATATACAAAGATAATAGTTTGCTACAACAGCTTTACCTGTGAGCTGTGTATCAGCTACAGGTACTACAGTGCTGCCTGTGAACTCCTGTTCACAGCAACCGTCCTCTGGAGGTGTCCAAAGATCAGGTTACCACAGCCCAGAGTATTAATCATAGTATGTTAGTTAGACACCTAAATAATCCTGCTATTCAGGAATATTCTTAGGAATGTCTGCTCCAGTCTTGTTACAAAAAAAAAAAGATAAGTAGGAGCACCTAAAACTTATAGGAAAAGAATTCTTCACATTTTGGGGGCAAAATTTGACCCAGACCTGAGAGAGATGATCTGTTAGAACAGCCTTTTGTTCACCACTGCTACACACCAGTATCTGACAGAGGCAGAGCAGAAGGAGCTTGTCTATTGCTACAATCTATAACTTGTAGTCTGCAGCTGAAGTAGAAGATTAAGTTTGGAGTTAGGCAGATAGTTCTGGCACTTCAGTGCCCCAGCGAGCTCTGTAGAACTGCAGAAGTGGTTTTGTTTTCCATTTGGGTTTTATTTGTGTTTTTTTTTCTGGTCACATAAGAAACAGTAATCAGGAGCCATAAATAAGCAGCCTAAAGGGTGAAAGTGTCTGATCAGAATCCTGTCAATATAAATAATTTTAAAAAGTAATTTCTATGGGAGGTTATAATCTGCACTGATTTAATGAAGTAGTATGTAGTTCTCTGAGATTGTCTACAGGCAGAAATCATTCCCGGCTCCCAGTACCACGTGCTATAGCTGTTGATTTAGAGCAGACCATCTGGACTGACAGCTTGTAAATCAGTCCAAGAGAAGGAAAATGACAAGCTGAAATATTTGTACATTGCTTGGTAATTTTGCAGAAAGACATAAAATTCCAAAGCAAAGTGAGGTGTGTGTGGCTGGGTTGTGATGTGGCTAGAATTCATCGAATCACAGAATGCCAGGTTGGAAGTGACCTCAAGGATCATCTGGTCCAACCTTTCTAAGTACTACTCTAGTTTATATGAGGTGGCTCAGCACCCTGTCAAGCTGAGATTTAAAACTGACCAGAGTGGGGGAATCCACCACTTCCCTTGGGAGGCTATTCCAATGTTTGATTGTCCTCATGGTGGAAAAATTTACCTCTTGTGTCCAATTGGAATCTCCCCCAGAGCAACTTGTGCCCATGACCCCTTGTATATTCCATGTGACTCCTTGTAAATAGAGAGTCTCCATCTTCTTAAAAAGGGAGTTTCCTAGCATCCAAAATGCCATTCACAGGGCAAACTGATCATGTTTCAGCTGAAGATCTGGCAGTTCCAGCTTAGCCACACCATGACTTCTAGCCCAGTATAAGAGGAGAAGTTTCAAGAGATCTATGAATTCACATCAATTTAAAAGAAGTCTCCATGGCTTTGGGGAGGAAAAACCAAAAGCAGCAGAGCTCTCAGGGCAGTTCTGGCATACAACAGCCCCCCCACACACACTCCCTGAATCTGAGGGTTTTTTCCCACCTGTACAGGCTTAATTTTTGGTAAGGTTCTGAGGTGATTGTGATGATAATGAGGATGAGTGGAGTTCACAGACTGGGCTCATGTTACTGTTAAGGTATATTATGCTCTTTCAAGTTAATTCTTTTGGTTCCTCTGACTTACAAGCTGGGTCATTAAGTACTTGTTAGCCACTCCAGCAGCATCTAGGTACCCTTGGTCCCACTTAGGTGCTGCTGGTCTTAATTCTTCTGTTTCTCAGACAGAATAACAGGTTTTTATTTGTTGCATCCCACCCACCACCACTTGCTACATGACCTAGATCCAGCATTACAAGACAATTTCTCCTTTTCCATCTTGAGTGGGTTCTGTGCTGCTGCAAGGACCAATTAGATGTCTCAAACATTCCATGAGTCATTCCTATTGATTCGGGTAGAGGGAATGGATGTGAGGAGCAAATAATTAGCTGGTATTTCACAATAATTTGGCTTTGACTTTCCCGTGACCTGACTTACCACTGTGCTGCACTTTGATAATTATATTCCAATCAGCTGTGTACATTGCTGGAAATACAGCTGGGTTTACTTACAGTGTTTCCAAAATCTTGTTTTCTATACTTATCTTAAAAGAGAATACAACTGTGTGATTTTGCTGTAGCAGTTTTACATGCCCATCATTTTCAAAGGAAGCTTGAAATAGCTTTAATTGCAGTGTGGAGTGGAGCAGCAGGGTGGGGGGCAGGGGGCACCAGACCCCAAGACAAACGTTGCAGAGATGGCAGCAGGGGTAGCTCAGAGCCCCCTGAGCATGTCTGGTCTGTTTGCAGAGCTAAAACCACGCAGTGTTTGAAGTTTGAAGTCTGCAAAGAACTGAGTAAGCACATGGAGCTGCTTCCAAAAACCAGCTACATTCAAGCCCAGTCGTCCTTCAGTGTGCAGCTGAGGTTCCTGCCAAGGTAACCTCCCAACAGGGATCTTTGCACTATGTAAGACAGTGTCTGGAAGAGGCTATCAGTGGAAAACCTGAACAGGTCAGAGTTTTTTCTTCCTTCATACTGTGGCAGGCTGGACTTCACACTGCTGGTGCCAGATGCTCAATGAGGAAATTAACTTGGATCACATACCTGTGAGGAAATGCTTTTCCTGTGGTGACAGCAGCAGTGTGAAAATCTGAGCAGTTGCATTCCTGGTAGGCTGCTCACATTTCTCTGGAAAAGCTATTCTTATACAAGACAGAGGCTATCTGGGCAGGTGGCTACTTCATGGATCACTGATTAAATAATTTCTGGACAAGAACTCCTGTTCTTGCTAATTAAGGTAAGAATGGTTGGGTTTCCTGTTCATATCTCTCCTGCCCACGTGTATTTTTCTCCAAAATATGAATGTATTGATCTTGAATTTCATGTGGCATTTTACAGAACATTTTCTAAGGTGCTAAAAGCCTTAACCCACCAAGTTACTTTTCTCTGTTTCATGATACATTTACATATACAAACATAACAGAGTTCTAGGAAACAAAGAATTCCAGTTTCTAAAAATTTAAATACAAGAGCTCTAGCTGACCACTGTTAATTGTCTTTGCCTCATCATTGCCATCCTAAAGAATTTAACAGGACACCTCTTTTAAAATACAAATGAAATTATATAGGTGTTAATTCTGGTGTACAGCCAAATACTTGAGTGGCTTCTCCATTGATTGTTGCTGCAAACCTGCTGCTTTTTTATATAGGTTATCTAGTCATGACTGGTTTGGGTTGGGAAGAACCTTAAAGCTCATTTAGTTCCAACCCCCCTGCCATGGGCAGGGACACCTCACACTAGACCAGGTATCTCCAAGCCCCATCCAAATGATGTAAATGTATTTGGATTTTCACTGATATGCTCAGCATCTCTGGACTCTAATTTGAGAGTCTGTTCACTGATTTTGAAGTTCTTACCAGGTTAGTATCCAAAGAACTAAAAGTATTTACAGTTCTTCCAACACTTGCTGTCCTATCAGATGACAACAACACTTGACATGTTCACTTCAGATGCTGTAAAGCCCTGTAACACTTACTGAGTGGAGAGAAGCACAGCTTGGATTTAGGACGTTAATCTTTCTTTGAAAAACAGGGAAGCTTCAGAGAGGAGATTTGATGAGATTAAGGCATTTCTGACACCCCAAATGAGTATCAGGCTGTTTCAGTACACAGATCAGCTTTAACAGACCTGACACACAGCAGGAGTGTGTGTATGACAGAGAAAGAGGAGTTTGCTACAAGCTGATGTGAAGTACTGAGCTAGTGACACATTTCTGGAAATGCCTCCTCATGGATTTAGTATTATAAGCCTGGTTTTCTCAGAAGAAAAAATTGATATATTAAAAGTAACCAGAAACACTCATTCAACAATCCAAAGGGAGCAGAGAGATGTCTGAAGGCTTGGGAAGCTCTTCCCAGTATTCTGAGCACACTGAAATACTCAGAACTTGCTGGGTGTTTGGAGCAGACATTTTCTGTGTGTTTGAAGGCAAGTTCCCCAATCTGCTGACTTTCAGAATTCCCAAATACCACAGCTTTTTTGGCACTTGGAACTAGTCCTGCAGATTTGTCTCTTATGCTTCTCTTTAATTGCTTTTAAGTGTGAAGATGCCATTTTTAGAGAACTATCTGAAGGATTTCAGTGTCTTTTCCTCCAGAGCCTAACAGCTAATTTTGAGTCCCTCACTGTGTATGTACAGTGACAATTTTTTTTTCCCTCTGGATTATTTTGTAATACATTAATTTCTTCTACTATTTTAATGTCCTGTGACACAGGAAAAGCTGATACTTTATTCCTGCCTTGTGTCCAACTCCAATTCTTGTCTTTAAACAAGTTCGCAAGTGATCCTTTGAGGATCAGCTTCTACAGTCACATTTCAGACTTGCAGAATGACAGCCAGGAAGATTTCAGATCACCATGGTGACTGAGTGGGTGCTATTGATTCATTAACTATTTTTTAACAATACATTAAGAAATGGCATGTAATTCCAGTAGTAGTAGTAGGAACGTTGTCACTGTGGAGACCTAAGATCAGGAAGCAATTCACTCTGGTGCGGCAAGACACTAAAAATAGACCAGCAGAGCTAAAAAGGCCAGAGCTGTTGTGTTGTCCTGGCTTGAAGCTCTGGGTTTAAGGTTGTGGTAGCAAGATGCTTCAGCTACAATAAACCCATGTATTTCTTGTAAATTGCTAATCTGGTGTAGAATCAGACACTACTGGTCTCTATGTTGGTTTCACTTGGTTTATGTCTCTGCTTGGTGATAGGATTGGTTCTGCCCCAGGCTGGCTGGGCATTAAGGTCAATGTCAAAGTGATTGTCCAGGCTGGGTGGGGTGTGTGCTGTGCCTGCAGCAAAGGTGCAGGAGGCTGGTTCTGAAGGAAGCTCTAGAGGTTTTCAAATTTTAAATGACTGGATGGACTTTTAAAAAAAGAAGTGGATGCAAACATCTGTGAATAACTTCTTTCTACTCCCGTCTCTCCAAAATCATATCTTAAAGAATGAAATAATCCAACACTAATGTACAAGGTCAAGTGCTCTATGTCCACTGCTGAGCACCCTTGCAATCCAGGCACCTGCTCAGGTGCCATTTTCTAGGAAATCTGTGACAAATGCATCATATTTCTGATCTGTGTCTTCTTTTTCTGGTCAGAAGGTGGAACTTCATAGGTAACTAATTTTTTATCTGGCATTTTCTACCACTTTTTTCCCTAATCCTTGCCTGCATCTTACATATAGGATAATACTTAGGCTTGACCTCAGTAAACATGGGACATGGTGCTTAACCAATTACGTGACTATTCATACTGGAGCACAAATACTGTGTTAAGATCAAAAGCTGTGAAAATCAAACTTGCAGACCTTAAGTAACAGGTTTGTTTTGAGGGTTTTTTTGTTCAGAAATACTTCTGTCAAAAGTTAATTATTCCCCTTAGCTAGAAAACAGTCAAAATATTTTTGTGAAATTGAATGTGCTTTTTGATTTTAGGCACTCTCTTCCTGAGGATGCAGGGAGTTATTTTGATGAAGAGACAAGAGTTCTGGAAGTTCCAGTGACAATACTGATTGTGGATAAGGTTAGTGATTTTTATTATGCTGGTTATCAGACTGACAATATATGTACATTATTTTAGTGAATGTGACTTAATGATACCTCATCTTAGATTAGTTCTTTACTAGTTGAAGTCCTGTGATTATACTAAAAGGTGCTTGAAGTGATAATACAGACTTGATAGGTGCTTATTGTCAGCATGTTTACAATACAGAAAGTTAAATCCTTTCCCAGCAGTGTTCAGCTGTTCCCTCGTGGTTTATTTTGTAGCAGAGTTATCGGATACTGTAGCACAATCCTTCTATTCTGATCTGCACTGCAGATGTACCATGTTCTCAGAGTTTACGTCTCCTGGAGATGCAGGTGTGATTCCATTCTAGCATCTGAGATTTGAGATACAGATGCTGTATTTTTAATTCTGCTTATCAATGAGACAATTCCTGTTGCATATTCTTGGAGAATAATGAGGCTTAAGTTCAAGACAGATTTGTCACATTTCCACGTGTTACGGTCAAGGGATAGAGCAGAGTAACATTTTTTGCATTTTATAGGTTGGATGACATTTCACTTAAATCCTGTCCTTACAATGCTACAGATGGAGGGTTTTATCCTGTGCTCTTGCATTTGTTTCAGGGTAAAAAAGTGAATTTTACTGTCCATGCAATTGTTACAACTTCTGATTTGGAAATCAGTCCAGCACAAATTGATTTTGGATACTGCACAATCTATGAAGCTGTGCAGGCAAAAGTTACCCTAACAAATAAATCCATCTTGCCACAAGAGTTTGGATTTGTGGGACTGCCAGAGGTATGTTGTTATCTCACATCTCTTCTGGTGTCACAATATATATAATTATTATGAAAACATGTTTCAGTGTGAATGTAAATAACTCATGTCTGTTTCTTGCAAACCCGTGGAAATGCTCCTGCCTGCAGCACTGTGGAAACACACAGATTAGTTCTGGTGCTGGTTTGTGTGAAGTTCATCTTCCTGCACCCTGAGCATTTTCCCAGCAGTGTAGACATCTTTGAGGGGATTCTACTATTCTCATCACGTTCTTGAAGGATCATTAACTCAAACACAAACCAACATAGACTTGTAGGTATTAAACTGGTATTTGTCACTATGGTGTCTGCACATCATACAGGGATCAACTCTTCAGAGACACAGGAGGAATTTTTCAGATTTTTACCATATTTCATTCAGTTGTCTATGGACAGGAAATAAACATCAGCAGAGAAAGGTGATTACCATGGATGGTAGGAAGCTGGAGAAGAGATTCTGCCTTTCAGGCTACTTTGGGATCAGAAAAATGCACGCCAGTCAGACACTAGTCACTAAATCATATGAAAGCTTCTCACTAGAAGGTTCCTGTTTTCCTGGCATTTATACATTTAGTAACAAAATCTTCCAAGTAATGTCTTCTTTTAATTTAGTTAATAATTTGACAACTAGCAGTTTTTTATTTTAATAACAATTTCTTATCCTGTCATTTTGAAGTTTGTTGAAATTCAACCCAATGATGGACTTGGAATTCTTCTTCCCCTTGAAAGCCTGACATTGGACATAATCTTCAAAGCTAACAAGGCAAAAGAGTACAGCTTTGAACTAACCTGCAAGTCAGAGATTAATAGGTATGTTAACAAACTGATGGAGTAGCAGGTAGTCTAGAAGCCTAAATCACCCTGGATTTCCACTGTTAAGGTAGTCCAGAAGTTAAATCCTTGCTTCCTTTGAAAAGGTAAGGCTAGGACAAAAGTGTGAGGCAGGTAGGAATTCTGGAGTTCACAAGAGTGGCTCAGTGCAAGTGAGTTTCATCCTTCATTCACATCTGTCTTTGCTGAGATGACTTTTCCTGTCCCTCTGAAACCTATCACATATCTGAGATGCAGTTGTCCCAGATCATCTTCACCTGCAATGTTCTGCCTGCTTTTTCAGCAGAATGACTGGAGGATTTTACTTTCTTTAATGCTTCATACATTAAGCTAATGCTACTAAAATAATGATGGCATAAACTTTGATTTGACTGGATGTATTTCCAGAAGTTCACAGAGGAAGAATTCAAGTAGGAACTCTGGCCAATTGTGCATTAAAAATAGATAGTATTATTGTTCATCTTTAGGCAAAATTCCCATTGCAAGCTTGAAATTCTGCTTAAATAGGGACTACAGGATTAGTTCCCTATTTTCCAGGCTGATTAAGAGACTATTTTATGCTGAGACAATTTATCATGTGTTTATTTTTAGACAATTCAAGCTGTCATGCAAAGCAGTTGGAGTCCACCCACCTCTTGAGTTGTCTCATTCCTTGGTTCAGTTTGCTGCAACAGCTCTAAACAGTGTCTCTACAGCAACACTGTATGTGATGAATTCCCATGTCAGTGCCAACCCCTTCACTCATGCTGTCCCAAGAATTGGCCACGGGGAAATTGCCCCTGTTGGACCCACTTCCTTTGAGTTCTGTGTGCCAGGAGACTGTCCAGTGACAATTACACCTTCTGTTGGAACTGTGTTGCCTGGAAAGGTAAATTCACTTCAAACGTCAAGGGTTCTGCCAAATCTTTTGATCTTCTACATTTCCACAATGTTGTTGCTTGTAAACAAAGCTCAACGTGATAATTATTATTAGAATAGCTGGAATATTTTATAATGTTTGAAATAATGTTTTAACTCAGACCTGAGGTGTTACTCTCAAATCTGGCTAATGCTTTATGGGAGGTTTCACCTTGAGTGTTGTTACACCCGTGCTGTCAGTGTGCTTTGTTTGAAGAATGTTTAAAATATCAAAAACTTGGGTCATGTAAAACCAGCACCCTGTAACACAGCGGGCTTCCAAAAAAGCTGGAAAAAAAAAGGTGGATTTTATTTGTGAATATTTTGGTGTCATATAAATGCACCTATTGAGCTTTGCCAGGGGTAAGGCAGAAGGGAGGGCTGAATGGTGCCTGTCCTTCTTTGTGCTCTCACCCTCCCAGAAAAGCTTGATTCAAGTGTCCTTCAGACCAGCCTTGCCAGATCAGCTCATCAGAGAAGAGGCAGCTCGAAGGCTTGGCAGAGCAGCTGCAGCAGGGGCAGAAACACAAGTAAGGAATGCTAAGAACTAGCACATGCTGTTGGTCTGTTACTGACAGATATTCATTGTTCTGGAAGGTATTTTTATCATAAAATTATTTGCATGTTAATGAAGCCCAAACTCACGATACATGTAAGACCTGCCTATAAAGGACAAGACTGACTGTACTGTTCCATTTAATGTGTAGCCTGTCCACTGAGCAGTAATTTAATTTCATGCTAACAATTTCAAAAGCATTCCCAGAGGACTGTCTTGCTAACTGTGGAAGTACTCTTAGAAAACAAAAACATTTCTACATTTCTAGCAGATTTGCAGCATTTGTGGGATGCACACTTTCACCTCCCAGGGCCAGAACTGGGTACTTCTAAAGTGATGTCCTGGTTGGATCACCAGTGATCACTCTCAGTGTATAATGTTTCTGTGTGTTTGCAGAAAAGCAAGGAAGATGAAAAGAGAGAGGGGAATAAACTGCATGTTTCCATGAGCAGACAGCAGCCTTCCAGAGAGCTGGGAAGCCATGGAGGCAGCGAACACCCAACTGCTCTAGATAGTTCTGAACAACCAGAATCCGAAGAGTTAAAGCCTGAGTAAGTCAGCAAAAGCATCTTGTACTACACAGACAACATTATAAGTAGCTTAATGAATCTACTAAAACCTATAGGTAGACAAGATGCAAACTGGAGAAGAAATAGCTTTAGCAACATTGCAAAGGCTGTTTCCAAAATTAGCACTGCTTTTAAGCCACGCAGCTGTACCCTCTCGTGTAAGGCAAAGAATCCCTTTTATGCAGCAGAAGGATTGAAGACTTCAAAGAATATTTTGGAAAGCATGAGAAGTGGCTGAATGGGTAAATTTGGCTGAACCAACAAGGGTGTTATTTTAAAGGGCAACTAGAAAGCTGAACTTAGTTACCAAAATAACCTACTATTATTATACCTTTTCTGAATAGGTCTAACAGAGCTGAACACATTCAGCCCAGATGGAAACCAGCTGATGGCCCATACCCGTGGGGCTGGGTTGATTTTATATTTTTTTTTAATGGTTTCCACAGTCCATCCATTATTCATGGTCACCTTCAGTCCTGGAAATGCAGGGATGTTGTAAAATGTGCATATTAAATAGTAATTTCACAATCTGTGTACCTCAGTGACAATTCATGTTAGTAGCATGTGCTATCTAGAAATGTGGATAGTTAGGTGGAAAATGTGATACTTGAAGCCCCCTGTTTAGTATACAGTGTTAGAACCATTAGGACCACCCTTCTGTCCAATCTGAGGAATTTAGAAGTGTTTGGAAGTAAATCCATGCTTAAGCACCAGGCATTTGGCTGTATTGGAGGTTGGATATTTTTGAGTAAAATCTCATGTTCATTGCAAGCCATTAATTGTAATTTTTAAATACTTTCAGTACAGGTCATAAAAATAAAGCTTCTATTTGAAAACCCCAATTATGAAGTATTGCTTGGCCTATTGTATTGCAGAAATGTGATCATGTCTGTTCACAAATCATTGAAATGATCACAGAATCATAGGATCACTGCCGTGTTCAGTTTTAAGTGTCTGACTAAGGAAGTGTAAACACAGATAGCTCAGATCATCTTGCTAAGATGATTCCTATTCCTGGATTTTCTAGTTCTGATGCTTATCTGGCAGCTCAGGCTTTCCTGATGAGGAGTTTCAGAGGGAGGTTTGAAAAATACATCATACCATGCTTTGTTGCAAGTGGCCACACGGATGAAAAGAAAGGCTCTGGAAAGCTCAGGTGCAGGTATGTGCAGTTGGTGTGTAAGTCGTGACAGCTCAGAGATCCCAGAGGGAATGGTGGGCATCTGCATTTTTCATTTGAGGAGGAAATTTGTTTTCTGATGTTAATTACTTCATAGGTCAGTGATAGAAGTTCATGCTTACGACCCATGAATATCAAAGCAGCTTAAAGAATAATTGAGAAATGCAAGCCAGTTGTAGTTTATATTTCTGCTTAGGCAAACACAGCACCACAGATCATGTTTTGTAGTACCAATTTAATGATGTCCTGTGATACAAGCAGAATCAGAACAGATTGCTACCAATAGTGTTTTTTCTGTGTGATCCAAGAGCAAATATCTCTTTTCTATCTCTCTAGCCCTCACAACACCTTGTGTTTGGAGTTGCACTGTCCAGCTGTAGCGCCAGCTGTTGTGGTCACTTCGGATAATGGAAGAAACTCAGTGAATTTTGGGGATGTTGCTGTAGGTATGACATTCAAATTCAAGTTTTGGATTTTTTCTGACGTTCAGTTCTTCTGAGCACAGTTTTGCATTTTCTGTTCTTTTAGTTGATTTTCAAAAGCCAATATAGAAATGAGCCCTGTAATAGGTACTTAAGTGAAAAAGCAGGAGCCTGTCTTGGCCAGCTGAGTCATGTAAAAAGCAAACTTGATCCAGAAACATGGAATCAGCTCTACCAGTGACTGTCCAAATCTGAAAGTATTTTGGTGAGCTTTGACTAATGTATTAGCCCCGGAAATGGACTGAATGTTTGGCCCAGGTAGAAGCATGCCTAAAATGGAGGAATGGTACTGCATGAAGGAACATCCTCACTTTCTGAAATGTTTTCATTCCTGCTAGGCCACAGAATGATGAAGCAAATTACAGTACAAAACATCTCCCCAGAGAAGCTGGATGTATCCTTGTTTGGAATCTGTAAGGTTATCTGCCAGTCAGCTTCTCTTGGAGTCTTTATCTGCAGGAACTGGATACTGGATACTGCTGCTACTGGAGCTACAGAGAGACTTACTAACTGGAAAAGGAGCCTGCAGCTATTTGAATTCCATGGAAAAAGAAATAATTTGATAAGTTATTATTTTCTCTTAGTTATTGATTTCTGAAAAAGCTTTAGATGGTTTGTTCATACATCTTTGGTCTGATAATGCTTTTAATATTTTCTTGTATTTTTTCCCCAATCCTTGTTCACAGACTTTTTTCCTTGAGTCACACTATTTTAGCTCAGATTCTCGGTTCTGAATCCCCATGGTCCTTTCCTGTTGGTCAGAGCAGTTAGAAATCTTGAGCCAGGTGAAGAGAAAACCCTCATCATCTCTTTTTGTCCAAATGGGAATAAATGGGTGAGTAAGAGATGCAGCAGTTACTGGGAAAAAGAGGAGAGATGGCAAGATGTCATGGGCTGTGTAATGCACACGTATTACTGACTGGAGTGAGGCTGTATGATAATAAAAACTTTGGCTGTGCAATAGCCCCTCCCAACATTTGGATCTTGGTCTATGCACTAAATCCAGAAGTTCAGTAGTAATGGCCCATCTGGGGGGTTGGGGGGAAGCTGGAGATGGGGGAGGATGTTTTCCTGCAGCAAATGGTCTAACATAGACATCCTCTTGGCAGTGCTTTGAAATGCTGGACATCCAGACAGCAAAGTCCAACCTAACCCTCAGTCTCATGGGTCAAGGGGTGATACCATCCATTGTTTGCTCTGTGGGAGAAGTACTGGATATGGGATATGTCATAGCCAGAGACAAAGTGACGTCCACATTCAAGGTAAAATTCTCTGTGCTGAACCAGAAAGCACATCAGCAATTTTTGTGAGGAGGAGGAGGAGTTCTGCAGTTCTAGTCTGGCAGAGCATAAGGCGGAGTGGCAAAGTGTAGTGAAAAGAGGAGAGCTTTAAAAGCATGTCTGGCACACTGGGATTTGATGCTGAGACAGTTTCAGGCCAAGGGTAACAAAGCTGTGCAGGGAGGATCTTGTTTGCTGCTTCTGTCCTGCCTGCAGCCTGTGCAAAAGCTCAGAGATCCAGTACATTCTGTGACAGAGAGAGAGCCAGGGCCTGTGTGATCTTTTCCATAGACCCAGCCAGGATGCAGAGGGATGGGAAGTCAGAAATAGCTTTGCTTTTACCAGTGTTAGAAATATTTGTCCTTGCTCTCTATTCTGTCCACTACTCCTACCACACTTGAAGCAGCAAAATAAATTCAGCCAGTTCACAAAATATGGATCCTACGGGCTTGAGAATCAATTTTCTTAATGAAAATGCTGTTTTGTGGATTAATGTCACCAGGTAGAGAACACTTCCACCCTGACCCTGCGATACTCCATCCAACTGGATTCACTTTCACCAACAAGGCACAAAGATCAGCAGAAAATTCCATCCTTTATCATGTCCTCTTTGCAAAGAACTGAGCTTGTTGGTAAACTTGTTGTTTTTTTACTTTTCTCTTTCTTTTTGTTCAAGACTCATGAAGTATAAAGCAGCATTAGTTTGTCCTGTTAGATCTACACAACTATCAAAACTTGGGGCAGCACATCACTGAAATTCAAGACATGATTTTGTTTCCTCAGCAGGAGCTGCACTAATTCTTTCAGTATGGGTGGCTGTAAATTTATGCAGCCTGAGCAAATATCCACAGGTCAGGAGATACTAGTGTTTGAATCTAAATAAACACACAGTAATTGTGTATTAAAGATTACATGTAGAGGTGTTCATCTCTGTAAAAACACTTTAGAGTATAGGAAGGGTTTGGTGATGCTCTAGAGGTGAACACAAACTGGTAGATGGATTTATCTGTTATTTCTAACACCCAGTTTTGCTCCAAAACCATGTCCAAGACCACCAAGGTCTTGCTGTTCCAACAAAAATTAAATTGGTTTAAAATATATGAAGTAGTAAAAAAAAGCTGCCCTTCTTTCTTATTTATATCCTCATTTTTTTTTACCAGGAACACAGAACTATAGTGGCTTAAGTGTGTTCAGTGTCTTTCCAACAGAAGGAGAAATTGTTGCTGGGAAGAGTGAGGATTTTACTGTTACTTTCAGTCCTGATCATGAAAGTCTCTACTATTCTGACCGTCTCAAGATCATGCTCTTTGGCAAGGTGAGACAATCAAGATACCTGGATTATGAAATCAAAGTCCAAGTATGACCTACTGTGATTTTTATCAGCATGGGTCTTAGTAGGAGTTTCAAATAGTTGTATCTAGTGGACAGCGTGTGTAGGCAGAAACATTATATCTGTTAGATTAACTGATGTAGG
The DNA here is from genome assembly GCF_020740795.1 of Apus apus. Classification (NCBI taxonomy): domain Eukaryota; kingdom Metazoa; phylum Chordata; class Aves; order Apodiformes; family Apodidae; genus Apus; species Apus apus. The sequence goes on from NC_067301.1 coordinate 1,998,632, forward strand.
CAGGAGATGGCAGGTTTGGGGCTTTTTTCAGGTTTTAAATATTCAGTTATTAATTCCTAACAACAGTGAGTTGGGATTCAGCCCTGTCTGCCCAGCTGCCTGCCCTGTGTGATGAGGTGGTGGGAGGTGGCGGCTGCCAAGCACAGCTCCAGGTGGGTTCTCTGCAAGCAGAGAGGGGAGCTGCACCTGCACGGAGCAACTGCCAGGGGCACCGCGTCCCAGGAAGGTGCTTCTGCAGGCACTCAGCGTGAGGAAGGAGGTTTCCATCTGCAGAGCAGCAGTTGAGCTCAGATGGAGCCCAAGTCAGGATATACAGGCTGGCAGCGCGGCAGGGGCTTTGTGCTGCCTGCCAAAGGAGACTGACCAAAAGTTAATGAAGAGTGCCAACTAATGACCACCAGCAGGCACTGCAAACAGCAGAAACGGCGAGGAGCAAGGGAAGAGTTTGGTTCTCTCCTTGCAAGTTTTGCATCTCCCGATTAGCTCTGGAATTGTGGTTAAAATGCCAGTGGGATAAGATGAAGAGGAAAGGAGACTGGTCCTAGTTCACAACCTTTAGCCACGTTTGGTGGCAGAGAAGTTTTGCCTCTTCCAGTCACTTTTATAAAGAGTGTGTCCAGTCCCCTCCTGAGTCACACTGCCAGGAAGGAAAGGTTGTTTGAAACAAAGTGCCTGAGTGAACAAGACCAGGGGAGGATGCAGGATCCTTACAACAGAGTACAGGGCTCTTGGCATTTAAATAGGCAGATGATGTAAGAATTTCTATGTGCCTGCTGCTGTGGTGTCAGCATACCGCCTAGATCAATGCTGGAACCTGCATCTGAAGCATTCTTGTCTTACATAGGAACTAGCCCATGTGATCCACCTAAAGGGAGCAGCAAGAGATCACCCAATGTTTGTGGAAGGGGGAATTCCACTGGATGTGCCCATCGAGTCCCTGGCTGTAGTGTCCCCTGTGCCATGGCAGGGAGCAGAGAAAGGAGGTGACGTGTTGCCACTTACACTGTGCCACAAACAGTGACACAGGCATGTTCCTCATCCTTTAGGAAAAAGTAAATGAAAGAGATTTTCCAGAATCAGAACACACAAGCATTATGGTTTACCCTGTATTCATAACACAAAGAAAATACAGGAAACTTTTTCTTAAGGAAAGATTTTCTCTTAATTTTAATGCAGTTATATCTTAATGATGATCTTCTATGCTTGCAACTTACCTTGCAAAAAACAAGTATAATTTAGTAGTACTACAAAATATTAAGATATATTTGTTTTCTGCCACTTCTCTGACTTACATAATAACATGTCCTGGACTCTCCCAATTGTAATCTTATGAAACAGTCACACTTTCAGGGGTTTCAATTTATCCTTCCTTAATTTCTTTGGACAGGATCTGTGTTCAGAGGCAGTATATAAGCAACTCCTATCTCCTGAGCTATAAATAAGTCCAAGAACATATCGTACACAAGTTGGAATATAGTACACATAGTGCATGTGCTGGGGGGCCAGAGAACAGGCATGGAGCTTAATACATAAATAACTACAGTTTGCAATTGCAAATTATGCAAAGCTTCCTTTTGCTTCATTTTTCACTATCTCTGTAAAAAGGATCTCCTTAACTATGCCAGCTCGTGAATGTGCCACAACATCACTTTGTTTTGACCCACTCTGGTGTAATTTCTGGATGTTCTAACCTGGTAATTGCGGATTTGACTGTCTCAAAGTTTACTTGATCCATATTTGTTTAGAGCTTCAAGAACCACCAGCAAAGTCCATTCTCCTGGTTCTGGAATACATGGACAGAGAGGATTCCCCAGTGCCAGCAGTGACAGAACTGAAAGTCGGAGCTATACAGACAGCTCAGTTTGCATCTAAGAAGGTGAAGAAAATAAAAAGTGCAAGTTTATGTCAGACACTGTAAGAAATAGTAACAGTGTACATATGTCTAGTAGTTCTATCAAAAATTCAGTCTCTAAGTTAAAAACTAAAGGCTCGCAGCATCTGGGCGGTGCAGCCTTTCAGAAGCAGCGGTTGTGTCTGAAGGAGCAGCCCCGGCTGTGCTGAGGGTGTGCTCTATGTGTCTTTTCCAGAGCACGGAGTTCAGTTTTGATGACCTGCCCCTCCTGAAGCAAAAGGGATTCTCTGTGGAGCCCGCAAAGGGAACTGTTGAGCCTGGTCAAGTCAAGATCCTCGGTGTTTCTTGGGTGCCACCTGCTGACTCTGCCGTAAGTGACAGCGCGGCTGCTTCCCCGACTTCAGGAGCAGCACAAAAGCTGATCTTGAAGATGTCAGCAGTACAGGCTGCTTTGACACTTCAGATGACAGAACACGTGTCATTACCAAAGGGAGTCTAGGCTGGTATAAACACTGCTAGGAGAATAAAAGCCAGAATAATATGTGTAATTTGGAGGTTTGCTGCCTCACCAGGGACTTCCTCTGTGTGATGAAAAGACCAATCGTTAGTCACATGCATCTTACAGAACTTAGAGTTTCTGACTTCCTACAGGTCACTGCATTATAGAGCACCAAAATGCTGCTGTTAACTGGCAGCCACAGCTCTGATCACACTGAAGTGAGCTTTTTAATCCCCCTGAGCAAGAAAACCTGCAGTCCTGCTGACACAGAACTATGTTCACGTGGATCATTCTGCTCCAGAGTTCACTTGTCTTTTGGCTGTGGGCTGCCTTTCCTTTGGTATATTCCTGGAAGTCAGTGGGGCCTTTTGATTTTCCACTGCATGAACTGCCTTGTGAACCCTGTTTGCCTGGCTACTTCTGCCCTTTTGTATTGCAGAGTCTAGGTATGAGGTTCAACATCCCTACAGGGCTGTGATTGCCCTTCCTGATTCATCTTCTTGGGCATCCTTGGAGACAGAAAGACTTTACTCCCCTGCTTTTTGTTGTGAGCTGTGTGTGGGATGGCAGAATAGGTAGCTTCTTCCAAAATTAAAAGATTGCTGCTATCATGTGCAGAAAGAAGGCAGCAGAGTTCCTGGCATGATGTATCGGGTTGACATTGTGCCTCTTGGTAACCCCTGGTTGTTACACAAGGTTTAACACTAACTTATGGCTAACAGGATGCATTTCCAGCATCATGTGTTGCTGCTGTGCCCAGTTGTCATGGCTGTAACGTGGTGACAATATCTGTGGCACTCTGGAGGTAGAATGCTCAGTCATGGTTACTTTACTTACTGCAGTGTGAGATTGTATGGAAATGTAAGAGCCAAAACAGTGGGAAAAGGTAATCTATAGCAATAACTGGTACATCTTGCAACTGAGAAATAAAACACATAGTTTACAACTTGATTAACTGATCTGTTCTACTCTACAAAACAAACAAACAAACAAACAAAAACAAGTCTGGTTTGATGTATGGATTTTTTTGTAGGCTAGTGACCCTCTGCTTGTGACAGCCCTCCTGACCTTGAAAGGTGACATTAAGGAATGTTATCAAGTCCTCTTCATGGCAAAAGTGGTGTCTGCACATGCTCCCACAAAGTGAGGGAATCAAGCAAAGGAAAGGAAGATGGAGGCCAACATTACTGGGAAATCACTGATCTCAGTTAAAACATAGAAAGATTCTGAGATCATTGCAAATACGTGAGGGGAGGAGGGAAGTGGGGAGGAAGGGGACATGTACTATTTCTGCTTTTTTCCCCACAAAATTCTATGTAGGCTCTGGTTGCACTAGTTTCTTTTTCAAGCTGACTCTCTAATAATAATAATCTTGTGGTAGATGAAAGAATTAATGAGGGGCCAAGTAGATACATCTGCTGGTTATCACCCTGTCTTCCAAAGGTGGGCATTCTCTCAGGAGGAGTATCTTTTTTACATCTACATGGGTGAGTTTCAAACAATGTATCCTTTTCCAATTTCAGATGCATTTTAAGGGTTTGAAAAATTCAGATGCATTTCCCTCTTAAGGCCAGAATAAATCTTCTCATTCAAGTCTCCTTCAAATTGTTTGTGCAGTCATTTTTACCCTACTCTATGAAATCTTCCTGATGATATGTGGTCAAGGTGCAAGTAGTGACCACGCTGATCACTGAATTGCAGGATATGGTCAGACACTTGCCCTAGATCAGGGCTGTCCAGGAATTTTATATATGTACACTTGCTTTTCTCTGAATTCTGACTAAGAGTAGAATTCTGCCTCTTGCTGGGGAAGTTGGAGTGCCCTGCAGGTGTAACTTCTGCCAGGAAGCAGTAGCTAGTTCAGGGAAGGGAAACAGAGGCACCACTGGCTCCTGTGTAGCTGTTGAAATTGCTTATTTAGATTATGCAGTAAGAAAAATAGAAACAGATATTTGAAAACATCCCAAAGGTGAAATGTGTCAAGCTAGCTGGACTGCAGGAAAAAGCAATTGTCACAAGAAATATTTCAACTAGTTTCCCCCTTTTATGGAGGAAGCTTGGATAACTGGAAATGAGAGGCTCCTTCTTTTCCCAAAGACAGTGTGTTTGATCCATTCAGATCTGTTCTCATTTAATAATGGATCAAGTGGCTGCGAAGTCACTTAACTCTCCAGTCTAAAGCACAACAGATGCTGGGGCAATAAACAGGAGGGAGGTGGGAGGGGGTGGCAGTGCTGGCCAGAGACAGCTCTGCCTTCCCCAGAGCACTGGGCAGTGCTGGGGACACAGCTGGGCACTGGGGTTGAAGAAGAGGACAATGACATTTGTGTGTGGATTCTCTTGCAGTCCTTGCAGCCCTGTAAGGGAGATTAAATACTGCAACATAAAATGGAACTGCTGCAAATGCTACTGCAGAGTTGAGAGCTCACCTAATGACAAGGAAAAGCAAGGAAGGGCACAGCATGTTGGAGAGGAAGGTTTATTTCAGGCAGTTAATTTGGGGGCATCCATTATATGAGGATCCTTTGGATTTCACTCCTGGAAACTGGAAGGTAATGACTGAGACTAAGTTAGTCTCCAGACTCTCATAACAATATAATGTGCTGAAAATAAGTGTAAAATCATCCACCAGGAAACCACACCTCTGTCTTGGCAATCTTCCACTTTGTAAGGTCAGGTACTGTGAAAAAGCATCCAAAGGATTAAAAAAAGTAACAAACTTAAAGAATGCAGGTAAAGACTGGGATGGTGTTGAAAAAATATGGAGGTTGCTTGCAAGAAAGAGCAGCTTAGTGAGCAGAAAGAAGGTGTGTGTGCAAGGACCAGCAGGTCCGACCAATAGTGTTTGCATGGACAGTCAGAACAGCTTTGGGGAGCTCTGAATGTGCCCAGTCAGTCATAGAAGTTGGAGAGTCAGCTGAACAGTGTTAAATTAGTACATTTGGAAAGTAAAGCTGGTTACAAAGAGCTGCCACTGACTGGCTGAAGGTAAGCAAAGGGTGTAACCCATTTTTAACTGCATCCTTTGGACTTGATCTTCAAAACTCATGAATAATTTCACAGACTTGAAGTGCGCATAAGGGTCTGGATTTCACTGGTCAAAGCTTCTGTGCTTTAAGCTAAATGTGTTTCCCTTCTCTCCAGGGGGTGTGTTGAACCGTGATAATAAGAACAGGTTGCTATTTCTGGAGTACTGAAAATAAAGAAAACTCTGCTTGCAACACACCAGCTGACATTCTGTAAAGCACTTAAGGAAATCTGAACATTTTTTATTCTCTTTCATGAGAGAAAAGCCTGTTATTCTATCCCAGGCCTCAAAAGTAGTCCTATTTGATTTCTGGGGGGCGTAATGGCTGATTCTTGCAGGGTTGGGGTTTGCTTTCTGCTTGGATTGGTTTTGCTCTTCTGGCGCACACAGTTCCATGTGCCCAGCTCTTGCATGAAGCAACACTTGAGCAACGAGAGAGACAAGATGATGTGAAAGGAAAACCCAAATAGTCTGATGTGGGAAAGAAAATTCAATGTGAAACTAAACGGTCTATCCTGCTTCATCTGGAACACAACTAAAACCTTCAAAGTAAAAGCATAGTTACTTTTTTCCTGCAAAATGTTGCCCTTGGATGTTCTACTATCATTCAAGTGAGAATTACCACGTTTCACCAAGGGACAGAAAACAGTGGGATCCTTTACAGAAACAAAGATCTAATCCTCTGACATATTTGCTGCTGTTTTGGGGCTTGGTTTAGCACTCAAATGAAGTACTGCAATCTAGAGAAGAGTGGAGCAGTAGGTTTCCCTTACAGCCCTCTGACAGCTTGTTTCCTTGACTCAGCTGACTCCAGTGGAAAAGTCAGTGCCTAAACCCTGTGACAGCTGCTTGCTGTTTCATCACTGGGACTCTTACTTGCCTAAAACATCCTGCTTGTGTATGTGGTTATTGAGCAAGCAAGCCAAGGATTCAAGAATAGATCTGACTTCTAAAAGAGAAATAATGAAAGTAACTTTATTTATCGTAGTAACATTACTTTTGCTATATTTTAAATTGGTACTGGGCCTCTTCAGAATCGTCACTGCAAGTTTGCAGTGATCTCAGATGTGCACTGTCAGGCTATTGACAGTGTTCCATATGTTCTAGGAGTTCTATATGTATGTTCCTACCTAAACAATTCTTATGTGTAATTTATATGAAAGTCGCTTCTTGATCTTGCTCCAACATGGGAAAGAGAAATGGACTGAGATGAGTAACTGCTGGGAACAATTCTCCTGCTGATTTAGAGACACAGTTAGCTGAACTGAGCTGGGTTTGTAGGTGATCCCTTGAGGACATAGCTGAGAGTGCTCCTGCAATCTGCTTGCATGGCTTAGTGCCAAGTTCACAACTACCAGAAGCTCAGCACAGCAGCTCCAGCCTTCATGTGAGTTAATCTCTTGAGGGAGAAAAAAGTCTTGTGCTTCCAAAGCAGGTTATCAACAATCAGAGCACATTTGGTGTTAAAATTGCCAGCAGGTTCTAAACCATGTAATCTGATGTTTCTGTTTCCATTTTATAGGACTTCAATAGGGATGGAGCCCTTACTGTGAGGATAATGCAGAAAATGTAACCTCAGACATGGATCTAAGTTTCCAGAAGCTTAAGTTTTCCACTCCTCTAACTGCACTTCTGAACACTATCCTTTCAGACTGTTTTGCAGCTGTGATCACTCTTGGGTCACTGCACACTGCACATAACTCTTGTGCTTTCAGACTTGTTTCTAAATGCTTCTTGACTCTGATGCAGTTCTGGCTTATTAAGAAAGCAACTCACATCTGTGTATGATCTTTATAATCCATAAAAGCTTTATCTACTAATTTCTATGTCAGAAAGGAAGTGAGAGAATAAGTACTGATGTCACATACATCTTAAATACATGTTCTGCTTACCCAGTGACTTCTGGGATTGCTTCACACTGACAAATGCGGTTTTTCCTAAATGAGCAATGGTCCCATGACCCTGAGCAGTCCTGTAGGATAATACTTTAGTCACTGTGCCCAGTGTCCTCACTGAGCCTTCAAAACTTTTGGAGCCTTGTGGTAAAAAAGTAGCAAACATTGTTTGGAGACCCAGGACTTCTGAGCTATTACGTCTATTGTTGCTCCCAACAGCGTGATTGTCCCTGGAGCAATCATGCACCAGGAGCATAACCTGGAGCTTATCCATTCTTCTTAATAGAAGACATCTCTGGCAACCCAAGTCCAAATACACTCTTCTCCTGTTGCATTAAAATCTAAAAAAAACCAAACCAAAACCAAACAAAAAACCTAACCAAAGAACACTTTGTATTTTGTCCCATTCTCATTACTGGATGAGCTCTTATATATGGATCCACACACACACCTCTGAGGATATCAGGGACATCAAAAGATATGTCAAAATACCATTCTTTCAGTTGATCTTCCCCTTTCTTCTTCAGTTGAAGCTTTTATGATCCATTAGTTAGCTTCCCCACTTGACAGCTCTAGATGTCTTTCTTTTTGTTGCTCACCCAGTCATGTATCATCATCACCTTGATTCTGATCAACTCTTAAATTGACTTTTTTTTTTTTTTTTTTTTCCTGTGAAACTGATCTCTGCTATATTAGAGCTTCAAAAGTGTCTGACCTTTCAGTTACCTTATTCTTGGAAGCAGAAATAATCCTTGATCCTTCATATTGTGGATATGGTTAACCTTTGGCACGTGTTTTGTTCTTCCCTGGTGGCAGTTTGTAGCAAGCCCTAACTGCTAAATGGGTTTGGGGAGCTTTTTAACATGATGGGCTACATATAGTCCTCTTAAAATAGCCTCTTGATAGACTTCACCCTGAAGAGAATTGCAGGAAAGCTGTCACTTAGAGATGGTCCACATTGCTCTAATGATCAGTAGAGTCACAGCAATGAAACATTCTTCCATGAAGTTTCTGCTGAAGGGCATCAACACCAGGGGTTTAGGATAATAACGTGCAAGATAAACTTAAAACTAGATGCAGATATTTTAATGGAGTTTCTACATTTGAAATATTGGGCATAGTCAAACTATTTTGGAGCAAAGATTTCTTCAGAGGGCAGTCAATACCTTTCCACTCGTGTTCCATGTGTTTTAACAAGGTTACTGTTAAAAGGGCAATGATATTTTCCAAACCTTTGCTTCTTTCTTTTTCATGCCTAGTTTCATTTCTCCTTCAAAATCCTCTGACACTGCAGCGGCACAGGGTGCGTGTTCCACTCCCAGCACGCCTGGCAGATTATCTTCTCTCAAGAGAAGCAGCGACAAACCGCTCCAGGAGACTCCGAGAGCGGGCCTCTCTCCACGCAGACTCGCCATCACCAGCTGGCTGGCTCCTGCCCGCTGGCAGCGCCTGGGGCGGGGGGCACTGCGGGCTCCGTGCGGGGCCGCTCCGGGCTCTGCCCCCTCGCCCCTCCGGGGGCGGCTTCTCTGCCCGATGGGGCCGGGGGGGCCCTGCCCGGCGCTCGACCCCGCCGGGACGCGCTGGGCGATGGCTCCGCTCGGTCACGGCACCCGCGTGATAACCGGGGGTTATTTATTGAGCTGCCCCGCTGGAGGCGGCCCCAGGCTCCCCCGGCTCGGGTGGCCCGTCCCGCCGCTCCGGCCGCTCGTCCTTGAGGAAGCTCCGGCTGCTGCGGCCGCCCCGCTCCGGCTGGACCGCGCAGCAAACGGGGTGCTGCTCCTCTGCCCACCCGCCTGATTCCTGTTTTTCCCCTTTCCTAGGCATCGCTCTGCTCTTCCGAGAATAACTGCAAGAGCTCTGATCAGTGAGTAGTCACAAATTTTCAAATGTCTGTTTCCAAACCTGCTCCCGCCGTGACCGAGCGACATTCCCAGAGCAGAACGATGACTTTGTGGCCGCCATCCGTTACTGCTGCTTTTGTCGTCACTGAGATCATTACCAGCTTACAAATTTGACTTGGCTGCCTTGCTCTGCAGACGAAGGTGAATGATCCTCTCGTTCAAAACGACACTGAGGTGTCACCTTCTGAGAAGTCAGTTCGCAGCCTCTCTCTGTGGCCAGAAGCATTGAAATCCATTGCATGCAATTCCCTACGAATTCCCCCCCTATTAAAAGGGATTTGAAAATAACTGGGGGAAGCAGGCAGTTGTCTTAGGCTGGCATTTCAGACAGGTACGTGGTACCTAATGGTACCTCATCTCGGTTAACTTTAAATATGTCCTAGATTCCTTTTTTGAGAATCCTGGGTGTGTAGTTCTCGCTCGCAAGCAGCAGTGAAGTACCCCTTTGTAAAAACCTTGATTACAGTGGAATTATTTGCATATTTTCAGCTGGAGTAATTTTACAACTAGAAGAACAGTCCTCTGAAACTAAATCTAAAGGGTTTTTGCTCCATTCTCTCATTAATTGCTTTCCCTTTTCCACCTCAGAAACTGCGTGAAACTAATTCCCTGTCATACATTCACTGTTTGCCTGTAGATACTTAAATCAGGGAATCATCTACCTTCCTTCACAGATGCCCTCAGAACATGTCTAATTGGACAAGTCTGTGGTATGTCTGGTAAGTTGATTATTAATCTTACTAACCCAGAATAATTTGAAAGTTATTATGAACCATAACTGTAGGAAGGTAATGGAAACACTCTTCTCTCAGACAGGACAGAAGAAAGGGTTTCTCCTCAGCTCTATGAAAGCCACCAGTGGAATATATTACAGATGAGAGCAGAGGGGAGATAAGGTGTCAGGCAGGGCACAGCATTCGTCTAGGGATCTGTCATCTTTCCTTTCTGAGAGCACTGCAGTTCAGCTGCAGAGCTTGTTTGTGTTTCCTAAATAGACACTGTGCTCAGCAACCCCACGTGGACCCCCTGCCCAATGCACAGTCCCCAGCCCTGACACAGGACAAGGGTTTGCTGGCTTATAGTCCTGGCTTTTCATCCTGAGCTCTAGCTGATTACAACCCTGTGTACTGGCTGTCTGAATGACTGAAAGGCTGAAAATAGCGATAAGTAAAAAGGTAAGCTCTTGTCACCAGGGGATTTGTCTCTTGCCTAACACATGCACTATAGGTACCCCAACATCATTTTTATAGGCTGGATTCTGCCAATCGATTAATTCTGATGGTGGCACCAAGACTGAATCAGCTGCTTTTAGCTGTCATTCATTCTAGACTAATTTTGGTTGATATTCTTTTCTTTCTTAGAATTGATACATAGAACTGTCTAAAAATAGTTACCAAAAATATTTTAAGAAGGCTTCTGTAATTAGGCAGCATTTAAAATCATGAAAGCTAATGAGCTAGTGCTGAGATTTACACTGCTTCATCAGAGGGCAGCAGCAAACGAAGGCAGGATGATTTCACAGAACACACCAGCTCATGGAGTGTCAGGAAACACTGATGAGCTAAGTGATGAGGTAATACTCCTCACACTGCAGGAATGTTTCATTGCAAAGTTCCAGCAAGGCAGTGTTTTCTTCTTACAGTTTTAAGTTGCCTTAAAGCATTTTTCTAAAACAAGAATTTGCAAGAAAATGCATGAAATTTTGGAAGTCTGAGGACCTCAAATCCAGCATTTATGCTGAGTATAGTTTTGTGTGTGTGTGACTCTCATACTAACAGAAATATACTCTTGTTAAAACTAAATAAAACAGTTATTAAAGAAGTATTAATTTTGGAATCATGATTCTTATGGGCAAGGGCTACCTTTGGTTTGAAAGAAAAGAACAGAATGCTACTGAGGCCATTTCTATACATATTTGGGGTGGAATATAATCCTAACTAGAAATCCAGGAGCATGATCTGTCAAGCACTAATTTATGTCAAGCCACTATGAATATACTTCAACCTTGTCCTTGGACCTACTTGTTTACAGGACTTTCAAACATTTCTTATTGCCTCATACTCTCATGACGTGTCTTATTGCTCTTGAGGACCTCATGAGAAAGTGGATTCATTTAAGAAACTGAGGGGCAGGAAAGTAGAATTTCAACTGAGAGGATAACCTGAAACAATAGCACATTGACCTAGGTACACTGCAAATTCTTAGACAATAAACTTCATTAAACAATAGCTATAGATAGACTTGTGTTTTCAAGACATACTGCAAAATATAATTTCTGTGCTCATTTATAAATATAGGTCCTGGACTTGGGAAAGTTGCACTTGTACTTCCCTCCAAACACATACCTCCTCTTACTGTTGCAAGTGCAGCTATTCACACTGCATAAAATCTGAGAATACAACCCAATATCATTAACATTATGGCACCTGTGAGCCAGAGGGGATTGTACCAATGGTCGCTAATACTTCAATTTGTGATTAAGTATTTGTGACCCAGCTTTCTAATTCAGGATCCAGCACCCATTCTGAAATAAGCCTAGGAGGTCTGGCCTGTCTTTCACCCATTTAGAGTGAAATTATGTTCAGTAAGCAATGAAATGATGCTATTCTCCCTCCTCCTGGAAGGTTAATCTTGCTGACTGTGTTCCTGCTCCTGCTCTGTGGGATCGCAGCAAGCTGCATCAAGTTCTGCCGGAAGAAGAGGCCTCCAATGGAGACCTTCCCCAGGCACCCCCATGACATGACCATAGACAGTGACAGCACTGCCCACAGCACAGTCACCTGTAAGTATCCCCTGGAGTCAACTGTCCAGCAGTGCTATTGGGCTACACAGTGAGGGAGTGCAGCAGGGAAGTAGGATTTAATGCTATAGAGGTTAAAATAAAGTCTGTGCTGAGTTAACCTCTTATGTGCCACCTCCTACATCTGTTCTTATCACCATTCCCTCATCTTTTCTGCCCATCTTGCTCTTCAACTATTCCAGCCAGAATTATCTCTCGTGAGGAATTGTTCACAGCTGTTTATGTACAAACCTGATTAAAACTACTTCTGTTACAACCTACATGTACTATGTCAGGTATTTCAGACTGATTACTGGCTGATGATACACAGAGACACTTTGTCTTATGACTGTTTTATTTTGGAGAATGTGTAGAATCCATCCCAGGCAATCCTGTGCTGAAAGCTTTTAGCATATAGTGCATATATTCTAACACCACAAAAATGACTCCATAATTTCTTGGGGAAAAGCAGGATTAGCCCTTTATATATCAGCATTCCATGCAGGTGTTTAATTTTTTCTTTAATTCTTTTCTTCACAGCATACAGCTCATTGCAGTACCCTCTAAGTGTCATTATTCCTTCTATATTTGTGGATATGGATAAGAACACTGTGTCCCTTCCAGCTTACAGTCTCTATGCAATGGAGTTGCCACCTTCTTATGATGAAGCTGTCCAAATGGGCAAACCACACATGGAAGTAGCACGGACAAGCCAGAAACTCAATGACATCCCTGGGCAGGTGACTCCAGGTGGGCTGAATCCCATCCAGAATTCAATCAACAGAGATCCAGCCACACAGGCAAACTCAGAAAATCCACAAGGTGCAACACAAGAACAGCCACAGCTCTGACTCCTTTCAGATGGGGAGTAATGGAAGGGAAGGACTGTACGAATTAAAGAAGACATGAGGAGTTTGATTTTAGAGGCAGGTTTTGATGGAAAGATGTTTCCTCTCACACCCTTGTAATGATCTGTCAGTTTAGGAGCAATGTTTTCTGTGACTGCTGTAGTCTCCTGGTAAAGCTTCTTCAAGGATATGAAAGGAAGTATAAAGGGCCTGTAGCAGTGGAGAGAAATGCTTGTTCATCTTGGGATTAAAAAAACCCTAATATTCCTTGTGTCCAGCACATGGCAATAAAAAAGATCAGGGGAATTTTGCTATCTCGGGAATGCACACAGAGTCAGAACAGTACAAACAGCAAGTTGTTGTTCAGGAACAGAACCTTCCCAGACTGAAGTTGAAAGGGGAGTCCTAGCAAGGCACACTGAACAACCTCTCTAGTTTCTCTTCTTTTGAGAACATTAACTGCCCAACAAATTGCTGGAGTGCAAATTGCTGTTTCATGACACTGAAACTGAAGGAAAACGGCAAGCAAGGATAGGAAAGTGTGTGGAGGGAAATGCGTTATGTCCTGTTTCACAACCAGAGACAAGGAATGAGACAGAGAAAATATACTGTTTTGGTGGTGGTGGTGATGTGACCTGAAGGGATTGGCTTTGAACTTTTTTTTATATTTAAAACTTCCATTTTCAACACGAGCTGTCTTGTGGGTGGGATCCTCTCACTACTTATTTTTGCCAGTTACAGTACAAATTAGACTCAAAGAGACACTTGCACACATGTTTAAGTATTACTAATGTGTTTCAAATATTGATAAAATATTTCAAATATGCCTTTATACTTTGTTATCTACTCAGGTGTCAGGGTCTCAGTCAGTGCAGAAAACAAAAAAAAATCAAGGGTTCCTGGCAGCGTTTGCCAGTTTAGTACTTGGATAAGCTCAGTAATGTGCAGGATGAAAACAAAGCATGCTCTAGCTGTGCCTCTAGAAGTTATAAATACAAAATACCATAGTACAGGCTGGGCAATAGTCCAAAGAAATTATATTTTAGGGATGTCTCTTCATGAAGTACTGATGGGAAGGGTAACTGCTATGCAGGATTTTAAAACTGGAACCTTATAGCTGATTACAGCTGTCTTGGCCCAGGCAAAAATATGGGCTATGAGAGGCCTTTTTGATAATGACAGCGCTTTCCCTTTCTTAGCCCTCCTATATTCCAAATAGTATTAATTTTGTCCAATTCTGAGTGGTGATTTTCTTTGAATCCACTTCAGCAAGGTGATAATTTGGCTACCTTTAGGCACATGAGCAATCTACAGGCTGGTTCCTGCTGTGGGATTATTGAGGGGATAAGAGCAGGAATGAAATAATGAGCACTGGGTGCTATTAATGCATGTAACATAATGTGTGGAGTGCTGGGCCAGTCAGTGCTGACTAACAAAGATATGACCAATGGTCTTCAGTTTTGCTGCAATGGCTTTGGTAGATGTGAAAAAGTGCCACCCTCTGCAAATATTGAGGTGTGTGTTATTAATAAACAGTATAAGCTGTGGGCACAAAATGTTGCACAGCTTCTGGAAGACTATTCTCTGACAGCCTTTACTGCAAGAACTACACTGGAAATGAGCAGTAATGATTTTAAAATGAAGATCTCTCTGCCAGTCAATAAGACTGAGACTAGAATCTCTGCTGCACATTCGTGGTGTGTGAGCTGTTCCTGAGTCCAGCTCCCTAGAGAAGTGTTGGGTCTATATTTAACTTGTAGTTTACCATGAGGGTTGCAGGGAAAGACTGGTTTAACAAATCTGCTTCTCTTCTGTCTCTTCTCAGCCATTTTTAATTATACTTCTGTTTTATTCTCTCTTTTGCCTTCTTTTTCTGTGTCAAGATGGAAACTATTGTAACTATTTGGATGTCTCTAGCTGGAAGAGCAATATATGCCCAGTTCTGGGTGTCTCCAAGTCACAAATACAGTAGATGTATTTTTATTTATTGAACTTCTCCATCAGGATAGCACTCAGAAACAAATCCCATGCCTTTCCAAACGAATTTCTGTTGGAGGGAAATGGCTGAGTGCTCACTCACTAATAGAAACAGGAATATAAAACCAGGCAAATGAAAAAACAGCGACTGACACAAGAGGGCAGTCCTTTCCTTTTCCGTGTATCGCGTTTATCACCGCAGAGAACAGCTTTCTAGGAGACAAGCTCCCGGTGCTGCAACTAAGGCACGGGTTGGCTCCGTTCTTCAGAGATGACACAGCAGTGCTAGGACCGAGCTTGCTTGAGGGTGGGGAATAATCACACCGGTTTGACTTCCTTCCCTTCATGCTTTTGCTTGCACAACGCTTCTGCCTTGTGAGATGTCACCAGCACCTGACAGATCATCTACAAAACTGCAAGGAGACCTGCTTCCATTTGGTTACGAGGGGCAGTTCTAACTGCAAGACCCCAGCCAAAACCCTCAGTGCCCGTGGAGTGCTTACAACTCAGATCTGGCTCGGTTACCACCTGGGTTCAGAGAAAAGCCTGTCTGGCTCTGGGGTATCTCTCTTGCCCATCTAGCCTGACTAGAATCTGCAGTAATCTGTCACTCGTGTCCTTAATTGCACACTTCCATAATCATTTTCCAGATGAAAAGAAAACAATTGGACTTGCCTTTTCTTTACAGAAGTACAGAGTAGGTAGAAAGGGAGCAGGAGTGAGTTGCCATGGGTATGTAGGAAGCGTCACTTGACACAGCATAGTGAATAAAGCACTTAGTTTCTTCTCTGACTTCCTGGGATGAAGGGCATAATCTGGTGTTTTCTTTCTAACACCTAAGTAAAAGTTTTGTGCCTTGCCCAGGCTCTTGCCTACAACATGGTCCATCAGTTGAAACAGAAATTATTTGTTAACATAAACTACTGACCTAATCAGTCTGCAGGACACAGAATTTTATTTGTACATCAGAAGCAGCTCGGTCTGCTCCTCACAATGTTTTCAGTAGTGATGTCTCAGCCCTTTCTCATTATCATCTGACTCCTCACAGAAAGCTGATAATCAAACTGCCCCAGCCTTCTGTTTCTGAGGAGGTAGATTGCCCCCACAACTGCTCATTATTTACATTTCCACTTAACAGGCTTCTTCAGCTTGATAGCATTGCAGAGGTTATATCCCTCCAGACAGAAAAATCATGACTAGGGGATTTACAAACTATGTTTAAATTCCTGCAGCAAACAAAGAGCTCTCTTCCCATCTTGAGAACAGTTTGTATTTGTGTAGAAAGTCCAGTTCATCAATTAGAATCACTGTTGCACGTGGGAACACAGGGAGAGAAAATAACCCCTTAACAAACTGATGTCAGAAAAGCAATTAAAAGGGTGGTCTCCTGAATCCTGATCTACACAAGCAACAGCTTGAAAATGTTGCTCCCATGTGCCTTACATAATGCTAGATAGCAGGAAGCAGAATGGAAAAGAGTTTCCACTCATCACTTGGGTCTCTTCTGTTTAATTGGAAAAGCCAGAGAGACAGGCTTTCTTGTTAATGTCTATAAGAACAGGCCCAGTAGCCAGCTTCACCTTCATATGCATTTTTGCAATGCAAAGAGGACACTATGACCTCCCAATCCTACTACACAGTAAGTTAAAAATGAGCTTCCTTGTTTTATCTAATGATTTAGATCCACTCAAGACTGGTTATATCCATGCAAGCTTGGTGACATCTATTAAAGGAAAAGCCTCTCTCTGTAATTACCCCAAGTGCATTTTTATCTGTGATTTGAAATTGGTGATCACTTGGCACTGCTCAACATGCAATTTTTTCTCCTCTCATCTGTCCAAAATGATTGTTTTGCCAGTTATTTTCTGCTGTTCTTAGCTGGCTATGTGAAAGAGCCCATGGTGGGGAGATGTCCTTCTAGAGAAGGTGGTGCTTACATGACTGCCCACAGCTCGTGGCCCTGTCTCTCCTCTCACACAGACAGGCACGCTCTGTGAGCACTTGTGCTCAGAAAAAAAAAATAAAATGCAGACTTGGAAGTAAATTGCCTCAATAATTCATATGCTTTATAGCCCAGAGCAAATTATACCTCAGCTCTGTCATGAAATTCAGGTTGCAAATCCCTTTATAGCCAAGCTCGTTAACAATGTAAGTGGTACATCTATAATGGCTTTTATAATCGATGCATTATAATCTTTGGAGAGTATTAAGTGGTAAACCTGCAGCATCCAGGGTGAAGCATCAATAGGTCTGGATACTGCAAGAGTCAGAGAAAAAAACATTTCTTTTTCTGCCTTGCAGTTGCCTTCGTCTGCCTTGCTGCCCCCAAATAGCTTAGATTTAGGTTGAGTTTGTTTGTTTTCTAACTGCATTTCAGCTTTACCAGATGCAGTTTTTGAGGGAAAAGCATCACTGCTGTTGCCAGTGCTGAGTGGGATGCTCAGACACATCTGCAGAACCTGCTCACTTATGGAATAAAGCAGCTCTTAAAATCACTTTCCAGATTCTTGCTCTTATCTGTCTCCTGGCTCTGATTCTAATACTCTTTGCCTATTGGAACTATTTTTGCTTAGGGAGACATTTACTAATTTTGCTGCAAATAGCAGAGGCTCTTTTTTTTTTTTTTTTTAACCCACAACATCAATGCAAACTGTGAGAGAAACCTTTGAATCATATTCAGAGCAGACTAGGAAAATGAAGTATCAGAGGGGAATTGTGCTCTATAAAAATGAAGAAGACAATAAATTTTTTTATGAAATGTTGCCTCCTAAGGTTCAATTAAATGCACACCAAAAAAAGCTTAGGTGCTAAACCACATCACTGGGAAAACATTTTGTTCTGGTCAGTCAAAATTTAGAATATAAACCACCAGAGCTTTTTTTACCTTCCGGGGCAGGGGGGGGAGAGGGGATTGCCTTAGGAAATAATGGACCATTTTCAAAGGTAGTTCACATCTTATTAGAATAAGAAGGCTCACTTTGGGCACTTGAAGAAAGGAGAAAATCAATTTCTATTTCAAATCTAGAAATGCCTGAATCTGCATTAAAGTGCTTAATTTCTACTCTATTTTTTTGTTTTGCCTTCCCAAGTAGCTCAAAAAGGAAACAAAAAATTAAGAGCCTGACGTTGAGCTCTGTGTCCATTGTTTTTTCTCTTTCCATGCTATCAGTTTATGGCACAAGCCACTTCCTTCCCTCAAGTAAGGAAGTGTAGTCCTGAGGTCAGAGTATTGACCTGGGAAACCCAGCTCAGTCACTGGTTCTGCCACAGACTTCCCATACGACCCTGGGAAAGTCACTTAGTCCCTGCTGGCCATGGTTCCTGGCCTGTAAAACAGGGACTGTAGCACTATCTTATCTTGCAAAGAATTCTGAGGATGAACACACTGAGCGTGGGCTGTGCTGCCATAATGAAATACAGCTACACTGTCAGAGCATGATGAACTTTGTGTGGGACATGAAGCTCAAGGAAAAGACTTGCTTGCTTCCTCCCCCTCTTGAGGGGGGAAATCTAGAGGAGAAACTAGGGCAAAACAACCAGTGTGAGATTTCAGAATTGCCTCTAGGCTTCAGGTGCCTAATCCAGTCATCGCTACAACATCCCTAACTGGAGGAAGAAGCAGAGGGGAGAAAAATTTAAAAGACAGGCCCAGGATCAGCACAAGACACCTGATGGGATGGTGGTAGGAGCCTTGTGACAAAAGCTTATATTGCAAGATTGCTGACTTGTTGGGGATCAAATATCCTGTGAGATACCATCTTAGATCTCAACATGAAAAAGAATGCTACTTCTTTGTCAGTTCGTAAAGCATTTAATTTTTATAACTTTGATTTCTCTCCTGCTGAAACTCACTCTCTGTTCTGTAATCTTTTGGTCTAGTTCAGAAGTCTCTGAAGTCTGCTTTCCACTCTCCCCACAATTATCAGATCAGACTAGGCAAGAACCTTTGTTCACCTCCATGGGCCAAGAACGGTAACACTTTTTAAACCCTGCACAGCACTTGCAAAGTGGCTGCATCTCTTGTCAAAAGGCAATGGTCAGAGAGACACCAGTGTTTTGGGAAGAAGGTAGAAGAAAGCTGTTCTGCACCACACATAAGGTCACTTCAGGCCTTTTTTAAAGGCAATATAATTGTGATTATTTTCATGAATCACCATCCCAGGAGGTATTTAGAAGACGTATAGATGTGGCGCTTAGGGACATGGTTCAGCGTTGGACTTGGCAGTGTTGGGTTAACGGTTGGACTCGATCTTCCTAAGGGTCTTTCCCAAGCTAAATGATTCTATGGTTCTACAGCCTTCTGGTGAGCAAGGGGAACACCTTGTGCCTGTAGAACTTGTCCCTCCGTGTCCCGGCTGAGCTCCCTGCTCCCAGCAGGTGGCGCCCGTCAGCCGAACTGACCCCGCCGGGGTTCAGACACGGGCCTGAAGTCAATTAACACACCAAGTCAATTAAATATTGTGGGAACATTATTTAGAGGGGAAAAAAAACCCCAAACGTTACATACTTTTATTCCGTACTTTAAAATCACAGATCTTGAGTAGACCTTTTTTACTTTAACAACAGGTCCCCCATGCCTGCTGTAAAACACTGAAATTAAGCTGATTCGGGTCATATGGGAAGTAAAAAAGGGTATCTTGTCATTTTCACTGTCATATTCCAGAAAAAAATCTGTGGGGCAGAGCTATCCTTTAATCAAGACAGATCCTGGAGTGTGACAGACTCCAGCTCTACCACAGACATCCTGGGCATCTATACACCTACCACTATCAGTGTCTTTGCCTCTATTTTCTATTGGCAAACAACTACAAGATGCCAGAGGTTGGAAGAGACCTTTGGACATCATCTAGTCCAACCCTCCTGCTCACTAGGGGGTCAACTAGAGCTGCTTGCTCAGGGACCTTTGAATTTTTCAAGGATGGAGATGTTAATGCTTCCCTGAGCAACTTTTCCCAGTGTCTGACCACCCTTAAAGTGATTTCTTTAAACTCCACTCAAACATTCCTGTATTTCAGGTTGTTCTTACTGCTTCTCACCCTGCCAGTTGGTGCCTGTTGATAAAAGTCTGTCTCTGCCTTCCTTATGCCTTCCCATCAGGTATATAAATACATTTATAAGATCTATCCTGAACCATCTCTTCTTGAGGCCAAAGAATCCCAGTTTGCTTGTCCTCTCCTCATGTCAGATGCTTCAAACCCTTAATCATCAAAACATTTAATTTCATTTTTTGTCCAACTTGTCTAAATCGTTCAGGAATTTCACCTGAATTCAAGTGTGATATTTAGTATATTTCTACTGAATGTGGGCCTAGAATGAGCAGTTGCATAAAGCAGGCCGTGGGAAATACCACGTGAGCTGGACACCTAATCACTCTGCCTGCCTGTGCTGTGCTGGCAGGCTGCAGGCTTTGTTGGTGCTACCTGTGCAGTGTTTTTCATCGCAGTGCTTGGCCTGACATTGCATCATCTCATGCAGGGAGAGCTGAGCACAAGTTTGTGATTACAGCGGTCAGCTCAGTGTGCTGCTGATTTGTGTCCTAATAGTAAGAAAACTGGCAAGATGAAATCAGACAAAGAGCAGAGGAGGGAGAGGAGAGGCATCTACACAACTGTTTAATCAGAAATCGATAAGCTTCTTGAAAGCAGGAGAAATAAACGCAATCTTCCTGCTGCTTTCCATGGTGCTTTTGGGTGGAAGATGCTAATATATAAATACCCCTCCTATGGGAGAGCTTGCTTTAGAAGTACAGGAAATTGCCTGGATTAAAAAAAGAACCTAAGGAATAATGCTTTTCCAGGCCAGAAAAGGAAGAGGTATTTCCTTTTTCTAGTTTATCTTCCTCTCACCAACCAGAAAAACACCTTTCAAAACCTACCTCTCTATTTCCTAACAAATCCCACTATTATAGGTAGAAAATTTATACCCTGGAATATCTAAGCTTTAATCAATGTGCCAAGATGCTGGGTAACACACATTAACACAATTAAACAACAGGAAAAAATTGGGATAAGGATAACTTGAGCATCTGTGGGATAAGTTTGGTGACTTCTTCATCCATTTAGAATGATAAAACTGTAGGTGTACACATGCCTAATCAGTTGATTATTCTATTATGTACAGCCCTTCTTGTGTCTCACCTCCCGTTTGTCTGCTTAGACCTAGTCTTTCAAGACAGCCATTTGCTGCCAGTCTCTTTTGTATCTCAGTTTGTGCAGGCACATCCCCATCTACCCATGATTAATCCAGATGCCCAAATTGGATGTTTCACAAGTGTGAAACAACGTTCTGAGAAATGAAACTGAAAAAAGAGAGAGCTTCTTATCAATCTGAAGATGGGGTGGAGGATGGAAGAGGCAATGGCTAGGTCCAAAAATTAGTCAGATTGTTCTTTATGAATTTACAGAAACACATGAATTCCTAATTCCAGGTGTGGATGCAGAATCCTGCATATCTGCTGTTCTAGTGATTAATGTCTTAAGCTGCTGCTACATTGTCTTGAATTCAGGGAAGGCTCCAGTGTAAAATTCTCTGACACAGGAAGTTCAGCTTCCTCTCCAGATTTCCTTCCTCCACCTCCTTATATGCAGAATAGCAGGAACATGTTTAAGCCCTGCCTGTGCCGAGTGAAAACCCCCAAGACCGCAAAGCATTTTGTGATGATACCCAAATACCTCCAGCTGAAGTGCTTGAGATGGGCAGCACAGAAGACAGTGGCTCTTAATGACCAGACTTAAGCCTCAAAATATCCCTAACTGTTTAATTGCATTTTGAAACTGCCCACTAAGCTGCACCTAGTCCCTAAAGCAAATATGATCAAAATGGGTAATAAAGGTGACTCTTACTGACATTCAATCCACATCCCATGGCGCACTAGGCAAAACTCTTCCTGATCACAGTGGGGAATTTAGCCACGTTCTAATTCTGCCACGATTGCAGAGCGAGAAAAAATATGGAAAACTAGGCCTGGATCAAGTTAATGCTTAAAGTATCACTAATAGGCTAATTTCATGTCCTAATTTTTTATCTAGGGTTTAGTGTCTTTTAAAAACAATTTGATTAGACTACAGACCAGTTAGTCCAGTTTTCCAGTTAGAGCCTCAAACCGAAATAGGTACAAAAATGTTAACTACATCATAACTGAATACTGGAAGGGCATGTTAAGTATGCCAGGAAAATGATGCTGTTTCAAGTGTGACACAATGCTGGAGTCTTCTGAGCTAGGTCTGTAGAAACTGACTTTAGTTTGTGGTATAGATGTATTTGTGCAAAGATCCTTGCTAGGATCAGAGAAGCAAGACAGCCATGGTCATGAAGCAGTGTGTACCAGGGCTACATTGAAATGTAGCAACACAGAGATGGTGGTGCTTTTGTTCTGGGATTTGCCTGTTGAGCTGCCACTGGGATCTGTGGCTATGCTACTAGTGCTTCAGTAGTCATTTCCTACAAGAATGCTCTCCTGGTATATTGAGCCTTGCACACTGTACTTGCAGAGCTCTATGAAGCGTAATTCATTGCAGCACCAACCATCTCCAGAACAGAACATGCTATAGGGGGAACAGAACAGTAGCAGCACCTGCTTGGGTACCTTTCACCAGCAGAGCCAGGACAGACACCTGTACAGCTGCAATATGAGCCGGGGAGAGAGGCCCAAACAGCTCATTGCTCATCATGATCCAGAACAAAGACTCGTCTGAGTAGTCAGCCTAGCAGGAGGACAGGCAGAGAGCTGCCACTCTTCTAGCACCCTTGGATTGAACCTAAGAGCTCTCCTCACTTCCCTGACTGTCAAACATGTAAGTACACAGGTCTGGTTCTAGTGTGGCACAGGCTGAGCAAGTACAGTGTTGAGAAGAAACAAAACAGCCCAGGCAGATGGAGCAGAGCACTGCCCTTGGACCAGATTTGACAGCTTTCTGATGAGACACGTGTTACTAACACACAGCTGAGCACCAGGCTGGCAGAAAGTCAACATCTGAAGGCACAGAAAAGGGAGTCACCACCATGCCAAAATGCAATTGCTTGCTTTGGCAAGCAGTGGGTGTTTAAAATCCACACCATATCACCTGCTTGTTCATAGAACAAAATAAAAAAGAATACAAAAAAAGTCACTGAGTTTCAGTCACATTCAGATGCTCAAAGTAAGAGAGAGTAATAAATAATATACAGCAGTACTGTCAGTAATGAATGCCAAAGGGTGATGCTCTATCTAGATGCAGATCTGCTGACTAGTGTTATTAGTAAACCACAAAGTGCTTTTAGCTTTTGACTTCACCATCAATTTTGGCTGTGGGAAGAGGTTTTGTTAAAAGTATTGAAACTATAATTCATTTTTATGTGTATTACATGGGTTATGAGGATTTAAACCCAAACATAGAACTATGGAGAGATGCAAAAATTGAAATTGACTAATCTGATCATAAAAATAAATGAAATGCAGAAATTCATGTTTTAAATAATGATAAGTATATTCACTTTGTATATTTCTAATGCTGTAAAGTGTTACTGACAGGAATTGCTTTCCAAGGTTTGTTTTTTCTCTAAGGTGTTATTTTTATATCCCTTACAAGCTAAATTACATGTAGGTACATTATAATGTAGCCCATAATCCACAGGACTAAAAAGTTAAGTAAAAGATAGAAACAGAGAGAAATGAAAGCATTTGATTACTAGTTTGAAACACTACATTCAAAGGAAACAAAACTTGTTTAAAGTACTATCCAGTAATCGAAGCTGCTCAAAATGCTGCAATAAGTTCACTTATTTTAAATTGTCACCATACTTCTTTTTTTTTTTTTTTAACTTAAGTGCTGAATAGCATACTGATATGTCAGCCTTCCATACTGCTGAGTCTTTTCTAGGATGTTCTAAAGCTTTCAGGAGTCACAGAAGTTAGTAGGGATTTTACTTTAAGGATCCATTACCTCAAGATAGGATGCACCAACAATTCTCTAGACTGTTCTGCTGCTGTTATATTACCAATGCAAATCCCTCCTGGTACCAGTGTGGTAGAAGTCACAGAAGATACAATGGTCTTTATGTTTTATTGGATTAGCATCATACACATCAGTAATATAACAGCATAACTCAACCTAAACACACATGGCTAATATAGCTCTGCTGCTGAGCTGCTGTAGGCAAGAAATTTGTCAGCATGTTGCTCACAGTATAATATAAACCCTGGTTTCCAGCTGTTATAGTTCTCAAGTAAAAATGTCTTTAATCTAGCATCAAAATGCAAGGTACAAGAATCACCTATGAACATAACGTTTTATCAGTTGTGAAACTAGTTTTTTTCAGTTAATTAAAAGTTAAAAGTTCTGGGGGAACTCGGTTTTCCTCCTAGTTTTTTGTGTTCATAGAGACCCATTACCATTGGGGAAAGTGAGTGGTTTATGTCACTTCATCTATTTTTTTTCATTGTGTTCCTTGACCCTTTAGAACTTACTGGTCTAAATCTGTTTGTGTTTTAAGGTTTATCAAAATATTTTCCATGAAAATTATTTCTTCAATAAATATTTTGGCTTGACTAAGCAAAAATATGCATGTAGAGGGGATTATTTTTTTTCCATTACGTGTCATTTTCTTTTTATAAAAACTCAGTTTTGCTTGCTGTTTGTTTACCAAAATGTTAATTATTTCTAATAGAGAAACTTCCTACTGGCTCAAACACACACAGATATTTCCATGTGCAAGTCTTGCAGAATGTGGGAGAAGGATCATAAGTTTTCTCATCCCATATCCCTGCCAATGAATTTTGAATCCTATTTCCAGAGCTGAGAAACAGAATTTAGTAACAGCAGCAACAATAGTTACAATTTCACCTCTTCCAATCCAAGAATCTTGAAGTACTTCAAAAGCATTACTGGATTAAGTTTTGCAATACCATTGAGTATTACTATGTCCATTCCCCATTGGTGCATATAAAGCAAAGGAGCGAAATAATTAATTCAAAATCAGCCTCCACAGCTAAGCCAAGAATAAAACTCAGAAGATTAGAGAGCCTCAGTCTGGAATTTCAAGCCCATCCTCTTGCAGTAGCCATAAGCCATTTCTTTTGTGCTATATGGGGAAACTATCAACAGGACTGTTCTGCAGGCAGGATAAACTGTAAATTGATTTATCTTTAAGCAAGATAACTAACTAAGAGAGCAAACCATGTATCGATATCCCTGCAGGGAGCTGAAGGGTTATAAAGACAGTGGAAGCACAGATAGGAAGAAAACTGAAGTTAAAGTAAGTAAGATTCATAAACAATAGTGGGCATCAAGGAGATGCTAGGATACAGTACTTGAAATGCACACATGGAAAGGTCTATTTTGTATATAAAAGCAACATTGCCTAGTTCTTATTTCCAGGGTTGTCAATGGGAGTTATATCCCTAAGAAATGTAATCAGCACCTAAAAAAGAAATGGACATTTTATGGATTTCAACACAGAATTTTGTATTGAGCCAATTTCTGGATATTGAGAAAAAGAGGGAATGAAGTAAAGTCAAGTTACTGCTTTATAATTCTTAAAATAAATGTATAAGAAACTATGCATGTTCCTTTTTATCTAGTGCTGAGCAATGGAAGCTTCCCAGCTCATGGGAAGTAAGGCTGAAGTGTATGCTCACCTCTCTCTTCAGGATGGTATTTGCTTTTGTATTTTTTCTTACAGCCAGCTTAAGCATTCAAGCATCCACAGTGAAATTCTGGCTGTTAAGACAGGGGTAAAACTCCTCCTTATCACACATTCAAGTAACTTAACATCTCCTTTGAACTCTTGGAACAGTATTGCTCAGCCTCTGGAAATCAGGCTCTGCTAACTAGGCAACTGCCTCTGTCAGTTCTCTTGGGTAGTGCCTTGAGAGATGTTTGGCTTTACGTATGTTTTGTTTTGTTGCTTGGAAACATGCATTTTATAAGTTTTTTTCTAACAGGTATCACAAGAAAGGGCTTTGCAGAATCGGGATCTTTGCAGACAAGTGCTTTGAGATTTGGGATGTTTACTGTAACAGAATCCCAGAGGTCACAAGAAAGTTCTCTTTTTGTAATTTAGAGGAGCCACCCTACCCTCTTGTTCAAAGGACGTGAATTTTGAGAGATGCAGCAAAGGTATAAACTTCTTTCAAATTCTGTCCTTTCTAGCAGCAACTGAACAGTGAGGTAGACGGGGATCCTGAATGCTGCCATTTGGATCATTAGCTCAGTTTTTTGCAATTGAATTCTGTAAAGAAACCTCCTCGCTTCTGCTTCTCCCATGATCACCACTGTATTTGTTTCAGTCCCAGTACACTTTCCCAAATAAATGCTTATTTTTGAAGTACAGGATGTAACTATATTTGATTCTATTTATTTTATTCCCTATTGCAATTAAATGGAAGAATGTTATGTAGGAATCAGACACATAGCTAGGTAAGTAAATTATTTCTAGCATTTGAAAGTATTTCTCACAAGCAAACTTCACTGCAGGTTTGCATCTGACGTATAAAGTCTAGTAGCTAGGCTGAATTCTCAATGTGGATTCTATCTCAAGGGTACCAGTTGTTTTTCTCTTAGCTGGCCAACAAGGCAATAACCCCTTGAGAAAAAACCCTTTAAATGGGGGAAATATTTGGCTTTAACTCAATCAGCATTCATGCAACTGAGATGTTTCTTAAAAGATTACTTACTGAAAGGAAGACCTACAGGTGTGCAGTTGGCTGTGTGTGTGCATGTGTGTATTTATACATAGGTGTAAGCACACTGTAGAATATGATCTTTAAGGCTACTATAGCAATGTCTTTTGTTGCTATTATAGCTGCAGGGTAGGTGTCCATACAGGAAAACGTAATTCCAGTTACTCTCTTCGAAATACCTGCATGCTTACTCCTTCAGTTCCACCTCAGCTCTCAACAACTCATGCTCAGCACAGGATATGAAATTTTGGAGAAGATGTTCATGCCCTACTTTATATTCTCCCCTGCTCCTAGCAATGCTTGCTGTGTGTGATTCCAGCCACTGCAAAGCCAGCTATGTTTGTCCCACGCCCCTAAGGGATTTCATCATGCTGAAAAAATAACCATTGGCCCAGGTAGGGCAGCTTCTTTGCTGGGAGCATCAAACAAATTAAATCCAAGCTATGGCTTGCCAAGTTTAAAGGTACAGAAAAAAAAAAAAAAAAAAAGTAAAAAAAAAAAAGTGAATTAGTAACACACACGTCAATCTGAAGGAAAAACACAGCAACACCTTGTAGAACCCCCAGCACATGGAAGAAAGCTCTCATACAATTCTGATTGGGGGGGCAGAACCAACAACAGAACAAATAAACAAAACCACAACCAAAACTCTCTTCTCAAAATGGCTTCATATGAATAGAAATAAGAAGAGGAGAAAGTGGTTGGTAAGTGTATAAACAGGCTTTGACCAACCTTAAGATACTCATATGTTTCAAGGTTGGAATTTGAACATAAAGAAAAATTCAGACCAGAGCTTACTCCCAGGAGAAAAGTTGTTATTTTGTTGAACAACCACACATATAGATTACAAAATTACATATATGTATCTCCCTACAAGATTGTATCACAGTATAAAATTAGGGCACCGAAAGCAAGGGAAACCAGACTCAGGTTCAAGCAACCCTAACATTTCATCTCCCTTGGTTCCACAAACTGCTGGGTGGTGGCGGCTAAACAATTTCCCATCATTATACATCAGTCTCCTACATCTAAGACAAAAGCAGTGATATTTTTTGGCTCTCAAATGCTTCAAGGTATGCTAAACATATCAGTCAGAATGAGTTTAAAATAACTCTTTTGTTCCATAGTAATAGGCATACTGAAAGAAACTGTGATAATGCAGAATGTAACTAAGGAGACTGAGTTACTCCTGCTTTTTCCTCTGCCTGGCCTCACCAAGGATTTCTATTCAGTATGCTTTTATTAATTTCTTTAATGAACAATCTTGATAGTCTTGATACCTGGGTCCTTCCTCAGAAAGTAGCAGCAATGATTGTCACTCAATTGTTAGAGAACTGGAAATAGCAGCAGATTGGAACAGTTCTGAATCAGTTTTTTTAAATTAAAATAAGAAATTTTAAAAGAGCTCCTGATCCTCTGACTAGACTGAAGCATAGCTGAAATTGAAACATGTATAAGAGTCATTTACTTTTTCTGGAAAGACCAGAGAAAAGGGTTCTGCTTTGCTTTTGGGTCCAAATGGAGCCAGAACTTCAAACAATATCAAAATCCCACAAACATTTGCAGTTTTCATAGAATGCACACTACAGAAATCAAAGTATATAAAGACAGGCAACATGCTCTGGAATGAGAAATAGTGCTGGTGCGATTCTGGAATTTGAGGTGGTCCTTTGAGTTGTTATTTTGGGTAAGTCCATTAGGAGCACTCACCAGTCACAAATACAGAAGTAAGCAAACCATACTCATTATTTCTGTAGTATTTTTATACCATCTGAGGAGCTATGCAATTTTGACAAGTACCAATTTTCACCCTTTCTTTAGAAAACATAATTTACACTTGTTTGGTGACAGTTATTCTCCCAGAGTCCAGGGGCATCTTATGTCCAGAGGAACGATGCAGTAGGTTTACTCAGATAACAGTATGTTTATTTTGATTATAACAATGCAATAACAAAGCTATGTGTATGCAAAAATGAATTACTTCCTAATAAATTACAAAAAGACTGACAAAACATTCCATAAAACATTAATATAGTGTATTTCTAAGCAACGTGCAATGGCAATTGCAAATTAAACCCATACTCATTAATACATCAGGGACAGTTATATACTTCCTGCTCCTGTTGAACAAGAACACCTCTCAGGACTATTCAAAATCTGTTCTTTTTGCTTTTAAACAAGACTTCCTACTCCTACAGCCTAAGAAAAGCAGCAGTTGCCTTTTTAACTATTACACTAATAAAGATCTGACTTGGATGCCTCCAAAAAGTACTGCAGTCTGCATTGTGGCATCATTACATGACTAAATTTTGCTGTTTCTAAACAATGTGATATGGCTTTGAGAGGCAAACTGCCTTACGAGTGGATCAGCAAAGGGGAAGAACACACTAATTTTAAGGTGAAGTTTCCACAGCCTTCAAAGGACATCAGATGGCAGAGTTACTTGTCATACAAGCTACTGGACTTAAAATTTCACCTGTACCCTCCAGCTCTGTATTTCTAATTGCCTTACTATTAAAGATATAGCCACACATCTGACAGAAAATGTAGTTGGGATTCCTGAAGCAGTTAATTAACATAACCCGTCTAGTCTGCACATGCAATTAAAGGTTATTGTCTCTGAACAGAAGCTGTCTGAACAGGACACACATGGCTATCAGGGCCACTGACTTTCCCTGTGTGGCACCCTGCAGATGTGAGACAAACTTTTACAGGTCTGAAGACCATGACACACAAGTGAGAAGACCAGTAGGTAGGAAACTTCCCAGGACTTCCACTCTCTGGAAGTTCTTCCTTTCTCTTATACAGCACAAGACCTTTGCAGATTAGGGAAGAAAAATGCAGTTTTGGTTGTCAAGATCCCCAAGTCTGCTTTTCACAAATATTTCTTTTTTGCCTGTTGATGTCAGACACACACATAAGGGTGAAAGCAGAGCCTGGAGGCTGAAAGCTAGAAACGAACTTTTGATGTGTGTGCACTCATTAGGCAGACACCCTATTAATCAGGAGTTGGTAACAGCATAAAGCTATGCATGGTGTAGTTATTCCCCATTTGGAAAAATTTCACAGTCCTACTAAGACAGGCAATTTCATTACAAAGAACAACTTCTTTGCATTTCACAAAAGGCTCAAAACTGGTTTTTCACAGCCTCACCACCAGTGTGCTGTGGTGGTGCTGTAACACACAGGCTTTGAATGGCAGAGCAGCCTGCAGAAGCAGGTGTTCTAGTAGCATGCCAGGTAGGACAGATTCTGGCTGGTTTTGTCATCATGTTTGAAACAGCTGAAGAAACACACAGCTCATAAAACTGCCCAAAGATTCACCTAATTCAGTATGCACTCTGTAAAGGAGTTAATATCAGCTGATTGAGAAAAAGGGGCAAGAAATTTTGCAACTGAGAACTATGGAGCAACCTGCTTACAGGAGAGGTTTTCTTCAGATCTAAACCAAGCCTCAGGAGAAAAACTTCTATTTTTGCTTCAGCTGACCTAGTCCCACCATATGTGGAAGCCTCAGGTTGGAGAAGTTTCATTAATTGTGTGAAATGGAGAGTTACATTTCCCAACTATTTTGGGTATTTTAATTTACTACTTCAAAGCAGAATGATGAAAAAAACACATAAATATGTGGGTTTGTTAATTAGATATGGTGGATCTTCAGGTATTAGAATGTATTTTCAGCTAAATTTTTAGTTATAAATAGTATTTTTGTAACATGCAGAAACAGATAAACTCATGCATCAAATAAGCCCAAAGTGATTTGCACACTCTTCCACTGAATTCTACCACCTAGGACACTTTCTGTATGTATTTGTATGCACATACTAGAAAAAAAAAAAATTAAATAAATTTAAATAAAGATAATGCATACACAGTAGGACTGTAGGAGGACATCAGATTAAACACTGTATTGCACACAGTAATGTGTGATTCTTCTGAGAGATGTTAAATTGCAGTAAAACTGATCCAGTGAGATTTACAAAACAAAATTTAAAAACCCCACCCACCCCACCTGAAACAACCCTCCACCCAGTAAACAACCATTTCCAGTCTTCATAATCCCTCCCTCTTCATACTGGTAGCATAACTATGTGTCAATCAAAATTTTCACTGGAGAAGAATATACAATTAAGTCACTGGATCAGAAACAGGAACTACTGCAACAGTTGTATTTTTACAAAATAATAGATGTGGTGAAAGGATTAGTTATGTGTCTGTGTGGTTATACTCAGCATGTATAAACAGACTTGGCCAGACCAGTCTCCTTACCTAAATTCCATGGATTTCAAGAGATGGCAGACCTCAGACCTGTGGACAGAAATTCCATTTAGCTCTCATAAAACAGCAAGATGCATAAAAGTCAGAATGCAAGAAAACAGTAAGATTCCCAGGAAAGGATAAGAGTTTATTAATGTTTATTTTGCTAAAAAAAAAATAAGTTTAGGTATTATAATTGTCCCATTACTAAAACCACGTAAGAGAATGATAAGGAAGAAAAGCAGGAAGTATTTGTATGATAAAGCACATACAAGTATCTAATAAACTTGTGGTGTTTCCTAAATACTTACTTAATCAGGATTTTGCAGATAGGAATGCTAGATGAATTTCTAGCCCTCATCTCAAGAACATGGACATACATCCCAACTTGTTTCCATAAGGTTCCACAGATTTAATGCGGTAATTCTTGTCCATGAGGCACATGCATGCATGTTTCTTTTAGGGGTGGAAGAGAAATTATTTTCCCATTGTTACTGAACAGATAGGAACAATTTGGGACTATAATTCAAAAATCATTTATTCCAATTCCAGTAAATATCTTGTTTTGGTTTTGGTAAATCTGAGGATGAAGAATTAAAAGCTTTAGCACAGCATCCAGGTTATTTAAAAACAAACATTTGATTATTATAAAACAAAGGCTTAACCACACTAGAATCTAACAGTTTTCCATAACAGAAAACCTGAATAATTGCCAACCCACTTTCCTAGAGTTTAATTGGCAAACCTCTTCTTTCTCTTACTAATTGCAGGTAACCAAGCCTGTCTTCCCAGAAAGCATGATGGCAAGTAACAGTTTGGTTTAAATGCTGGAGAAGCCAGCAACTACTAGAGGGGAGTTTGCAAGAAGCTTATTGTTCTCTTTAACCTGTTGTGTTTTTTTGTTGTGTTTTTTTTTGTGTGTTTTGTTTTGTTTTGGTTTTGGTTTTTTTTTTTGGGGGGGGGGGGGGTTTGTTTGTTTTTTTGTTTTGGGGTTTTGTTCTTTTCTGGGTTTTTTTGTGGGGTTTGTTTGGTTTTTTTTCCTCAAATTTTATTACATCTTTCTGGATAGGTTTTTAATTCAAAATTTGCTATAATGTCGTGGGGTTTTTTTTTTTACCTTTTATTGCAAACCGACTTGGGTAGTAAGATAATATCACTTCTTAATGAAGTACATGTAGGTGGAGAAAACCAGATTTAGACCTGTTGATAGAAAAAAAAGTGATGTGATACTGTATGTGTACTTACTTTCCATGATTAAGTGATAACGTTTTAGTGTGTGTAAAATGACTCCATCTTGGTGACATCTGTCCTGCCTGGCTTACATGAGGCCCGATCTGTAAAACAGAAATTGTATTTTTTGTAACGTTTCCTAATTTTTTTTGTTACTTGCCCTTTTCTGCAATGCCTTCCAGAGAGAAGATGGAGGCTCCTCCTGTGAGGAGAGGATGAAAAGAAGGCTCTGGAAACTACAAGTACCCTCATAAGCAACATCAGGAAAAGAAGTTGTGACTGGAGTGTCACTTGTTGGCAAGTTCCTGAGGTAAAGATGGTCATACAAAGGTATTTACTGCCTGCTGGGCCACGTTTTAAGGTCTCTGGGCCTCACCCCGTCCCTTACTCCTTTTTCTACAGCCTGGAGTCCTTACATTCAAGATCGCTTTACTCTGCTGAAGGGGCATCTTCTCCTCCTCTGGGCCCTGCTCCCTCTGGGCGCTTCTCTACTGAGACAACGCCGCCCGTGGGGCTCTGCGCTCCCTTTTGTTCACGCCAGGCTCTCACAGACGTGTTTCTCGGCCTGCTCGGGCGCGGCGGGGCGGAAACGAAACCCTTCCCCTTGCCCGCCCGCCCGCGGCCTTTGTTGGCGCGTCGGGGGGAGGCAGCGCCGGCGCTCGGGGCCGCACGGCGCGGGGCTGGGCGGGCGGCGGGGGCAGCAGGAGGGGCCGGGGCCGCCGCGCCCGCCCGGCCCGTTCCCGCCGCCCGGACGGACCGAGGGCCCGGCGGGGCGGTGCCCGCCCGCGCGCGGGAAGCGGCGGCCCCGGGGCCTGCGCGGGCCGGGGCGCGGGGCGGGGCCGCGGGGCGGGGGCCGGGCCGAGCCGAGCCGGGGTTTCCCGGCCGGGCAGCACGGGCGGGGCGGAGGTTAAACCGCGCCCAGGCTCTCGCTTCCCCGATGGCTGCGGGGAGCTGAGCGGGCACCCGGCGTGCGAGGAGGAGTCGAGACCCAGCGACATCCCCTTCCCCCCCCCCCCAAGCTCCTCTTCCCTCCCTCCCCCGGCGCTCTCGCCTTTCCGACTCGGCTCCCCGGGACCAGCCGGGCAGAGCGCGGGAGGCTCCACTCCTCCTCCGCCCCCTCCTCCTTCTCCTCCGCCCCCCTTCCCCTCCCCAGGCCGGCGGGACGCGGAGCAGGAGCCGCGGGCGACGGAAGGTACCGGCCCGGTTCATGAGCAGCGGCCGGCAGGGCAGGTAACCGTCCGAGGGGACGGGGGGAAAGAGGCCGGCGGGGCCGGGGAGGGTCCTCACAGAAAGCTCCGCGCTTTCCCGCCGCCGGCCGAGCCCCCAGCCCCACCCTGAGGCCATCTTCCCGGCCTCCCTCCCCCCAACCCCCCATATCCCCGGTTCCTTCTTCCTCTGCGCGGCTGCGCCCCGTCCCCGCTCCCCTCCCCCGCTCTTCCTCCTGCCTGTCGCACTTCTCCTTTCCCTTCGGCCTCCCCTTCCGCCGCTCCCCTGCTCCTCGCCTCGCCTGGGCACCGGGCTGGGCCCCCCGCCCCGGGTGCCGGGCCCTCCCCTCCTCTGTTCTTCCCCCGCCTCGCCCAGCCCGCTCCTCGCGGCCCCCGCTGGAGAGAAGGGCGGCTCAGGGTTTGTCCCCCTCTTCCCGTGGCGGGGTTGGAAATAGCCCCCTCCCCCGCGCTCCCCCCCGCTCCCCCTAAAAAAGAAGTGTGTTTGTAGCTGGAGGAGGAGAAAAAAGGTGGGGGTGGGTCTGATTCTCTCCTGAAGGCTTCCAGGAGGAAAGGGAGGAGACCTTGGATCTTGCGGGGTTCCATTTTTAATGATAATTACGCGGTGGTGGTCTCTGTTGGGCGGTTTGGGGGTGCTTTCTGTGTACGCGTTAAGATACAAAAGGCGAGTTTCCCCCAGCGATCCAGCCGGCAGAGGGAACATTTGGAGAGAGATCCAAGAAAAAAAAAAAAGCTATGGTGTGGCTGCTGTAATGGTGGAAAACTGATTAAGAGGAGACGGGGGTGAGACAAACAGGGTAAGACTGCTTCCAGCAGCCCCCAGCCCAGGGAAGGGCTCGCAGATTGGGTTCAGGCTGTGTTCTGGGGGAGGGAGGGGTGGAGAAGGTTTTCTGATCTTCCAAATGAGAACCGGGGATGGATTTAGACCGCGTATTATTTGTTGTTCCCCCATGTATTACGGTGCTGCATATTTTTGTGTGCCCGTAGCAGCAATCATGAAGATCATGGAGGGTGTTTGCTACAATAGAAAAAGGGAGTGTTCTCCTCGGAAACGTTATTAAAAATATTATATCGATTCCCAGTTTGTTACTGAAAGGCTTTCAGTATTTTATTTTATTTTCATCCATGCAAGGGATATTTAAGATGTAAGGATTTTAATCCTACAGCTTTGTAGGAAATGAAGAGGTGTAAAGTCTTGCATGTAAATATAAAAGATCAGACGTTTTATTAAAAAAAAACAAAACAACAAGCAAACAACAAATCTTGCCCAGAAGAAAATCAGAATGATGTAGAGGTTTTTGTAAGATGTCAATTTATCATTCGTGAAGATGAACTGAAATTTTAGCTAGTGTGATATTTCATTATTCTCCAACCAAGTCACGGTTGGGATTCGTTATTTGAAGGAAGGCAGCCTCGCCAGGATGCTGCCTGCCACGTTCTTATGTATTGTCTCCGTGGCAGAAAATAGCGAAGGACTGTAAATGTAAGGCTTAAGTGATTATTGAAACAGCTTTTGAGAATAGTTGGCTCGACTTGGAGAGGTGATTTAAGACTGAAAAATCACACGTTTTGTTGCTGTAAAGCATCCGCACCTAATTGTGAGAGATTTAGCCCGTATTTGAAGCCGATCTGCTGCACACCGAGGATGGGAATCAATAGCTAATGCTGTCGATGTGTATGTGAAAGGCATTTGAGAAAACGAAGACATTAAGATCGACATTTCTTCTAAATGCGGTCTGTCCGAGTTAATTTTTTATTTATTTTTTTTCCCCCCCGTGTGTGCTTTAGGAGAGGAGAAGGAGAAGGGGGTGATAATAGTGTAGTTGTTTTGGTGGCTGCAATTAGGCAGGGTGTGTGTTTGATTTTCTTTTTGCTGTGAATGAATGGATCTCTCTGTGCCTGGGCCCAGTAGCTGCAACAAGATGGCGTTTGCAGCAAGGCAGCTCTCATTTTTCAACTCCTCCTCACCACAGCTTCGCCAAACTAGATCTTATTTCGTAATTGTCTTTTAGATTTACTTTCTCCTTAATTTCTTCTTTTTTCCTTTTCCTTCTTTTTTTTTTTTTTTTTTTTGGGGGGGGGGTGGGGGGGAGGAGGGTTGGGGGTAGGAGGAGCATTTGGAAGATTGTTTCAAGAAATCTGTGTGTGTGGGAGGGGGGTTTCTTGATTTTTGTGAGCTTCTCCAGATAGGAACTGGGTGGGAGGAGTAAATAGTTTTATTGAAATGTTCACATAGGCTCTTACTGGATAAAAGGGTGACATGATTTTCTTTTTTACCTTGCCGTGCTTGCTTAATACCATCAAAGTGTTCTTGGCTTTTATTAAGCCTGTTGCTGAAAAAAGAGTATTTTAAACCTCGAGCCCAGGTACACAAAGCCTGCTGGGGCCGAGTGCTGCTGCTCCTTTCTCTGCTAGCCAGGTAATCCTCAGCCCCCACGCAGGCGGTTGTCTTTCTGTGACACAAAAGGCTCTCCCATCTCCTCCAGAACACTTAACAATTTGTGGAGGCTTTTAAAACTGCTTTGGACCCGAGATTATTGTCATACTCTAGGTAACTGTTCTTCTTAGAGGAAAGAATAAGAGAGGACATTTGGGGGATATTAAAACAGTTCTCTGTCTGAAGTGTTGCATTTTAAAATGACAGCACAATTTTCTAAAGCCTTTTATGTGTAGTTTTGAGTATCTTTTAAATAAAATGGACTTTCAGTTTGTGACTTTTATGATGTTTCATTGTAGTGCCAAGCTTCTTAACTTTGATAGCCTAAATAAAATTACTTGGTTAATGTTTGATATACTGAACTCAAGCTTGAAATAATATGCTACCCAGTAAGAAGAAAAGCTTGTTATGTCTCCTGTATTCAAATGACCTCCAGACCTTTGGTAATATCAACCTTTTTAGTACTGTTTATCTATGACTTAATGTATAATCAGTTGTTTGTTAGTTTGCTGTAGTAGTCCAGCTGTAGTTCATACAGCAGGAAGCCAGGAAGCAGAATAGCTCATGGATGTTTTGTTTTGTGTTTTTCTGGAGTTTTTTAAAGCAAAGAAAAACAATCTCTCTGAAATTACCTGAATGCATTTTGCTTCTCTGGTGCATCAAGAAATTTTTTTTTTTATCAAGAGTACTTGCCCAATAAACGGTTAGTTTCATTTAATGGTACTTCTAATGTGATATTGAACTTGAAAGTATTTAGTCTACTTTTTTTGGTACTGCTTCTTTGGCCTTTCAGTACAGGATCAGAAGGCAGCAGGGTGAAGTGGGATTCTGTATTGGGTAAGATAAATTGCATTTATCCTTGTTAAGTCCTTGCAGCTGCTGGGTCAGTATGTAGCAAGCATTCTACCATGAAGTCTTTGACAACATGTGAAGTTAGAATTCCACAGTAAATCCTAGCAAAACAGTTTTTAAATTTAGACTTCATGAGAATTCCTCTTCTGTAAGTAACCAATAAACTTGTATAATTACGAAGCGTGTAGAATTTTTGTGTAGTGTTATTCTTAGTGTCATCCAAGAATAAACACTCTACAGCTATTGATTTTAAGACTAGAACAATCTAATATACTTAGAAAATATTTCAATTAATGTAATTACTTTAAAGATCCTTTAATGATAGAAATATATAACTTTTGTGTTTGTAGGATGCCTTTTCCTGAAGTTAAGCAAGATGATGATGGCTGCAGTGTGTAATAACTTCCTGGTGCCTTGGAGGCTTCAATTTGCTCATGTGGAAAACAGTTTCTTCTTAAATAGTTACTTAGTTATGATTTCTCAATCGGTGTAAAACAAGATGCCAGTTCACATGGAGCTTGTGTTGCTCTTGCAGATGCTTGTGATGCCTGTTACTGTAGTTAGGAATGTTAAGGAAGTGCTACTTTTAGTTAGTTTTGTCCTTATTGACATTAAAAATTGGAGTTGCTTGCATTCTGCGAAACCAGCAGTAGATTTGCCTCTAGATATGTCAGGCTCAGCTCATGTTTTAGTCAGTGAATTGGATTAAATTCTTACTGTCCATGGATTTTGGCTCTCAGCATTAGTGGATTGGTAATTGATATTCTCAATTTTAATATCCAGTTTTAGCCATATGGCACACCGTATTGTTTCAGGAATTGCATCTAGTGCTAGTTTGTTACTAGCAAGTGGAAATAGGAAATCATGCATTCGACTGGTTGAATTATGCTTGGGTGAGCTGTCTTTGGACTCTCCTCTGCCTATTCTCATGCCAGTGTTTTGGGTATATTTTTTTCGCTGTGTTTTACTGGTTATGTTGGGGAAAAATCCATAACCTTGAAAGCAACTGGCTTGTGTTAATGAAATGTTTCTTAACCATGTGATTGAAGAGGGAGTCTCTTGATTGCTTGAAGTGCAGTCTCAAAATGAAAAGAATACATATTCCACTCAAAATGTTTTTTTTTCTCCCCACTGATAATGTTGGAATTAGTATTAGCCAAGGTCGTGATAAAAAACAAAAATACCCCCAAGCCCCCTGTGTTTCTATTTAACATATTATCTCAATTTATTATTTCTTCACAGGGTGTCTAGTATGCTGGGGGGTTTGTGTGCATGGATTTGTTTTTCACCAAACAGAAATGTATGCGGAATCCATAGATACTTGAGCCAACTGGTAGTTCAGCAGAGCATTAAGAGGTTTTTTAAAAGCTTTGAGCTGGCTATGAACAGCACCTTTACTTGAGATGCCAAAATAATCAATGTAAATTGCTGTGGAAGGCTTCATTGTAGAAAAATATGGACACTCCAGAATAGATTTTGAAGCAGAATACTGTATTTTTATTAAAACGGTAGAAGAATTCTAAGTAGTGAGACAGGAGAGGGTTAGCCTTTGAATAAAAATATGCATTTAGAAGTATTTTTGGGAACATAAAGATCAGATGTTCTTGGCCTTTTTTTAATCGCTGACCTTCTGAAATGTGTTCCTTACAATTAATATCTTGTAAGGCTCTATTCATTTGCATTAAATGCTTGTGCCCATTGCATTTATTAGAGTGGTGTAGAATGTGTTACGTTTCGTTAGACTCTTCAAATATAATTAAATATTTCTGCTTCTCTGGAAGACTGGTTGGAGCCTCGAGTGTACTAGGCACAGAAGGTAATGTTTGCCTTGCCCAACGTATTCTTGGACATCTAGGAATCTTTCTTGAACCCAGCCAGAGGGTTGTGACATGACAATTCCTGCATGCCATGTGAAAACAGCTACAATACTGTCTTGCTGTGCACATCTTACACTCAGTGTTACTGGGGGTGCTGTAATTAGATGCTTACATGATAATTTGTATGTGTAAGCAAAACCCACATTTTTTGGGATGTTACAGAATTGCAATTTGTAGGAAGTCCTGGAAATTGCAGCTTTAAATTCTGTCAGGGATTTTCAGCACTGGCCTTAACACTCAGTTATTTGGCTCCCAACATTTCAAAGTGGCAGAAAATCATGTTACAGTACAATGATGTTACATATGAAATGGTGCACGTTGACCTGTCTGACATTTTAATTCACTGGGTGATGACAGGGCACAGGAATAAGTGCAACACAGCACATACTTCAGTGGTTTGGAAGTTGCCAGTCTTTTTGAAATCCAGTAATAAGAACCGTGGCAAGTTTAAAACAGGGATGCTTTAGAAGAAGTTGCAGATGCTCAGAAGACCTGGCTTTGGATTAATGAGCAGGTTGCCTTTCGTCACCTCTTCTGTGGTAATTATCCAAGCCTGCAGTCTTAAGATATATGCAAGGTTATTCAAATCACTGTGGTCCTTTTTCTTGGGGAACCAACTTAATCCCAATATCCCAAACTCGGTGGAGGCATATGGATGACTCCTGTGGAACTTGCTTAGGAGTCTGAGCCCTGTTTAGCTTGTAGACAAGCAGAATTTGTAGGTTAATACCAGGATCCCTGAGATTTCTTACTGACCTGAATACTCTACCAGAGTTGTTTTAAAGATATTTTTTTTTTTCTACATATATTTGTCTTAAGGATTGTAGAAAAGCACATTTTTGTCACTTGTCTCAGACTCATGAAGAAGAGAGCTTGGTTCTTTTTTATTTGGTGGGACTGAAGGGTTAAAATTTGCTCTTACTGTGCTGTGTCTCTTTTGGAATCCTAATAATGGATAAGTGGAAATGAGGCTGAAGACCTGAAGAAGGTGATCTGAGGAGCTTAAAGGACACAAGATAGAAGGTAGCTCTGTAATTGATGGTGGTAAAGATAGGCTAAATCTTCAAGTTATTCTAATAGATAGAACTTGATGAGGGGAAAAATTATTAGCAGAGAAAGAGATTAAAAATCTAGTGCCATTTTAATGTGAAAGGTAGTTAATTTCTCTAAGTAGTTTGCATGAGACCACCTAATGAAACATATTTTTGTTATTATATAGAATACTATACATTATATAGAATGTATTTGATTAAGTTAGAATTTCAGCTTGTCAAATCACTGCAATTTCTGAAGGATCTATGTGTAGAAAAGAAATACCTTATAAGTGTTTTAAGGATTAATTGAACTGTAGATTGCTAAGGTTTTTTTGTGTGTTTCCACACTGGTTTGAGGTTTGTCTAAAATTTCTTGCCAGTTGATCATATTTTTCTCAGATGAGAAAATTTTTTATGTCTTCTTGAAAACTGCAGTAATGCCTGCCAGCACTCCCGAAAAAGAAAATATTAATTATCTGTAATTAGATGGATTAGATAATTTTTTCTAGCTTTATGTAATGTGGTCCTATATTAAAAACTAAAAAAAGATTTTTGTCACTATTTTCAGCTCTTTCTCTCTTCCCTCCCTTCCTGCCTGCCTAACCTCCAAGCAAAGGGGAGGGGAAAAAAGTAATAACATAATTATCTCGTGGAAACTTCTGCATGTTGTCTGTCAGTGTAACTGTGAATATTGTACCAGTTCAGGTATCAGTGGTGATTTTGCTCGTCCTTATTAAAACGTCCAACTGCAGGGAGTAGGGGGGACTAAATAAGAAATACTGCAAGGCTTTAGAAAGGCAAAACCCCATGAAGTTGACATTACTGACAGGACAGTAATGCCTTACTCCTGTGCCTTCTTTTTCTTATGTTACAATAAGCTTAATCACAACAGCTGATGCCAGTTATTTTCTTTATAAGAGAATTTCTGCTTAAGTATTGCAGGTGAGCTGTTAATCCTGTACATCTTTGTTTCCTTACAGCTTTTTTGGCCTTCCTGCCTATCTCGGTCTAGATTTAAGGAGCTGTCTTAGAAGTCTGTTCAGTAACATGTGCTTTGTGTTTATCCTGACATCTTAGGATGTATTAAAATCTGTCAATAAATAGAAGTTATCTAAAATTATTTGCAGAACTGTGAAGTTATTTGACAAGCTGAGTGGCTTTGTTTTATTTTTGTGAAATGTCGAAACAAATTCCCAACACAGACAGAGTTTTGAATTGTCCTCTTCAAAATGGCAGTTTAACTTCTGTGGAAACAGGAGTGTATGTGCTCAGTGTTAATGGTGTATGCTTTACTGTGAGGACCTTTTTACTGGGACATCTGTGGTAATACAGAGTATATTTTACTGGACTTTTGCTGAGGGTTAGTGAGCAAGCTTGTTGAGTTGATCAATGTTCTTGGAGATTATCTGGTATGCTCCCATCTGTCCAGATGCTGTGACTTGCAAGCTACAGCCTGAAGTGTTCCTGCCATTTAATATTTGGTGGGGAATGTGGTTTTCTTCTGGAATTAGAGAAATTGAACTGCCCTGGTGTATTGTGGATTTTTCCAGTTTTGTTCCCAAAACTGTTCTGTTCCAATAGCCCAACAAATGCACTGGGAGAGCAGGGCTGAAATTTTTTGTTTGTCTAGAAAAACCAAGTAGATGTGATAGTCTGCTGAAACCTTGGGTACTCACAATAAGATTACACTTAATTAAAAAGCTCTCTTTGTTGGAGCATAAGTTTGACGTTCCAGTTGCACGTTCTTTGTGAAATGGTAAAATACTGAAGATCTGCTGCTGTCTGTTTAATGAAGGTGGTGTCTGTACAAAGATAAAGAACGGTTCATTTGCTCATGACAATTTAATTGTGCTTCAGGTTACTGAGTCCTGGGCATCACTGCAAGTTGTCAGATGTTATCTGGCTAGTGCCTGAAAACTTAGTGTAAAGTTAATATAAAGGGCTTTGATTAAAAGACTGTGTAATACTTAAATAATATTGAACAGGAACAATTTAACAAATTTCAAATCTTGACAGAGTAGCATGTATTTAAAAGATGCTTGAGAAGCTGTGAAGTGTTTTTTCATGTATGAAAACTCAGATATTGTAGAAACGTTATGTAGTAAAGTCATATTGGTTAGTTCAACCTACATTCTTTTATTCTTGTACCTGTAGACAGTAGGTGAAGCTTCAGCATTTCAGGAAGTACTTTGGTTTGTCCTGCAAGACGAGTCATTGCTGATACATGGGGGAGACAGAACTTGTGCAGAACCTGCATTTGGGGCTTTAATATCTGGGCACCATTGTTCACAGGTATGAGTACGTAGGTATCTGATTATTCAAAGTCTCACATTAGTCTTGAATTCGACATACTGCAAATTCAGGATATCCAAGATTGAATTAAGTAATTATTTCAAAAAGAAAAATCTGTATCCTTATAATCAAATGGAGTACATATCTTGAAGAAAAGGGGAAAAAATGATCTTAAAAACACTATAAACTCAGAAATTCTGGAACTAGGATGAAGTTATTAATTTTTTAAATCTTAAGCAAGTCCTTAGATGTGAGAAGATGCCCAGTAATCTTCTAGTTTCTAGTCTGTCTTCTCTCTTTCCTTTTAACTCATATTAGAAGATAGAACTCATACTAAGTCAGGCATTGGAAATTCCACTTTTGATTTGGTACCCCAGGGATCAAATGAAGAGGTTTTCTTGAGGTAAGGTGGGATGTTAAGCTGTATCACCTAGCTAGTAGTGAATACCTATTTACCTGGATACATGCCATGGAAAATTAAAAATTTAATTAATATGGTTTGATTTCTCAGTCTAATTTACCTACTAGTAATTGTTTTTGTTCCATATCCTTGCTGCCGTGAATTAAACTCAGAAGGGCTCACTCTGGGGAAGCCTGTCACAAAAGGTGGCACAGACATCTGCTCCCCAGCAGCTGCCTTGCCAGTTCACAACTTGGCATTTTAAGGAGACCAGACAGTTTATTACTCAGCACTGTGCTGCCAAACTGATAGTTCAGCCTCTAGTTATTGAGCAGCCTGGCTCTTCCAGAAGATGAAACAACTTAGCAAGCTGAGGTGGAAGCTGGAGTTGGAAACAGCAATAACTGTTTTTCCCATGTCATAATCCTTTATATTTTATATAAAGTGGAAGTGGCCTGTCTTCAAAGCCCTCTCCTCTTTTATTTTAAAAGGGCCAAGCTGTTACATTGACAACTACAGTTAATGTGTTTTCTGTTCTTTAAACAAGCTCAAAACCACCCTCAAATACAGTTTTGCACAGCAATGTGTTCAGGGGCTCCAAATGAGAGCTTGTGTGAAGGGGTATGCAGAGGATCGAGGAATTCAGTGCAGAACCTTAAAAGCTGCAGATCTCTACTAACCTCACTGGCCACTGCCTTTGTTAAACGGACTTAGCTGTTTTGACTTCACTTTGCACGTGGGTTTTTTTTTTCCCTTGGAAAAGATGGAATTGTCTTCTGATGTTTTAATTTTTTGCCTGGCTTAGGTAGTTCCCATTGTGGCTGCTAACTCGAGTAGTACTTTACTTGCTTTCTTTTTATTATATTTTCCTCTTTATTTTGATCACCTAACCAAAGGAATATAACTCATGCCAGAAGTTTAAAGTGGGTTAATGTAGTACTATGGAAAGAAGAATGTCCAAGGGTGAAAGCAACTATTTCCTGTTGTACCTTCAGTGCTTTCTGTTGTGGTTCTGTTCTGGACTTGGAGTTTACCTTTCCTATCAGCATTCTTGCATTGTCTGTTCCCAAACACCACTTGCCAGTCTAATGGCTTCAAGGTCTCCTGTGTTGCTTGACTTTTCAGTCTGTCAGCCTTGCTTTTCTGGTTCCTGTTCTTCTCTACCTTAACTTATTAACTTACTTTATATCAACAGCACATATCAAAATACAGCAGTCGCTGGGAGGAATCAATGATTTATACTAAGGGGTATAAATAATTGTTATCAAAACTAGTGGAACTGCTTACACATTGATTAAAGATGAGTTGTGCTGATTGCAGGGCTAGAGAACAAAGGATTGCTCGGTCTGTTAGAGAAGTCATGCCATATTTTAATCTCCACTGAGTATTTTATCTGCTATATGCATATAACACATTTTGTTCCTTTTTAAGGTCCACTGAAATACTTTTCATCTTCAGACTGATGCTGGAAAGCAGATACTTCATGGTATATCTTTGCTTCTTTCTAACAGTGCTTGGTTAATCTCCTGCTGAAGATCAGTGTGCTGATTCCAGTGAAATCAATTAATTAGCTGAAGCTTGGTTAAGGTCTTTTACATAGTTGTAAAAAAAATATTTTTATTTTACATGAGCTCTGAGGCTGTTATGTACAGTCTGTGTAACAGAGGCACAAAGAGAACAGTCTTAACTACCATTTTTTGTGGTTGAGGCAGGATGTGGTAGTAGTTATGGTCAGAAGGTAGTTGCCATGTCTTGTCCAGCCTGTCTCTGGTACTTTTGTTGCTTCTATTGGTTTTTTATATTATTATTTTTATAAAAACTTAATACATTAAAGCTTACCTACTTTCTCAGAATCATTCTAAGTTGGAGCAGAAAAAAGAAGCCATGTTAGTGAAATACTCTTTCAAGATTTTACCCTGAAAATTAAAGGCATTTTTTGTGGGCCACATGTTAAAGCATAATTCAGGCTTGATAGAATATAAATTGTCTTGTAGCTTTTGGAAACTTAATGTTTTTCCTTAGTATTTTGAGGGCCTTAGTCCAGTGCTTTCCAGAAGCAAAATTAATTGTGAAAGACCACCTTATATCTGTAAATCTCTGCCTTAGCTCAAGAATATTGAATGTTGATTTGGCTATTTCTTCCAGTTTTAAATGGTTTCACTTTTGAGGATGGAAAAAGTAGTATTGCTAAATATAGCATTTGAAAGTTACTTGTGTTTTTAAGAGGGTGTAAATAGCAAGCAGCTGATGCTCCTTTGACTCAGTTGACTCTTTACTAGCTGGCATATGTAGAATGAAATGGATGATTCAGCCTCTGTTGATAAAATAGTTGAGCTGAAATTAATGGAAAGAAATATAATAATAGGAACTTCTATTAATTTTCTGTGCTTATGCATGTACACAGTCTTACTGACTTTTTATTAGTATTTTTCATGTCTAATTTTGCTATTTTTGTTTGGGTTTTTTTTGTATTGTAAATAAGTGTTCACATAGCCCATTTCCTCCTCTAATGCAATAAATATTGTAGCGAAGATCTTAATGTCCTTCTGGATGTCACTGTAATGCTAATACCTGAGACAATACGTGATTTTTAATAAGGTTGAGAAGATGGGATGTGCTGGCAAGCAGAGCTGAGAGAAACATCACTCAGGCTTTTGGAAAATACTTGTTCTTCTCTTACACTTTAACCCCCCCAGACAGTGGCAGTTGATCCACATGCTGGATTTTATTGTACTCTTGAGGATTTTTGGGAACAGCAACCTGTGTGCCAGGTTTTGCATCAAGCCATTCATTTCCTTGTGAATTCAGTGCAACACGATGTGGTCTCATGCTGTGCTCTGACATCCTCAGGGTAGAGAAATGCATCCATCTTCATGAGGCCTTCTTGAGCATATTGAAATCACAGAAAAGGAACTGAAATCTGC
The DNA here is from genome assembly GCF_020740795.1 of Apus apus. Lineage (NCBI taxonomy): Eukaryota > Metazoa > Chordata > Aves > Apodiformes > Apodidae > Apus > Apus apus. The sequence continues at coordinate 2,043,596 of NC_067301.1, forward strand.
TGGAAAATTGGTACACCCAGAAGTGGCTTTTAGAAAAAGAATCTTTGGAAACTTTGTCAAGAATTGTGTTTCTTGATAGGATTGCAGGTCCCTGTAGGCATCCTGAGCTGCCCCAAACCTGCTCCTGTGGGTTCAGCTGATCTAGGTGAGAGATTACACATTTTCTGAAAAGATAGTATCATGAAACTGTTGCATTACTTTAGGTTCCCTGGGGAAGAAGTAATGGATTTTGTGTTTTGTTTCTGGGAGTTTCTTTTTGCATTATTTTGTTCAACTTTGCAAACACATTGCTGATAGCACTTCACACACCAGGCAGCCTTTCTATATCTTAACTGATTTGTGCTATAGTTTTACCCTTGTTTTTTTTTCCTCTTTTGCCTCCTTAATACTTCTAAAACCAAGCTGTGAAACTCTTATTAGCAGCTTTCCAGATAGCTCCTGCTATGCATGATTTTTTTTCCCTCCTAAGTGAAAGTCACAAGCATTCCTGATGCTAAATGGCTTATGTTAAAAAACTTATTTCCTCAAAGAACTACAGCATGTAGTTCCAAGAGGATTTAAATAATTACTATTATTTTTTTAAAAATTAAAATAATAATTAAAAATCAATACATTGAAAAAAACTATGGTATCTGGACAGATGGCACAAAGCCTGGTTGATTCATATTAGTGGATCCCAGATAGTAGCTAAAACTTTATGATTTGTCTCTCACAGTTAACATGCAAAATGTTTGGGGTTTGGTTTGTAGGTTTGGGGTTTTTTTTCCAGTAAGAATTAGGATTTTTTTCCACAGCTCCTGAATAGTTAGTTGGGTGTTAACAAGAAACTGGTTGGATGCAGCAATATTTGGTTACATATTTGTACCTTTGTATCTACTTTTTTATTCATGGCAATAATATTAATTCTAAATAGAGAAATAGTGTAAGGCTCTGCAGATAGAAGCATCAAGTAATAAATGCTTAGTCATTTTTGTGATGACTAATTAATAGTAATATATTTTACTTCAGTGCTGCCTGGGTTTTGTTTTTCAGTCCAAAGGGAGATGTCTAGTAGGATGGGACAACACAATTGCTTGGTTTTGGATATGGGGATACTTTATTAAGTAACAATTTTCAGTAACTTATTTTTCTGATAAATGTGCCTAGAAATTTATGCACAAGCAGGTTCTGAGTTTTCCTGTATTATGGTGTTTTTTTTGGTGTTGGTTATGGTTTTTTTAGCTGTGAGATCAGGAAAGACAGCCAAAAATGCCACTGGGCAGTTTGATAAATTCATGCAGTTTATGGATAGATGTGTTGGTCTTCCGAAAAAGTAATTGTATATAGAGAATTCTGAAGAAAGGAGTGAAAACTGGAGTATTGGCTTTTGACATTCTTCATAAATAACAGTTGAAAACTGATACTAAGTATCAGTAATTTTTGTTCTTAAAGCAAGTTAGCTTCCTATGCCCACCACTTACCTAACTTAAGTGTTACAATGCTCTTAATGTGAATTTTTTCAGAGCAAGATGGAGGAGAGATGTAATTGGAAAATCTTTTGTTGCTAAAGAAGCAACAGTCACTAGTATTTGTGAACTACTTCAAAGATCTCCTAAGACCTCTCTTTTTAAAAAGTATGATTTTAAGCATTTTGCCCTAGTTACCTGGTCAACTTGTAACCATCAGTTCTTTGGGGTTTTTACATAAGTTCTCTGCTGTACCTAAAATTAATTTATTTTTTTAGTAACACACAGAGCTTGCAGATGCATTTGGAAAGGATTAATGAAGTGACCTGTTACAGTCCAGATTTTTATGCTTAAATATTGCATCAGTATGATTTTTTTTTTTGTAAATGTAGGTCATGAGATTAACATCAGGAAATGTGAGTATTTTGGCAACATAGTGATGCTGTCTTCTCTGAAGACAGCTTGTTTATTCCCTGTTGGTGGCAGAAGGAGACAGGCCACTTCACTACAGAGCTGTTCATTGCAAGCATGTGGCCCTGCCATGTTCTTCAGCATTGTTGTCTGCTGATTAGTATTCTATTTTGAGAAACTGGTAAACTGTCCAAAAGGTTTATTTTCGAATACTTGTTAAACATAAAGATCACAGCCCCTCACATGGCTGCAGCTTTATACTTTCAGGTCACGAGCAGAGCTTGAGTGTGTTTTCCTCAAAATCTTGTACATGGGAAACAGGCAAAGGATTTCATTTACCAGAACTTTTCTTTAGACAGACCAAACACGACAAAGCTTACTATGTAGAATCTTGCATGATCAGGTATTCTGCAGGTTTTTATATGCACAAAATCTCTTAAGTAGTAATATCAGTGACCTGTGCAGGAAGCTGCCTGCTTAAAATGGGACCTGTATCTCAGGAACTGAGCTATATGTAATCGTGAGGCATTTGTGAAATCAGTTCATTCAGTTACAGGTGGTTTAGCTTTTGTAACTAGTATTTTGTATTTGCCTGCTATCTTGAAAATGGAAATTTGTTACTTCTTTAGCCAGCTTAATGTAACTGCTGCATAATGAACATTAACACTTATTGACCTGATACTCACTTGTTCTGTGTGTGCTTCATACTAATGCATGGAAAAATGTCTGTTGAGCACGATGGCTGCTTCAGCTGGAAACTTGGCAGCTCTTCAACGTGAGGAGCAGCCAGTTCCTCCCACAGAAATGGTCCAGCCTGCTAGCCTTCAGCTACAGAAGTGTTTTCAGTGAGCGTTTGAAGGAGCTGCACAATTTAGCCTTGTCCCTATGAGCATAATCTGTCTTGCAAACCAGTCAGTAAGGTATTGCTTGCTTTGCAAAGATTATGTGCTTGGAAATTACAGACGCAGCAGAGGATTCCCAGAAAGGAGACATCAAATACATGAGAAGGGCTTGTATCCTTTCACTGGAACGTATTTAGATTTATGAATTTGTAATTATTATTTTATACTTCTGTAGGCTGTCCTTCAAGCTGTTCTTGTAGGAGGTGGCAGCAAAGACTGGGCATTCCAGAATAGAGATCTGTACTTAACAAGAAAAGTCTGAACTAGAATTAACTCTTGGAGGAATGTGCAGATATCAAAACATCCTTCAAGTTTCCAGGTGTCCAATAGAACTGTTTATGTTGACACTGAGGACCAAGCCATCAAACTGAGGATAGGTTGGGGTTTTTTTTATACCTTATAGTCTTAAAGCACAGCTTTAGGTTTCAGACTTCTAATTGCTGTTGCCTGGTGGCATAATTGGAACTTGATGTTGTTAGCAGTGATGTGGAAAGGTCGGGTAGTCTCTTGGGCATAAAGATACTGTTCTGTGATAATCATCAGCTATGTAGACTGTAAGAAATAATTTTTTAAAACTAACTTGCAATGTCTGGTTTCACAAATGTTATCTCGACCACGTAGTTGATACATTACAGTGGAGATAACTGTTGGGTACCTGAACAGAAGCACCTGCATTCTGAATTCCTAACTGCCTGTCCAACACATAGCCATCCCTGCAGGGTGTAGGATGCATCCTGTTCAGAGGGGTGCATGTTGATAAGGAAGAGATACCAGAGCAGCAAAGGAACTTAATTTGAAATTGTTCTTTTACCTTAATAGTAATATTGATGTCTGCCAGTAATTTTTTGGTTTGGGTTTTTCCGATGAAATAATCTCTGGTTCAGTGCCTTGGAAGAAACAACCTATGTGCCACTCTTACTGGTAGATCTGTTATACAAAAAAATGCTTGGATTAAAGTTGTGTAATGGTCATGGAAATGAGCTTTTACGAGTGGTGGTTGAGTCCTGTTTTAAACTGCATTGATAAATCCACTCAGAATTCATGTGTGTACGGAGAGTGCACATGTTGGTAGGATCTCCCTCCGAGCCTTCTTCAGGTTGAACACGTGTCTCAGCCTCTTCTCAAACGAGATGTTTCAGTCCCTTAATCATCTTGAAGGCCCTTCACTGGACTCTCCAGTAGCTCCACATCTCTCGTGTACTGGGGAGTCTGGATCTGGACATGATATTCCCTCACCAGTGCTGAGTAGAGTGGAAGGACCACTTCCTTGGGCTGCTGGCAGCGCTCTTCTCAGAGCAGCACTGCATGCTGTTGGCAGTCTTTGTCACAAGGGAACGTTGAGGTGGTGCCTCTCTTGGGGACTTGTTTGGGTTGGGACCCCTCCTGAAGCTGTGCTGGAGATCTCCCTGCTGAAGAGGGACTGGTGTTGCCCATCCTCTGTCCATGTCCCTACAGCTCCTCATGAAGCCTGGTCAAACCTTGTTCCAGGGGCTGAGCCAAGGCCTTGGTGGGCAGATGTCCTGTCTGATGTGCCATGCTTGACCTTGCATCAGATTATGTATGACTTGGTGGTGTGTTCTAAGAAGCTGCAGTGCTTCTGCTGCAGTTCGCATCTAGTCAATGCGTGTGTAAAGCAGTATTCAGAAGGTGTGCAAGTGGAATTGACACCCAGAATATTTGGGTTTTAAGTCTTGTTGAGTTCATAGGTCAAGAAGAAAAACACGTTAATGTAGATAATGGCTTTGGAGACAGCTACAGTGAATGTACTTAATCTTCTTAAAGTTGCTTAATTTTGTAGGGTTGTGAAGATTTACTGTGGTAGTAAAGTAAAATACTTCTAAATGCTTTCCCTACTCTTCAGAGTCCCTTTTTTTCCTACTTTCTTCCCTTTTCCCCACTTTCCCCAACCTCGTGAAAAATGTTCTAGTCTCCTCTACAGAAGAGTCTTCATGTGAAGACTTCTGTTCAGGTAGATGTTGGAGCTGAGATAGATTTTTAGGCTTGTTTGTCACCTCAGTGTAAATACTTCAGTATCTTGTAAAGGAAAAATAATATTAGGGTGATAGCAGTTAGTGAGTACCTGTAGTGGGTAACTCTTACCCAGAAGGGATGACGCTTTTACCTATTCAGTTGTGTTTTAGTCCAAAGTGCTGTGCATCTTTACTTGGATCAGATGGCTGTGGGAACATGGGGACACTGGGTACAACAACCATGTGTAGGGCTGGGTGACCTACAGGTGATTCGGTATAATGGTTTAAATTCTTGAACCGTGCTTAAGGTTCCCTGTGGTACTTTTTGTTCTCTCCTGCTTTAGAAACCCCAGGTCTAAATGTTGAGAACATCAAGCTCTCAGCAAAGCATGGTTATAAGGGCTGATAAAGGCAGAGTGTGGATGAAGCTGGTTACAAGAACACTTTTGCTGAGCCCATTCTGTGGTGCAGTGACTGAGTTGCCCTGTAATTTTCATTTTGCTTTTACCAGGCTACATTTTAGCTAAAAATGGAAGCTCGTGGCAATGCAGATATTTTTTTTCCTAAGTAGCTTGTCTACTTTTGTTCTCAACTGAGCTCTGTCTTCAATGTAGAACTGAAAATATCTCAGTTGCCAGGATTGCATTCTGCAGGCATCGCAGGATGCTCTCAGCATACCTAACTGAAAACTTAACCTAGTTTAAAGAATAAACTAAACTTTGTGGAAAAGTTTGCTGTTGTGCTTCCTTACTCTTCTTGCAGGCTGGTTAAAGTAGCTTTTTTGTTTTGTTTTTGTTTTTCTTTTTTGCAGAAGGCATATGAAATCTGCAACACCTCTCCTGCATTAATGAGGGTGCAGCACAGGACAATAATGGTGTGTGTTTTGGCCTTTGCTATTGTGTATTCTGTGTGCTGTTAGTCTTCCAGCATATAATTTTACTTGTTTACATTTCAGGTAATTCTTTCAGAATTTCATTAGATTTCATTCTCTCTGCAGTGTGGGCAGATTTTTGTGTCAAGACTTCTGAAAGCTGAATATAGTTGATCTTTTTTCAGAACTTAAAATGGTCATGTCATGTGTTTGTGTCTTTTTTGGGGATGGAGTTTGGCCTCTTAAGTGTGAGTTAGTGTTCTATGTCTAAAAGTGTGTTGTTCTGGCAGTAACAAACAAAACTGCTTACACTGTGATGGTTTCATAATCACAGTATTAAACTGTTCATCTATAAATGAGCTTGGATGAGGATGACCCATATCCTAAGTAGCTTAACCTCCATACCAGACACAGAAGTGGTTTGTAAATGTTTCAGCTAATAATGAACTGTAAAATCAGAGACACATTATGTGTCATCATTTCAGTTTAAAGCATATGAAGTTGTAAACTGGCTTTCTGATTTAAGGTTATTTTGCTTCAGTACATTCTTGCTTTGTGCTTAGAATAACCTTCCACTGTCCTGATACAGTGACTGTCAGGATGTGCACTCAGGTGTCCACGGCCTTTGTCTTGCTGTCTGGTAGGGACAGATCGCAGGTGTTTTGAATATTCACGTGGTTGTCAGTGGCTCAGATCTTGGGGAGAACTATAGTTACTACTTTGTGCTGCCAGAGGAAAAAATAATGGTTCAGAAATTTCTTACAATAATTTTTTTCACTTTGCTACAAAGCCAATTTGTATGTTAAATCACTAGTCTTCCAGACTGTGTGTGAGTTACTTAGTGTGTCCATTTTTCCTTTTTTACCTTTTAATACATGTAATGATTAGAAGTCATAACTCTTCCAGAAGTGTTGTGCTCTCACTTGAGCTTGTTAGTAGGAGGTTTATGTAACTTCTTTTGATAAATTAGATACCTTGATACTTAACAGTGCTTAGAAAGCAAGTGTACCTCTGGAACAGTATTGAGCAGAAATAGTTTCAGTGCCTCGAAAATGCAGGTGGGGGCACTTAGTAGTGCAGGGGAAATTACAGTCTTGTATGAGTGAGACGATCTGTTACAATCCCAAACTCTCTAATGGTGTGAACTTCTGTATGACTAGAGGAGAAAAATTAATGATTTGAGGATTGCAAGAGTTTTCTTGGAAAAAGAAAAGCTTCTTGACATGAGCAAGTCTTTTGGTTATGTTAGTATTATTAAAGCAATGCCGCTTTCCTTCATGAAGACAAGCCAGCTGTTAAAGTTAGCTAACAAAAAATAGTCTGTGCTTTGACAGTATTTTAGTTCTTGCTAGATTTGTTAAGAAAATGGTGTTATTCCTTTAGAATGCTACTAATTCTGGGGTGTTTTTGTTGTTTTTTTCTTCCAGAATTTACATGTTTGACAGCAGAAGTTGGCTTTCTACTGTACTGAGAGAAAATGTAAGTAGAGAAACTAGGTAATTTCTTTGTTCTAGTGCTTGAGAAACTCGTGCTATTTTTTAAAAGTGCCTAACTTCAGGTTTTTAGCTGTTCACCTGTGCAAGCCTTAACTATCTGCTTTCTACTTTAGCATGTGTATTCTTGTGTCAACAGGAAGGATTTTTAAATGGCCAGGAAAGCTGTTAAATAATAGATGTTAGTGCTTCCTTCTTTCTGAAATGGAGCTGGCAAAGCAGAGGGAGACCATAGATAAAACTGTTTCATCTCAGTGGGGCAGGGAACTGTAATAAATAAAATGATGAGAAGAGTTATTCTTTCATGAATGAAAAATTACTTATCCACCATGTTTGACAAAAGAAGGCCAAATTTCTTCTGAGCAAAGTGGCTCATGTCAGACTGTTCTTTTCAGAGTGTCTGTATTATTTGAACAGAGCCTAAAATTTTCAGAGTTTATGTTCAGTGTAGTCATAATTAGTACTAATATCCTTGGAACAGAGAAACCTTCATTACCTTACAGATATAACTTCAAATGTTCCTCCCTCTTGTGAAGCCCCTTAGTCTCTGAGGAATGTCATTAGTTAGCTGTATGTTGTATACAAGTATTTCCTCAGTTAAATATTTTCAGTTACTAGATATTTATCTATTTTTCAAAAAGCAAGTGTCAAGCTAGCCCTGTTTTTCTCTAAACCTGTCCTCTGAGGTGTTCTCTTGTTCAGTTACCATGGTCAATCCTAGACACCTCCAGTGATATTTCTTGGAGGAGTAAAAACTAAACACTGCTCCCACTGTAGAAAAACCATTACTTCTACTCTGCCATTAGGATATTTTCAGTGTTTTTGTCCAGTATTTTAACCAGTGCTGAGTATTATGCAAATCTTTTTTATCTGGTTTCAGTGCATGTTCTGCAGGGGTTTTTTTCCCTTTAAATAAAATTTGTATCACAGAAGCCTGTGTGATACATCTCTTATGTTGTGTTCCTGTATCCATTTTCTGTGATTTCTAACTTCTAAAATTATCTATACTTTTTTTTGTGATCACTGTATCTGGAGATGTGTGTACTTCAGAATTAGAAGGCACCCCTAATTTTTTTGGTCTACTCTTCTAGATCACGTAAATGGGAGAGGGAACACCTTAAATTTGTTCCACAAGCAATTCTGATCTTACTGTGTTTTCCATTAAATAAAAGTCTAGTAGTCATCAACATATACTTCTGATTAAATAGCAAAAAAACCCTCGGATTTGAAAGCCAATATGATGTCAAAACATGGGAACTAACAGTGGATTGTGTATAATTCCTTTGTCATTGTGAACCATGTACAAGCTGCTGTGCATGTTGTTAATAGGATTTATGGTATCTAATAGATTAGCACAGCTTCATTTAATCAGATGACCTGCTAGGAGGCTGTCTGGTAGGCATAACATGAACTGATTATTAAGACTATAAGGTTTTGGCTCTGTTTTTGCAAATGATGTGGTTTGCTTTTCCCTTGCTGTTCCATGTGCACTGGAGGGAATTAGCAGGAAAGGTGTTGAGGGAGCAAATGTCAGACAGCCTGTTCTTTTGGGAAAGAGGTGATTTGGCAAACCTCATGACATGACTGTATTTGGGTAGCACTCTAGCAATACACGTTTCAACCCTCTGTGTTAACAGACTTTTCATCAACACTGGCTGTGTGGGATTACTTTCCTTCTTGGTAGCATTAATGTGGAGCAAAAATACCTTGTAGCAAACAAAGTTTGGCCATCAAGGGATGGAAATTCTAAATATTCAACTTAATGACAGCTGTGATTTCAAATCTGTGTTCTGTAGAGATGCACAGGACAAGCTACTTTGTAAAGGATGGAAGACCCCATCCTTCTGAATTCTTTTTTGTAGGAATGGTGTGAGAAAATGAAACAACAAAGTGCTGTTAATAGGTAGTTTTAGAGAGGAAACATTTAACCCAAGACTGTGTTTAGGTGAGTTGCATTCAACTCTTCCCACTTCTCTGATGATTCAGACAAACTTCAGTCTCCATACAAATGTGATGGTACTAATGATACTGGTTTCAGTAACTGGGCTTAATTGGATTAACAGCTTGAGCTCTGGGAAGGACATTTAAGTCGTGACAATTAAACAAGTGAATTTGAGTTTTTCTTTTGCCTTTTGAATTGTTCTGTCACTGTTTTCTGAGTAGTGAGCTTTACCTTTATGTTAGAATGATTTCTAAGTGTATCTCCATTTGCAGGAAGTGTGTGGAAATTTTCTAGATTTCTTAAGTCTTTCTACTCAGTTCAGAGTTGTTCAACATACAATTGACTGCCTGGACATACATAGCTTCCCTCTTACATAGGAATGTAGCTTAGAGGAGAATAAACCCTGAAGTTGTTACTTTGAAATGAGTGACATGATTAATCCTTTTGACATCGTTGAATTGTGAAGTTTTATCATATATGGAAAGTAAAAAATTAGGGGAAGTCAATGCTTCAATTTTTCTGTGTGGGAGCCCAGAGGAACAAAGTGACACTTTGGTGGGTAACTTGTAAGAAGAGATTAGAGACTTGGGTCACTTGGAGTAGTGAAGAATAGTAAACTGCCTTGCAAGTATGCTTATTGTTGTCCCTAGCAAGAAGAGAATTATCTACAGGGTATTCTTGTCAACAAGATTAGAGGGAATTAGGCTTAGAGCAGAGACACTTAAGCACTTCAGCCTGTGGAAAGGTCTTGAGTGAGTTCAGCAAAGTGAATGTGTTATTCTCGAGCAGTCTGCCTTCAAGAGCACAGGAACATATCCAGGAGAAAGTGAGGTAAGCATGAGTGTCTCTGCTACCAATTTTTTCACAGCTGTGGTGATAAATTGGAAAAAAGGAACCTGAGGAGTGACTTTTTCATAAGGTTTGCTTGATTTAGAAATTTAGTAACTTCTTTCAAAACTCCAGTAGCAGAAGCATCATCCATATCAAACTTAGTTTCCTCTAGAAACCTTCTTTTAAAATGGGGTTAAGTACCTTTAAAACATGTTGAGAAACAAATTCATTATTCCATCATATTCAGTTGTGCTGGTTTGAGCATAGCTCAAATACAGAACAGTCTCTACTTGTTAACTTCTGTGTCTGTAATAAAAATAAGTATATATGAGGTTCCCCAGGTATAAAGTGAGAATAGATAAAATTGTTTCCCCATACATTTCCTGACCCTACCTCTTGTTGCTCCTCTTTTAGAGTGTTGTTTTTTTTTTTTAAATGCTAGCTATTAATAAGCTCTTCTGACTTACAGTGCAGCTGGAAAGTACACAAGAGGATGGGACTCTTCCCCCCCCCCCCCCCCCCCCCCATGAATCTTCTATTTCTGCCATAATTTGAATTGCCGAAGACTTAGTGTAAAAGAAACAGACAAATAGCCAAGTTGGTTGGCTGGTTGTCCCACGAGTTTTGCAGTCTGCTTCAGAGAATTCCTATATTTTAATGCCTTTGGCTTCAGGAGGTTTTTTGTTTCCTGAGAGTTAGTTAGTTCAGTCATGTTGGCAGGAGTTAGAGCTTCCTGTTGATGTTGAAATGATGACGACTACAAAGGGAATGTGGAAATCTGGTTCAAACAGAAATGCTGGTCAGAGTTTGGAGTTGCTTGGAATACATAGATGGGACTAACATGTAACTCTAAAAGTGCATCTGTCTTCAAGATATTAACTTACCATATGGATATATTACAGATGGGAGAGACATCAAGGGTTGGAATACAATCAGCTACTAATTGTCATGCAGTGCATGCTGAAACATGAGTCTTGCCTAGCAAGTGACTGAAGGTCCACATCCATGGAAGCTGCTTTGGTACCAGTAGTTGTGACGTTCTTGTAACTCCTTACTGCCTGTGATAATGGAGACAGTGTCTTTCATGGAGGTGTAAAGGTTTCTGTAGTGTAGGTAAAGCGTTTTGAAGTTGTTCATTAAGAGGAAGCTTTCTTTAAAACATCATTGAATTATTTTTTGAGGTGGACTTCACAAATAAAGCATTTTAAGAGCTTAGCTGCACAGTAGATAAGGCAGGTTAGGTATATGCATGTCTGTGTGATAAAGTGCAGTAATGAAATGACAGGCTTGGATTATGTTAGTGTGTTTAGTTAATTCTTGCAGACTGTGAAGGAGTTTGGGTTGTTCTGCCCCTGCATAATGTGGGGCTTGGGAGACAATGGAGGCAAGTGCTGAGGCAGAGAACTGTCTTGAATTTGGGGTAGGTTTTTCTATAACAAAAGTATACCTGTAGTTACTGTGCTAATGTGAAAGCATAATGGGGGCTTTATTGGGGTGAAGACAGACGTGAATCTGTACATTATAGCTGAGCTATGATATCCCATCAACCAGGGAAGGTGGTTTATGTTCCTGCAGCTTCGTTGAGGCTGTGTCAGTGTTTCTGCAGGAGACACTCGACACCATTGGGCTGCTGCTCTGACATTGTCATTTGCAGCAGTGCCCTTCAGTCCAGGCTGTATCGAGCAATAAGACACAAGCATGAAATAAGCTCTGGATATGCAAATAATCCAGGATGAAACTGCAGGGCTCAGTTTCCATAAAGTGAACTTTCTCAATATTACTTTTTTCCCAGGATTAGTCTTCATTTCCTTAGGCCTCTTCCTGTTCCATATGAAGTAGTTTTGCTTCATTTAAATGCAAGAGAATTCTATTGCACAGTGCACAAATTCTGGCAGAAATAAGCTGTATATTATTTTAAGCTGTATATTACAGGAAAACGTATCTACTTTGACTGTCATTAGATTATTCATCCTATTATATTTTAAAATAAAGCTCTGTGTAAGTCTTCAGTGCAGTTACCTGTGACTGCAGCAACCTTGAGCAGAAGTCTTAAGTTTTGGATTATAACTTCTTTCTCTAAAATAGGAATGATACTATCTCTAAATTCTTTGCCCTCTGCTTGGATAGGTTGGTATTTGCTTAGTGGGAAATGGGCTTATATATTAACTTAGAGAATGGCAGAAATAGGAGTGGATATCAAAAAGGTGAAAGGTCTGAAATTTTGCAGCTTATTCTTGAGAACAGTCTTTGAAGTTTTGTAATTCCTTTATGACTAGAGTAGTGTTATTTCACAGTGTGTGTGAACTGCTGGAGCTGTAAACAGTGGTGACTGCATGCTAAAAACTAGGGGGACCCAACCATGATGTTATGTCTTAAATGTAGAAAGAACAAAACCTCTGGAGAAATAAAAGAGCATTCCAAAGAAAAGAAGATGGTTATATGATCATAAAACACCCTTGATGGGTTTTGTCTTAACTGGATTTTGGACCAAGTTGTACAAGCAGTCTTAAAGGGGCTTAAAGATGACGTTGGCACCAGAAGAGAGAAAGAAGAGATCTAGTTTCACAGTAAAGTGAAAGGGCTTTGACGTCTGGTGAATGGAGGTTTTGAGATAGAAGCTACCTAAAACTCCTTCTCTAAAATACTTTGTTTCAGAGAAGAGTATTAATTTGTTAATGATTATATGACAAAGTCTGACATTTGTTCCTTGAGGTCCTCAGTTTGGAATACCAGATACTATGAAGGGAGCTCTGAGAGAAGTCTGGTTACTTGGGATAGCAATAGGGAATGTTAAAAGTCTTAAAAACTCTTGAAACTTCTCTCAGTAGTGGGGGTTGTTCTGCTGCTTTAACTTGACTTCACAATATGTTCTGTTACTGTGGCCAGATAAAAATATGCAAGTTATCCCCAACTTTCTCCTTGTGAAGGGCTTTAGGAAAAAAAAAACACAACACACCAAAGCCCACATGCTTGCAAAGATAAATAAGCTGATTAAATCTTAACAGAATAATATGTAAAGCTGCTAGCAAAGCGTTTGCTTTATTTAATAGTAGAGGGTGGATTCTGGCTAATAAAATGTTCTAAAAACACTGTAACACTACCAGTGTTTATAAATAAACTCTGGGTTTTCTCTGTAGCATTTGAAAATTGAGCCCATTATCTTGTTCTGCAGTAAAACACGTTTCTTCAGCATCTTGGTATCAAGCTGCATAGATTTTAAAGTTTATGAGCAGCTGAGTTTGAGGTAGGGAATGCCAGTGAAAATGCTAACTGTCTTTCTAGAACAGTGACTTTTAAAGATAAGTTGTATGCCTAATGGAAAATATCTACATGCTTGTATTGGAAAACAGTCCAATAGTTGAGCTTAATCATTGATAGTTGTGATCTATTGAGCCTCTGTCTTGTTGGCTGCAGAGTACAGCAGACAGGGGTGTATGTCAGTGATTTGGTGCTTACTGATGCTCAGAAAATAGTCTTAGAGGGGGAAAATATCTGTTGGCAGTCGTTTATCAACCTGCTCCCCTCAACCTAACAGGAAAAAAATACTAGTTTGATTCTGACAACATGTTAATGTTAGAATCCATTCTGGAAATCTTAGGGAGATATTTCAGCAATTAACAAAATCCTGAGCAATGGTTGTGAGTGATCTCCTTTTATCCAGCTATCAGATCAGCATTTCTCATAACTGCTGTGTTACAGATAACGTTCATAATAGGTCTTTTTACAGCATTTTGCAAGTGCTTGTGTCAGTCTGCAAATACTTAAGGTGTAATTCTTTGGTAGAAGGGATCCTTATTCTTAAGACCTACAGAGAAATTGTGACTTTTATGTCTAATGTTACCGTTATCTGCTGGCTCAGTCTTGGGAAATTTGAGTCTATACAAAACTGAATCAGGAAAACACTGATGAAAAAAAATGCAAAAAAGAAGCCTGGAGGAAAGGAGCAGGTCAAAATTAGATATTATTTACTGTGGCTGAAAAAAAGCTAAGCATATTTGTGTGTGCTAACATCTTATTCTGAAAAGAATTGGGATTCATATTTTCACTGTATTACGGTGCTTATAAACCAATCTGCTTTTTTTTTTTTCCTTCAAGTGCTGTTTGAGATGGTTGAAAAGATTTGTCTACTCTGGTAATTTCCAACTATGACTTCTACTAATTCTCATTATTATCTGTCTTTCAGATTTCTGGCTGTTTCAGAGGTGGCAGTGAAGCACACCTTTAGCACAGGAAAATGAGTGAGCTCGACCAGTTACGCCAGGAGGCTGAGCAACTGAAAAACCAAATCAGAGTATGTGTTGTATATCCATGGATCTTGAAGCCATGGTACAGATGGGTGGTCATTTGTGCATCTTGAGGAGAATGGAGATGGACAGAAATGATCCACTAAGTTAAAACGTTTTCACAATATCATGTTAATGTCATGGGTATTTAGGAAGGGCAAGCACGTGTAACTGCTTAGGAAATTAGCTTGTGGTCTTTAGTATTGCTTAGAAAATAGTAGTTACAGAAATAATGCACAGAATGGATCAGATAAAAATTAATGTTTACTGAAGTTTTTTTCTGAGCAGACCAGGTTGGTAACCTCTTGCTTATAATAAGGTCAGCTCTAAGGTTATTCAGGGCTTGGTCCAGTTAGGTCTTGGAAAACCTCCAAGGATGGAGGCTGCGCAGCCTGTCTGGACAAGCATTTTCATTGCCTGACTGTCTTTGTTATGAAAATCTGGTTAGCTTAAAAGGAGCAGCAAATTTTGAAGTTAAATGCTCAACACCCTCAATGTGTTTTGACAGCAGACAGCATGTCATGTTCATGCTGCAGTTAGGATGGGTTCTCTCGGGATGATGAGCAGAAGAGCTTTCTGAACCTTGTTTGGAAGGTGATCAACATGACAAAACACAGAAGATTTTCTTTACATTTCTTTAACTTCTCTAAATTTCCTCTGTTGCAGGATGCTAGGAAAGCATGTGCAGATGCCACCCTGGCTCAGGTAAGCAGTTAAGATTCTAACATGAACTACAAAATTTTGTCTCCTTTACCTTCTTACACCATATCTTTTTGTAAGTGCAAGTGAGCATGTTTTGCATTTTTTTTTTTTTCCCCTTAGGTGTCCTTTTCCAGACATAAGTACATTGTTCATGCCTGTCCAGTTTCTGAGAGCTGTAGCCTTGAGCAGTAGTTTCTTGTAGCAGTGTGACTCAGGGCACATGTCTAACTGTTCAGTGGAAAATAACGCAGGGGAGCCCCAGAGTTGTGCTACGGATATGGTCATAGTTCAGTTGCATCACCATGATGATCTGGACCATAAAACCTGCTGAGGTTAACCTACTTGCTCATTTCCACCCAGGGCTGCATTTATGTCTGAGCTGCTACTGAGCACCTTGCTCTGCTGCCACAGTTGGATCCTGTTGGCTTGGCTTCAGCCATCGTTAACTTGGGGAGAGGGAAATCTGTGCTCTGTAGTACATCTCATGGAGATGTGGTGGGGGTTTTTCAGCTGTCTGGCAGGAATTTAGACTGAAACAGATTATTATGGCATCAGAAGAAGGAAGCAAGCTTTTTTTTTCCTCAGTTTGTTCTTGTCACCTACTTCAGTCCATTAGCATGAATGTTGGCTATAATCCTGTGTGTCTGATTTAAGATAGTTGGTACAGAAGTGATGGATGTCATTTTGTTAATCTAAAACGTCACTAAAATGCAAAGTGAAAAAGGTTAAAGCAACATTTATTTGAGTGTACACATTGTGTCACCTCATTTTATGTGTGGCACAATGTTGAGTATTTTCCAGGGTGAAAGCATGGGAAGGAGTGGGGGTGAAGATTAATAGAAGAGATGTCTACCATGAAAGGAGTTTTATGTCAGGGAAATATTCTTATCTGTTCATCTGAGTCCTAGCCTGTGTTGATAGCCTTTGAAAAGAAGCAGAGGTCTTTGCTCTGATGCACTTAACTGAAGAATTTTGTAACATGGAGACAGGAGAAGCATGCAGCCATTATCCATAAAATCAACTTACAAATTCTTGCATTTGTTGTGATGTGTACTACTTATGGTGCTGGAAATGTGTTGTGCTGTTCTGGTTTTTGAAAACTGGTGCTTTTCTCCAGACTGGAGGACTTATATTAAATTTCACAGTGAAGGGACAGCTAAACCAATTACTTGCTCACTTTGCTGTTCACTTATTCCAAAGACTACCATTATCTTCAAGAAGCTTAATACATCAGGAATACTATGAATTTAATAATCCTATGCTTGGAAGGGAAAGCCATTTAGATCTGAAAGTGAATTATTGATTCATCCTTCAAAAGTGGAGGTATGTTTAAAGCCTGGTACACTGCCCATGCTGCCCCTTACCCACCACTCTGGAAAGAAAAGTATTAGTCTACCACAATTCTTTATACAGGAGTATAAAACCCAGCTCAAAGGTCTGAAATCCTAGTAGTCTACAAAGATACAGCCTAAACCAAGTTTTAATAAATAGGATAAAGAGGTTGCTTTCTCCTTTTGATAAAGACTTACTGCATAAAATGATGTAACTTTTTATTAGGCAATGTTAAAAAAACCTCAGTTAATATTCAAAATGTGGGACTTTCTTTGGTCTGCACTGGAATGCTCGTTTAAGTGCAGTTGTGTATGATGTGTTACTTCTGAAGCTATGACATGACAAGCTCGTGGCACCCTTCCTCTTTCAGATCACAGCCAATATTGACCCAGTGGGGAGAATTCAAATGCGCACTAGGAGAACACTCCGGGGACACCTGGCTAAAATTTATGCAATGCATTGGGGGACTGATTCCAGGTGGGTGATACAAAGTCAGATCACTTGGCTTCATTGTTACCTATTGTACCTATTAGTGTGCCTGATCTATCTTTTCAATAGATGAAAAGCAGGTAAGAGAGCTCTGAACAATGATGCCTCAGTGACAGGCATTTGGGTTTTTGGACATCTTAGAACTTAAATTCCTGATTTGAAAATAGGAAAAAGGAAAACATGTTGATAGTGTAGATCCCCAAGCTGAAGAAATCTGAAGCCTGTGTGTAGAGCACAGAAGCACTGATGCCATGCGAGTTTTCTCCCTCAGTTTTCAAGACTGAGGTGTTAGTTACGTGGCTACATTTTTTTCTGAAGTCAGAAGGTGTGAACGTGTAGGTGTTCCATCACACATTTCCATAATATTTACCACTGAAATTGAGTACTTGGAAAATTATTTCTATAATGCTAATAACTGAATTGGGTAATTCTGCACTGCACTGAAATGGCCTTGGTAGTGTAGACAAATGTCATCACAAAGATGCTCCTTCTTGCCTTCCTGCAATTAACGTCTTTGCCTCCTCTTTCGTCTCTAGGCTTCTAGTTAGTGCCTCCCAGGATGGCAAACTTATCATTTGGGACAGCTATACTACAAACAAGGTAAGACTAAGGATATGATATTTTCCTAATGATAAAATAGCTCAAGGTGAATATTCCAGTTAGTTCCTTGGTAGAAGACTTCTCAAAATGAGCTGCTTGTGGTTTTAGTGCAGGGCATTGTTTTTTAACTGCTGATTACCTCTTGTGGTGAATGATTTAATCAGTTGTTTTGCAGATGAAATGCATTGATCTCTCCATTTCAGGTGCATGCTATTCCCCTGCGTTCATCTTGGGTCATGACTTGTGCATATGCTCCTTCTGGAAATTATGTGGCTTGTGGTGGTCTTGATAACATCTGTTCCATTTATAACTTGAAAACTCGTGAAGGGAATGTACGTGTCAGCCGTGAGCTAGCTGGTCACACAGGTGAGTGCCTCTCCAAGGGGATCTGAGTTAGCTAACCCTGTGGTGAAGATTTAAAAAAAAAACAAACAAAAAAACCTATTTTAAATATAGTTTTCTAATTAAAAATACATACTTCCTTGCGCAGCTTTATTTCTCTTGGGGGGCCTTAGCTACTGTTTTTAAATGGCTTTTTCTCCCTCTGTTTTTAAAACTTTAAGGCTGACACTCTTTGAACAAAAGTGTGAAGAGAATGTGTGTTCACTTTTCTTAAGCAAGGCAGCTGCCTTCTGAGGGAGCTGTTCTTGAGTTGCAGAAGTTTGAGTTCTCATTGCTTCCTCTTCTGTATCTCCTTCTTTCTCCCCAAAATGCAGTAGCTTAATTTTTGCCTCAGTTTAAGGTGAACTGTCTTGTCTGATGAGAAGAGACAGGTAGGCTTGTAGGCTTTGCCTGGTGAATTAGGGTGTAAACTGTAGCTGGAAACTTCTCAGAGAGAGATGAAGCAAAATTAATCTAGTTAGATAAGAAGGATTGTAGACAAACAGGTGTTAGTTTTGAAGCAGGAAAGTCCCTCATGGTGCTTAAAAGCTAGTTTCCTATGTGTGATGGATGAGGTGAAAATTTTTCTTTCCAAACAAACCAAGAGACCCAGTGTCACAGAGCACCTTTAAAAGCTGATTCGCTGGCTGAAGATAATTCTCACTTCCCACAGAATGTGCAGTTACTGGAGGTGAGCACCTCCCATGCAGTAGACCCCTGGAAGATGTGACCTGCTTTTTTATTTTGTCTGATAATGGACAGTGTATTTTTTTGTGTGTGAACAGGATTGGAAATTGCTCAGAGGAAGGCCCAATGGGTGGTTTCTTGAATTCCCCTGAAAGTTAAAACACTGCTTATTTAGTAGGCACTCTGGTATCTTGTAAAGTACTAGGGTAGTACCAAGCCTGTCACACATCACTAGCTTTCTGCATTCTTGTGGAATTAGTAATACCTCCAGCAATCTGAGATAGGGAGTGGACTGCAATTAGGCAGGATCCCTAAAGCTGCAGCTCTGAAGCTGCACATCATCTTTCCAGCCTGTTTCCACCCAGAGGACCCCAGAGCACAGCACAGGCCCAGTGCTCTAGAGACTCCAACTGTGCTGCAGAGAGTGTCTGCTGGGACCTGTGTGCTGCTGGTTTTCTGCCTGATCAAGCCTCTAACTGTACAGTCAAGAAAATGCTATAAAGACTGTTCACTGAAGGAAAAGAAGGTTACTCTAAAATAAATAGTTATATATTCATGGTTTTTTATACAGAAAAATTAAATGTGAGTTCAGGTATGCTTAATGCTACTGAATTTTCTTTCAGCTGTTTTTCTTACAGAGCAGGATTTATGTCACTCTAGAGGAATTGTGTACCCTCTGGGTGTAGTTAAGGGTGTGAGTGCAGAGTTGATTTGACCTTCAGATAGTGGTTGTGATGTGACCAGTGATTTCTAAGAAGGAACTCTTCTTTCCTCACCTCCTGCCCCACCCTGCAGGACACAGGGAAATTGGAATGATATTTAGACAGAGGGAGCTTTGGCTTTCAGTGTGTGGCTGTGTGTGCATCAAAATACTGAAAAATGTTTTAGCAATAAAAAGAGCATTTGTTCTATGATATTCTAGCTGCTTAATGATCTGTGTTGTTACACACTATGGCTGGGAATTGTCAAGAGCCAAACTACACTTTGTCCCCATGCTTGGATATATTCAACACAGACAGGTTTTATATATTTTAGGCTTATATAGTAGATACTTCTGTGTCCTTGGGAGAGGAGGAAGCAGCATATAAGCAAGCCAGTATGCAATGTGAAGAGTGATCTTTGGTCTTATTCATCAGCTTTTTATTTTGTTTCTAGGATATTTGTCATGCTGTCGTTTCTTGGATGATAATCAAATCGTTACCAGCTCTGGCGACACCACTTGGTAAGCAGGAGAATTTTGACATGACTGTTAGTAATGGCTTTTCACAGCTATATTCTGTTATTGAAGGAAACTTCATTCTCTGTAAACCTGATAGTCACCCAGAAGACTAAATGTGATTAATTACTTATCGTATATCATGTTTTTACTAGTAATTGAAAACTTGGACTGTAACACAGCTAAACAGCTCAACAAAGAATGTTCGGTTTTCCTCTCTAAGCATATTTTTTTGTTAGTACTTCATGTAGTTTTACTTTTTAGCTGTGATGTAATTGAACAGGTATAGAGAAGAATTCTTGTCTGGACCTTTTCATGGAGCACCAGTGTGTTGATTTTTGCCTTTTTAATTATTCTTTCAAGCGCTCTCTGGGACATAGAGACTGGTCAGCAAACAACTACATTTACTGGGCACACTGGAGATGTCATGAGTTTGTCTCTTGCTCCTGATGCCCGGTGTTTTGTTTCTGGTGCCTGTGATGCCTCTGCCAAACTGTGGGATGTTAGAGAAGGGATGTGTCGACAAACCTTCACTGGCCACGAGTCCGACATCAATGCCATCTGTGTGAGTATCGGCTGGAACAGGGGACATGGCCTTTAAATCTAGACATTTTTATATTTCTCTGGCCTCCAGTATCTACTGCATGTAGTATTATGGCCTATTTTCTTCTGAATTGTTTTTGGAAAGTAATCTGAAATTAGTGCAACTTCAGATTGTCTGCTAAATGGAAAAGGGGGGCTGTTCCTTGTATGCTCTGAGTTACTGCACAGGTTTTCTCCGATGGCAGCAGTGGGGAGGGCTGTGTTGCTCTGCTGCTTCCTTCTCCCACTTGCTCTGTACACAGTGGTATGTTCCATGAAGAGTTGAGTCTGAAATCATGTCTCTTCCTTTTCCTCTCTCCCTCATTCAAGTTCTTCCCCAATGGCAACGCGTTTGCCACGGGCTCGGATGATGCCACGTGCCGGCTTTTTGATCTTCGAGCTGATCAGGAACTCATGGTTTATTCACATGACAACATCATCTGTGGCATCACCTCTGTAGCATTTTCCAAGAGTGGACGTCTCCTCCTAGCTGGTTATGATGACTTCAACTGCAATGTCTGGGACACGCTGAAAGCTGATAGAGCAGGTAAACTTTTTTTTGGTTTTAAATATTATAAGCACAGGGTGACACACTGAGTGTGGGGGTTGGCAGATGCACAGACCTATTAGTAGTCCCTGTCACAACTTTAAAACTCTGGGATAACTTGTTTTAAGGTGACCAATAATGAAAATAGCTTAATGATGTTATTGGGATACTGCTAAAGGATGGAAGGGAACAAGGGATGCTTGGGATCAGGAAGACTGCTATTAAAAACAAGGGGTTTTTTGGGGAGGGCTATTTCTTTTAGACTTTGTG
Source organism: Apus apus (assembly GCF_020740795.1). NCBI lineage: Eukaryota > Metazoa > Chordata > Aves > Apodiformes > Apodidae > Apus > Apus apus. The sequence goes on from NC_067301.1 coordinate 2,064,550, forward strand.
GTATTTTTAATGTACAAACTGTTCAAAGCAATTCAACATGAATGTTGCTACTTATATAAATACTACTTTTCCTGATATTTGTAGCAGTATCTGTAGAGGCAACCAAGAAAAGAACAAACTGTGGAGATTATCTTGTGAGGAAATGACTATGAAACTTGCAGAGCAACTCTGCCAAGCAGAATATTCTTCCACATGCAGTTGAAAGGATTAGTTGCAAGTTGCATTACTTGGTGCAAATTTGCTCATTGGTTTGAGAGGAGGATTTACTGCAGGTAGAAGAAAATATAAGCATACATGTAATCCTGGAATACACCAAAATAGTTTCCATTGGGTTTGCTAATTTCTGTCTCTAGCAACTTTGTTTTACTACTCAGATTTTATTCTTTGTTTCCTCCAAAATTCATTGTAATTTTTATCAGTGCTCAGAAGTTGAAACTGAGGACACTCAGTTCAGATCTTGTAAAAGAGTGTTTGGCTCTATTTGCAGATTAATGGTACAATTATTTCAGCACTAAAATATATTTGGTGAATCAGCCTTGTCTGTGTGTTGAGGTTCTTGTCCTTTGTTGAGATCATAAATGTGTATATAAGCCTTGGTGGAGATGAATTGAGACATTTCTCTTGATTCGTGTGTAGGTTAGTTTACAGTTGGCTGTATTTAAGTACTGTGATTTTTTCCTGGTATTTTTTCTTGGAAGGACCTTCACTAAGAGAAAGATTGGGAGGTGGTGATCTTGCCTACCTGTAGCAATGAGAACCAGTTCTTTATACTGCCCTGGGTTTATGGTCTGTGCACTCATGAAGTGTGATTATTGCCAAGTTTTAGAAGTGATTTAACTACTTTTTCACATGTTCAGCTTATTGAAATGTTCTGAGACTTCAGATTGCTGAGCAGATTTGACACTTCTGTCATGCCTGATTCTATATTAAATACCTTTTTGATTATTTATTCCATTCAAATTGTGTAAGACTTCTTGGTGCTCTCTTCGCTTTACCAAATTGCAGCCCATACCAATGGTGATGGTAGATGAATATTGGTATTGTCTGTTTCAATACTTAGGGTTTGGCTTCTGCAGGAGGCTTAGACACTTGCATGGATTGAACAGGATCTGGAGGTGAACGGTGTTACTCACACGGTGTTACTGCTTTCACAAAGTGTGCCAGAAATGTTACTACTTCAAACATCAAGAATCCTGGTGTAAGAAGTAGTCATTTTTACACTGAATAGTGGAAAAAAATATTAATTTTTAAACATAACAGTTTGTGTAAGCACTAAAACTGACTTAATTCATGTTCTGTGTTGGAGAGTAGTGAATGGCCCCCCAAAAAATCCCAAAAGTATGAATGAGGAGAGTTCCATGAGCAGTGTAATTGATGTAGAAAGATTAATTTTAAGTCTGTCAAGAATATCTGAGCTCAGTGCTGTGGACTGGAAAGAGCTTGAACATAATTGGGTTTTCTTTTCATGTCTTTGAAACTGTTAAAGGGGATAGAGGAAAATGTTGGCTACTTTAATTTTTCTGTTTAGTGTCTGAATTCTTTTTTTAATGATACTATAATTGAATTGTAGCAGATCTCCATATTGACAAATAGATTGTATGTAGGAGTTAAAATCTTGTAAGTGCTTGTAAACTTAGATAAAATTGGATGAAAAATGCTTCAGTGTTCATAACATAATTCAGCTTAACTTTGATTTTACACAAATTTTGTAGAATCTAAGTGAACTTTATCAGTATGGAGAGGAGATACTATGAGCTATGCAGTGCATGCTTGTACTGTATTTATTGCTAGGACATTGTCAGCAGAAATTTTGGGGCTGTGATTTCACAACTCACAAGAAACCAGTAAAGGTCATAATGTGGGGAATATATAAAGCAAATTCAGGGGTAATGTATTATTTGCTGATTTACCCCTTGTGAATCTGCCCAGTTATATCTAAGCTTTTGCTTTCAAAGCCAGAAGCATTTAAAAATTCCAACCCTGTTTGTCCACCATTTTTGAATGTACAGGTTGACTAAAGGTGTGTGCCTCAGTGTTACTTGAACTGAAATATGAAATCAGCAAGGTGATGTCACGTGTTTGTTGCATGTTCTTATTTATAGGTGTCCTTGCTGGTCATGATAACCGTGTCAGTTGCTTAGGTGTGACTGATGATGGCATGGCAGTGGCAACAGGATCATGGGACAGCTTCCTCAAGATCTGGAACTGAAGTAGGTAGGTGTCCAATTAATAAAGGCTCTCCACGTTAGGTGTTCAGAATGCTTTTCTGCAGGTCCAAACAGTACTGTGTTACTGATGCTGCACGCGTGGGGTTCAGGTTAGGAAAGTCACTGAGCCGGGAAAAAAACCCAGTTTTTTTAGAAGGCTGTTTGTTTAACGTGTGCAGTGGCACTTTTGTGATGAACTGGTTTTGGTGTATTTTATTTTCTGGGTAGGGAGGAATGTGTGGTCTTTGGAATCTGGGTTGGTATATAAATGGTGTTCCTGAAAATGGTGAGATAATGACTAATTACTGCAGGGGGGGGAGCGAGAGCAAAGCTTGAAACTTCATCAGAGTTTATCCAAGTGCAGCTCCTAACAAATCTTTTTGTGTGCCAGAAGAGCAGCGGACTCCATGACTGGAAGAAGTTTCCAACGGTTGAAAATTAAAAAGATAGCATATCCAATCCAACCATACTAACTTGGACCCCATCCTCCCCAACTTCAAAGGGCAAGATCTTTTCCGTCTCCTGTTGCTGAAATGAAGAGCACAATTACCTTTCCGAGAAGAATTTCTGTGTTGTAAGCAAAATGAAATTGTGCATTCCTTTTGGGACCATTATTTTTTTTTTTGTCTTGAGAATAAAAAAAAAAATGAAACACTATCATAAAAGCATGACCAGAAAATAAACTTGAGCATAATTGTGAAACAGTTTAGCTTTCACTGTAGTTTCCAAGTTGAAGTTAAGGACTTGATCTCACACACTCGCAAATTTTAAAGTCATGTTTGTAGCAAGATTTTTTTCAAGTTTCCTTTTTAAATACATTTCTTTATGTAATTTAATTGAGCAAAACAAGGGAGTCCTAGCCCAGAGCATCTGGGGGTTGTTAACGCTGTAAATTTAGTCCCTGATTTTTTTTATTTTGTTTTCTAGTATCACAGATAATTGTTGCACAAAACTTGGCATATATAGGATAATGTTAAGCAGCAAGGTAACCAAGCACATGCTGTAAAAGGTAATGAATGCTTGTTTAAAGAATCCTTTCACCTTTTATGGATAACAAATGCAATCCTTGGTCCCTCCTGCCCCCCCTTTTTTCACCACACTGATTTTTTTAATCTGTTTTGGTTTTGTCCACTTGAAAGGGCAGTTTATATATCCTAACACTATCCTATAAGTCTCAACAACCAGGAATCTCTGTTTTCAAAAGAGACCTATCCTACACTTGGGTATTGAGTCAATTCTTTGTGTATGAAATGATGTACAAATCAATGTTTTGAAAATAATGATCTTGAACTTTCTAAGTTAAACAAAAAAAAAACAAACCTTTTTTGATTGTTTGCCATATTGGGTGGGTTTACTCTTAGAATCGCATGCTGTAGAAATGCTAAAAAGTGCATATTGGACTAAGTCCTTAGATGTTTTTTCTTTGAAGAAATAACCTGTTTAAAAACTGTAACCATTGTTGCTGTATTCATTTATTGTTGCTACTCTGTGCATAAATCTATGAAGAACTCAAGTACAAAGCTATGCACGTTTTGGAGTAGCGTGATAAGTCACTTTTTTTTTTTAAAAAAAAAAGAAACAGCCTGTTCAAACAATCGCTGTCAAAGATTCTGGGGTGTGGGAGGAGGGAACCTAGACCATCTTCTTTATAAATCAGTTCCTCACAGCCAGTTCCTCTTGTAGGATGAGTCCTTTGCATCTGATCAGAGTAATTTTTGTAACGAGCAGGTTTTCCTGGCTTTCTTTTCAAATAAAATGTTAAAAGCAGCAGTGTTTGGACAGCAGATTGTTCTGTTAAACTTTCCTATCTTCTCACTGTATCCAGAAATGCTCCTTCCTAGCAGCAGTAGTAGCTTTTCTCCATTTTGTTTTTTCTGCAACATTCTGTACAAAAATGTGCTGTAATTGTGCGTTAGGCCTGGATTTGGCATAAAAGATGAATTCCCTCTTACTCTCTTTCATGAAACTACTCTGTAGAGCTTTCTCCACGCCCTGTATCCCTCTTCACCTTTTGTATTTAATTTTAAAGTCAGTGTACTTCAAGAAAGCTGGATGCAAGATAGATACTATATTAAAATGTAATGTTATTTAAGATGTAATAAAGCAGTTTGACATGAGTTTTGACTGATCTGTTTTGCAGCTTATTGTTCAACCCACAAAACAGCTTCTGGTAGGATTTGAGTTATGAAATAAACATGTATGAGACAAGTGTATGCTGCCCCAAAACTAATTGTTCAGGATCTGGAAATAGATGTGTAAATATGTGATATATGGAACACTGAAGAGCAGGTATGTGGAGCTTAGTGGCTGCAGACATTTTCCTTCCTCCATTCTTATCTATTTAAGAAGGACATTTCTTGGTTTGATTGAAGCTCTCAAGTAGCTCCAGCATCAGAAACTGCTGGTAGCTCCTTAGCTCAAACTCAGCTCAAAAGTAGCTGGTATAGTTCTTGTGGTATGCATCACAAAAATGCTTTGTGGAATTTTAATGAGTTAACACCTGAAGTAGGAAATCAGAGCAAACTGTTTAGTAACTTCTTTTAAAACTTTTGTCCTTTAATAGGAAAAGAATTGAGCGGAACATCTTGGGTTACTGCCATTTGAGGATCTGACCAAGTAAGCTCTGTTGTCATTGTTAGCTATCCTTACTGTAGGTATTGAGAAGGGTAAGTAGTTGTTGTTTTAATGCCCAGTAAGAACCAAGTCTCCACCAGGCAGAATTATATCCAGGGGGAGGAAAAAAAGGAAAAACATTAGAGGATTTTATACCCATAGAAGCAAATTCCTGAAGGAAGTGTTGAAAGGTTTAACAACTTGGTCCACTTGAGGGTTTTGTTATGTGTTTTTAGTGGGTAAAGTGTTGTCTTTTGTTCTGACCTACACAAGAGTGAATTACCCCTCATTTTACATCAACTAAGAGAAATTCCAGTGCCATGGCTTGGTTTCATGCCAAACCTGGAAATTCTTGGCCTCCATGGAGAAGCTTTTAAAAGCAGTGAGTATGGAAAATATGATGGTGCCATTACTTAACCAGCAGCCATTAACTGTGAGCTTTGGGTTTTTGGACTGCAAAATACTGGGAAGTAGTTCATGGCTGGAAATGCTTAAAACTAGGAAGTCAGCTTTTAAGTCTTTTCCAGTTCCAAATGGTATAGCTGTTTTTTCCACTCACGTGGTACCATTTTATTCCAGCGGATGTTTCATATGTGACATTGTCTGGTCTGTAACAAAACCAATGCAGACATGACCTGTCTTGCCTTCCTGAATCTCTCTCCACATGTTAAATTTCTGCTTCCCAGCCATGCTGAGAATGCCTTTGCTGTCAATCATGTACAATACAAGTTATTTGAAATGCAAACAGTTGCAAATCCCTCTTGTTACAGAGAGTACTTCTGCTAAATGTGTGACCCTCTAAATGACATTATCTAAATATCTGTCTTATGTTTAGTTGTTTAGAGAGCTGTAACTGGAGAAAAATGGGTTTGTGAAGGGAGAGGCACTAAACTCTTGAGCCGTTCACTTTGGGCTAAGTCTCTGAGTTTTGAATGTCTTTAATTTTAAGCTGAGCTTGGATCAGTACCTGAATGGCTTAAGTAATCTCACCTATAGTGCTAGCACACAGCAGCTCTTCCTGTAGGCTTTGAAAAAATTCTGACTGGAAGATCATTCTGGGATGTGGTTCCAAAAGGGCAGCTTCACCAAGCTGCTGGCACATTTCCAGGGCAAGGATTCCTAAACTGAGAACACTAATTTGTGCAAACAGTTTGTCTCTGCTTGGTTTTCATGGCAGCAGTTGCAGTTTCTTACTAGTAGGCTCCTGAGTGTGTATTAGATACATGAAGAGATGAGAAGTGGTGTCTCTGCAAAGGAGGGTGGAGTAAAACTGTGTTTATGAAGCATGTTAGATGACAAAGGTGGAGAAAACCAATGGATCTGAGGTATTTGGATACTGAGTTGGGAGTGGAGGTGGGAAAAAGAGTCAGTTCTCTGGTTCTGCCGTGGGAAGTGTCATGCTAACTATGAATTTCCATGGGATTGGAATCCTCCCATGGAGCTGGGAAGAGGTAACAGATTTCTCAATCTCAGCACCTAGAGTTAAGTCTCAATTATAATGTTTTCCGTGCCCATCATGGCCTTTAATTTGTTAGTGAATTACATGTATTTTAAAAATCTAAGATCCTACTGCTAGACCTTGGTTGGGCATTTTTAACTTTTGACCATTAAATGTTTGACATTTGACCATGACAGTGTATGTTCTAAATCAGCTGTGAAACATACTTAAAATTACTGATTGCATCATGTGCTATAAGAGCTAAAAATAGAATTACCTGGTTTCTGGGAAGTGGCAGAGGAAATAAAGTGCCATAAAACCTGTCACCCTTGCTGAGTTCTGTGTAACTTGGTCTGAAACAAATCAGGATCCTGTGAGGTGTTATGATTGATACTGGATCTAGTGTAGGTGTAACCATGCATTCAAATTTGAGGAATGGATAAAAAGAACTGACTAATCAACAAGTTCTAACAGTAGTTATTTTTGGATAGTGATGATCTTGTTTTCTTACTGTAATCTTTCTAAAGTCTGTTTGCTGTAAACATCAGGTTACTCAATGGCTCAGAGCTGAATTGGTCACTTTCTATCTATATTACATTCCAGTGTGTAATAATTCTCCTGAAGAATGTGAAATGTTAACTCTTGTTAATTTAGAGTTGTATGAGAAAGGGAAACAGTAGAGCTGGAGAAAGGTTGGAAAGAATAAAGAGTAGATTTCAGTTCTGCTGTTCTAGAACAGGGATGTTTGGCCTGTTCCCTTGTCACCCCTGCTCTGACTGGCCTTGCCACCTGGAAGCTCCTCATGTGCCCAGGGATGGGAGCAGACATCTTGTATCTTTCTGGCAGTGTACTTTGCTGATTTAGAGATTATTACTTTGGTCCAGTGCACCTGATAAGTTAAAAAAAAAAATAAATTCTCCTCTGTCTCCTTCCAGTCTTTTCTTGAATGTGACTGGATGTTGTGTTTGCCTTCTACTGATCTTGTGAAACCTGATCTGCTAGTAGAACAAAATCCATGGGCCTGCTCTGTCAGCCACTTGGGCTGAGAAAATGAAGGTCTTGATTCTGACGTGGCTGGATGTTGTTCCAGGCTGCACTGCCCCTGTTAATCCATCTCTCCAGGAAACCCTGCTCAGACAATCTGTGGTTCCTGGTTCCTGGCAGGAGCTGGGACTTGATGGGCACATTTTTGGCCTGACGTTTGGGTCTGTCCCTCACTGCCTCCTCGTTTGTGCCCTCTGCTTGTTGAAGTGTTGAAATGCAGACCAGGGAGAAGTTTGGTTTTTTTACTCTATGGGCTAAATCAATTTAGTAGAAGGAGGAAAGCTTAAGCTTACACTTCCCATGGTGATTCCTGAACTCCTGTCAACGATTGACACCCTGTGGGCTCCCAGATAAGGAGCTCTTGTGTTCCAGAGCCTCCCTCTCTGTTAATTGGATCCTGTGTGTTCATTAAAGAAAGGCCAAGTTATATCATTCTGAAACTCTTTACTCAGTTTTTTCTTCAAATGTCAATACTAAAAAGTGTCTAAGGAGTATTTTGAAAGTGAACATGGGATAGTAACACAGACTGTGTAAAATTTCCCAGTATGTCACAGAAATGTGAATAAAAGCTGGGTGAGCCTCTCTGTGCTTAGAGAGCTGGCTGCTAAAAACTCACCCGTTAGAGACACAGGTAAAATACTCATCCAAGTAATTCCAGGCTTAAACCAAGTCAGTTTTGTCCTAAAATAGAACAAAGAGACTCTTATTTTCCTTTTTTAATTATTCATAAGCCATTTGCTCCAGATTAGTGCAGTGAGATGTTATTGACCCTGAGGAGGTAATAATCTGTTGAAGTGGAAGTGAAAAAATGAACAGTTTATTTGATGTAACAGATTTATAAATGGCAAAATTGATGAGGGAGGGCAAAGTCTGTTAAAAAAGGATGAGATATCTAAGATGGTAAAATGCTTAGTTCTCATTAATATTATGTATAACAGTACAAACAGTGCAGCTCCATCTGGTGGAGTGAAACATAGTGAAGATGGGTGGTCAGAAAAGAAAGTGTGTGTGACAAAGGAGCCCATGCTGAATTTGGCTGCAATATGTGCTCCTAGTACACGTAACCCCTTCTTTTTTTATCTTCAGTGTCCATTGAAGGTGTCCTGATTTTTCCATGAAGAACTTACAAATAAAACTTTTTCTAGTGTTTACTTTTGTATGGATTTCCTTTTCTGATTTTTCATGTAAAAGCCTCAGATGGCATAAGTTAAAATTAGCCAGTGTTAACTGGAGCAGGGACTCTGAGACAAATTTAAATCCAGCTCTTATTTAGAAAATGGATGAGATCATGAAGAGCCCCAGTAATTCCCTGTACTCGCCCCCACTGCAATTTTTCTGAACTCCCTCAGCGTTTTTGACACACCTCCTCACCTCTCTGATCTGAAGTGCTTGCTCTTTTCAGCTTTCCTCCTCTGCTTTAGATAGGAATTGGGGATCTGGAGTTTCTAATGAAGATACTTTGATTGACAAGGTGTTCATACTAAGATTAGACTCTGATAGCCACTTTTGAACAGTGTAGTGAAGTGCCTTTCTGCAGGGGAAAGGAGTATTGCTGTGGTATGTACTGCTCTTGTATCTGGAACCATCACAGAAATTTCAAGCTCTTGTTTGCAAAAGCAAATGTTTTAAGATCTATAGAATTCTAACATTTAGTTTTTGTCTCTTTTGTAAAATAAAGATTCATGTTGAGTGAAGAGCAAGTAGGCAGCAGCAGATCCTTTTCCACTGGCTGGTACATGAGAGTGAGTCACTGTATATATTTATCTTTCATTGATTTTTCACCATAGTTCCTTATTTTTTTATTTAGTGATTTTAACTTTGTGATATTATAGACAGAACTGAAACAAGGTCTAATGGGAATAATGAAATTTGATCTTTGGCTCCCTAAAGCTGGTGGTTAATCCAGTGGGAAGAACAAGACAACTTGTGTGCAGACCTGCACAAGTTTTACAAACCCATGATGTGAAATTGGAAATATGAGCTACATTTCTAACCCATTTGATGGTACCATGGCTACTTACCTTGAAGTCTGACTGCTAAACTGGAGTCTTGAAGAGCTGTCTCAGTTGTCCTTCAGTACATCAGAAACCAGGTAACGGGACCTTTTCATATTTTCAGAACCAACCACAGGAGGCCATCTTCTGTAATTGAATAGGGGAGTATCTTAATTCTACACTTAGTGGCACTGGCTGCATTTAAATCAAGTAATACAAGAAGCTGCCAGAGTTCCTAAAAAGTTGTATTCCAGAAAAGTAGGTATCAGCATGTGTACCACCTGTGACATGGGCTGTACTTGGAGGGAAAACATGCATATTTGTTACACCTCCCTTAGCTTGCAGGTGCATAAATGTCCTGAAAACTCACAGAAATGTTTCTAAGAGATTTTAACCCTCAGAGCACTAAAAATCTTAGCAGTCACAAACAAGACAAGTCTTACATATTGATACAAATATCTCTAGTGTCATTTATAGTTCTATGCCTGTGTTTGCCAGTAAACTTGGCTGTGGGCCCTTCTCCATGACACTGTGGATCTTGTGAATGCATTTAGATATTAATTTACATCACCTAGGTTTAGATATCTTACATCCACCTCTTCAACTGCAACAGGAGGGGCAGGATATGGCTTGTGTGCTCAGTCTGTTTTGTTTAAGTATGATTTATAGTTTGAGACCATAAATTGTAAACACATTCACTCACATCATCAAGTGCAGAAAGCCTGGGATTAAAAACCTCTTCAGATGATGTCTTTCACCTCACCTTGTGTTCTTCAGAAGGGCTTGGGAAGACAAAGCTCATCCCACATTTCTGGCAGTAGGAAAATGAAAATGACAGGTCAATGGTATTTGCTGGGGCTGGAAGCCATCCATCTGCTTGGGTCAGTGAAAATTCAACCCTATGATGAATGGTAATTTTATTGTGTTTAAACTTCTCACAATTCCTTCCGTCCTGGTTTCTTCTTTCTGAAAGCAACAACAACAAAAAAAGGTGAAGATGTCATAAGGTGAACCCCACTTAGCAGCATCAGTTCCACCTTCTCTCCAGCCCCTTCAAGTTTTCTTGTAGATCGTAGGAGCGGTTCAGCAGCTGCTGTTCTTTGCCTAGTAGGGATATGAGCTCTTGAATGAACAATAAGAAGTCAAGGAGTGACAGCTCTGGGAATGATGGACACCAGTGTGCACTAATGAGAGATCTGGAAGCTTTTCCAAGGATGACTGCATAACTTAATTGAACAATTCTGTATCTCATTGATACTTGCATCAGCTGTGCATTTAACCTGCCAATTTCTGAAAAGCTTGACAAACCTTGTCCCAGGTTGGTGCTTCCAAGTGATGTCAAAGAGTTACCCAGGGTATGAAGTGTTACTGAATTATAAAGGCAGGCCAAAGAGCCAGGAGCAGTCAGTGTGGAGGAAACTGAGTGAGATGCATTGTCCAGCCTGGTGTCAGTGGCAGTTCTAAAAAGTGGTGCTGGAATTAAAAAATTAATCTGTTGAGCAATTCTGTCTTCCTCCTCCCATGGCTTATTTCAATCAAGTGATAGCATCAGACATGGTGAGAGGAAATGGAGCAATTACAGATAGACTTCAAGGAACAGCTTATCTGAACTGAAGGTTAAACTTTCATAAGCAAAAGGATCATTCTTGTTCTTTGAAGCTTGTCACAGTTCTCTGTGCAAAGAGTAACTTAACCAGAAATACCAGATGGGAGCCAGGCAGGACCTGACCTCACCTCTGATCCTGTTAAAAGTGAAAGTTCCTCACCAAGTTGTAGAGCTTAAATTAACAGGGCTAGTTTCTCTTTCTCTACTAAAAACATAGATTAAAACTCTTAGGCCTGTTTTACACTGTGTTAGCTGTATCTTCCTCGCTCTCAGATTAAAAAAATCTTATGTCAGTGCTTTGGAATTTAACCAGCATCATCAATTAAAGTTTGTGATGCACACTGGGTGCAAAGTGTGCAGTTAAGGTTAGCAGTACAACTGCTAAGAACTTCAAAGCCTTTCTGACCTGGTTCTGAATAGTTTTAACTTAGTAATATATTTTTTTCTAATGCTCTACATTTTGAATGACAAGCAGCAGTGCTAGCAATTGCAGTTGAGCTTTCCTTTGCAGCCATCTTGCAGTATCATGCTGGCTGCAAAGAAGCCTCTTTATAATTTTCAACTTTTTTTTTAATTAAATCAAGTAAGAAGTCCCTTGCCAGACCTGTGTGTTCCCTTTTGAACCATGCTTCCAGCTGGATAATGGAATGCCTCCATATGTCTCTCCAGCTAAAAAGGCAAAACCCTCCCAGAGAATTTCCTCACACTCTTGTGAGGAGGGAGTTGCCTGCATTTTGTACTGGGAGAATCTGCAGCCTGGAGGTGCCTGTGGATCACCCTGGTAATGGCTGAGTTGGAGCACAGGCTGGTTCCCTGACCTGCAGCTTTGTGTACAGTGAGGAGAGGATTCCTCTGCCCTTGCTCTTCCTGCCTGACATCTGCCTGCTCAGCCTGATCAATCTTGGCAGTTGCCATCTTTTTCTTCCATGCAGAATCACTCCGGTGAGCAGCCAAAGATGATGGCAACAGATCAGGGTGGGATTAGCATGACACTCATGTTGTTGGAGGAAACATCAGCTGTAATACATTTGGGTGTGAGCCAGAAAAAGCACAAATATTCTTAATTTTACAGTTGGTTCTAGTAGAGAGGGGTGACCTGAGTTGTGTTTGGCTGAGTTCTTCACAGGATATCCTCTGCAATTATATGAAGGGGGATTTATGACCCTCTTCTTCCTACTCAGATCATAGCCTTGTTTTTATTGATATTGTTTGGGAGGCTTTAATGCTTCACAGTATGGAAATTCAGCTCTGTAGAGGAAGGCCAGGCCATAAACTAATTGTCTGGGCTCTTTGAAAAATGATGTAACTGGGCAGTTGCATCAAATTGAAAAGTTGCTTAGATTTTTCCTTCCCCCTGCTCCCCCTTTTTCATGTTACAAAGCCAGCAACTTTCATTGTTGGTCCAGTGCAGTTTGGGATCCATTGGCCAAACAGTCTGCAAGTAATTCCCATTTGTATCCTGCCTTTTTCCAAATGGCTGCCTGCACTGTTGCTGCCTGACATCAAAACACTTGGGGTCCTGAGGGAAAGCATGTGCATTAAGAACTAATTCTCAGCTGTGCCATCCCTTGGTCAGGAGCTTTGCTTGCACGGGTGGTCAAGTGCAGACTCTTCAGCTGCTGGGAACAGAAGTTTGACATGTGTGAACATCCAATACTGCTTTTCCTAGGCTTGTATAGCATTTGGGGTCTGACTTACGACTCTGCACTCATAATTAACTGTCAGGTTAATTATACTTAAGAAGCTTGATTTCTGGTCACTTATGTTGAAATTTTAAATTTTTGTTTCAATGTGATGTTTGACAGAAGTGCATGAATTTGATGACGTATTTTATGAAAGACCCTGAAGTTCATCATAAGCTTTTCAGCTATGAATTTGGGTTCCTATTGCTTTGTGGGCAGAACCAAATACAATTAAATCTTGATCCCCCTGCAGCTTCACACTACTGATGTGATTGCCAAAGTAGGGAGTATTTTTACATGCTGTCTTGCCCTAGGTGAAGGTTAGTGGAAGGCATTTCTTAATTTTATTTTAACCTTGCATTAAGTCTAATAATGTGTCTGTGGGCTTGAAATTGCCAGGCTGCAGCTTCTGCTGCCACCTGGTGCCCATGCCCAGTTTAGCCTGGCAACTTGTCCCGCAGTTATCCGTAATGCTTTGCAAGAGGGAGGGTCTTAGTGCCATGGGATGACAGATTTTTCACTCCAAAAGAGGAGTGCCTGCAAGTACACACTCGTTGCTGCTGGGTGCAGTGGGTTAAAGTGCACGGTGAGACACTTTGATGAAAGATGTTAAGCAAACACTTGGGCCAGTATAATTTTTCCAGTGTACAATTTATACCAGGAAATAAGGCCCACTGCATCTTCCCAGAAGCTCTTGTATTTCACAGTGGTTTGGGAATACTGTTACTGACAAGACTCTTGTAAAACCTGCACTAGGAACTGCTGCTGCATCCTTCTGTCTCCCTTAGATGCCATGGTAAAACGTGCTGTTCTCCCTGAAGCTTCTATGTTAATTTACCAGCATGAAGTATGAGGAAGAAATACTACCTCTGTATCCTCACTCTTTACAGCCAATGTGTAAAGGAACAGCAAAACCAGCCTTTTGCACATTCCAAACTGGGCTGACTTAAAAATTACTTGCAGAGAACTGGGAGAAACACAATGATGAGTTCCATCTGGCCCATGGCCAGTCTGCTGTGCAGAGAGTGAGTAAGTGGCTTTACTGGGCTTAGGTAAAATGTTCACCTCTTGGGCCTGAACCTGTCAACCTTTTGAGCTTAATTAGAAATTCAATTAAGCACTTTGCACCATCCTGTAACGCTAGAGGGCAATGCTGCAGTTTGTACAGCAGCTGTTTCCTGGTTTCTAGGATTTAGTGCTCCCTGTCCAGGGTGTAGTGGTAGGAGAGGAGCAGCAGCAATTACTGCTGAGAAATAGTCCAGAAAAAAAAGAGGACAATGGGTAGGAAAGAGCACTGCTTTGCTCAAGAGGAATAATAAAATGCAAAAATACAAGCAGGAGAAGACAAAGATAAGCAGTAGTGCTCGAGACAGGGATCACAGAATTAAAACAGATCCCCAGCTAAATATGAGTCAACAATGTCATGCCACTGCAGTAAAGGCTGACATCATACCAGGTTGTACAAATGGAATTATCCCTGCAAGCCTTGTAAAGTGACTTCCCTCTCTGATGCAGTGGTAGCTCCTCAGACAGTGTAATGGTTGCAATTTCAGGTGCTGTTCTGCAAGAAAACAGATTAATTTGAAAATGTCCAGAAGACAGCAATGAAAATATCAAAGATTTGGATATCATGCTATGTAAGGACTGTTTAAACAATAGAAGTGTTTCAATCTAAAGAAAGACTAAGAAATCTGTTTCTGTGTGAATGAAGAGGGTAGGTAAATTGGTGTCTAAGTGTAGCTAGTTAGTAATCATGAGAACACGTCAGTCCTACAAGAGACCAGTGCTTCTTTCTCACACTTGCTCTAATGGAAGTATCTTAGGGAGAGGTTTCCTAGGGCTCCAGTTACTCTGAGCTTCCTGTCTGAGGCAGTAGGACCAGTAATTGTGCCCAGGCTATTGTAGATGCAGGTGCAGATCTCCTGAGTGTGTCATTCATTTATCTGAAAAATTACCTTGATCTCTTCTATGAAGCAAAGGATCATTTAACTATAGAACTGGCTGTTCTTTTGTGTGGCTATTTGGTAGGTATATTTCCTTTTGCTCAAAGGAAAAGGATATCTTCTTCACCTTTCTGGGGCTTTCCAGAATTAGAACAAAGGTTTTGAATGTGAGGGTTTTCAAATGCATCTGTGATCTGAGCATCTGCAAAATACAAGCGAGTTGAATACATGAAAAGCAGAATGTTAATAATGCTGGGGTACAGGGGATTCTCATGCAAATGAACCCGCAGTTGGCAGAGCCCAGGCTCTTTCTCTGGTTTTGACAGTTGGAAGGGTGTGATGTCAGGCTTATATTCAGAATTAATCCTATCTCACACTGAAGCTTTTGGTTTTCAGGCTGGTTTCCTCTGCATTTGTGTTGTAATGATCACATCAACTGTTTTCATATGTTTCTGTTTTCAGATTTATATTTAAGTTTTTTAATTTAAAAAAAAAAAGTAACACCAAGTCACTAAGTAGCATTCTTTCTTGTGCTATTAGGTAACTCATAGGACAGCACAAACCTAAAGGTTGAAGGAACAAAGAACCTCAATTACAAGAAAAAATGTCAGAGAAAGAGTAACTTTTTCAATCCAGGGACTGATTGTTTTTGTTTTGCTGAGTTTTTTCAAGTGTCTAATTCAAGAGTATACCACTGGAAAGGAGCCCTTAAATACAAGAACTTTAGAACGATATAGTAAGAAGATGTCAATAACTTTGCTGATTGTGGACAACAAAGTTGTTAGACTCAAAACTGTAGTGTCTTAGGGCTGACTTTCAGAGCAGAAATTTAAGTGTTAACTCATGATGAGTTGACATCAGCTGCATTGCAGTGATGAATGTGCATGTTTGCAGGGCATGGTGTGACTCCTTGGTACTTGTAGGCAGCTGGCATGTGGGCAGATTTTGTTGGGGTAATCCAGACATCAGGATGGGTCTCCCACCTACATTCCCCTTGGAACAAGAATATAGCATTTCACACCTGTACAGCACTTGAGTAAGAAAAGCCTGCAGTGAGAGTTCTTTCACTAACTAACTTGCTAGTGACAAGAACATGGTTTGGCCAGTTTACTTTTCATTTTCACTCATTGAACCTGTGCCTCTTGCTATTCCATAGCTCATAACAGTCTCCATATGTTAACGTGACTGGTGACACATGACAGCAAAGAGGAACTAATGTAAATGAACCATCTTATTCTGTTCTATTGCTGCTGCTCATCAGACTGTTTTCCAAGTTGGGGCAGTTAAGAAAGCTTGTGACCCAACTTCCTCCACTATTACAGCAAGGTGTTTATCTTACTTGTTTGACATGGGTGGCTTCAGGCATGTAAATACCCAGAACAACCAGCTTCCCTTGCTGTCAAGAGCCAACTAGTAGCTAAAGTTGGAATTTCAGTATCTTTTAGCTGTTGTGTGTTTTCCACAAATAAGCCAGATTCCTTGAAACACTGGAGAGAGAGCTAGAATTCCATAAGGCCAGATTCTGACACCTCTCCCATATTACTATCAGAAATGTTGGAAAGGCTAGTGGCTTGGGGGCAGGTAGCAACTGGGATTGCCCAGACCTCCCCAAACAAAAGTTTAGCTTAGTAAAGGTTTAAAGGATGCTGGATTTGAGAGGGATCCTACAGAAAACAGAACTAATTCCTCTGGACTGCACATCTGTC
Source organism: Apus apus (assembly GCF_020740795.1). Taxonomy (NCBI): domain Eukaryota; kingdom Metazoa; phylum Chordata; class Aves; order Apodiformes; family Apodidae; genus Apus; species Apus apus. Next base: position 2,080,783 of record NC_067301.1, read on the forward strand.
TAGTAACTTGGCTTGAAATTCAGTGCTACAGCAGTGTGCTTGCCTGTCAAAACACCTTCTTCTGTCTTCTTCAAGGAAACTGAAGCCACTAGAAGCTTTTTAAATGTTTCAATTAATCAAGGTGCTTTCCTAAAGAGAGTAAAGGTCTCCTATGAATGAAGGTCTTTCCTGAAAAAAAAATCACCAAGTTTCCTGTTAATAGAGAAATGGTATAATGAGTAGTTGTGGATTTTAATTATTATTTTTATTAGGGTAGCAACTGGAAATCCATACAAATATGGGCTGTGTGCTTCTTGGGCGTATGCAAAGAGGCATTTCCTGTGTCAGTGAGATTACAGTCCTGACAAAATTAATAAAGAAGGAAGTAATTGTTTTTATCTGTTTTGAAGGCAGAAAAACAGACTCCATTAGTCACACAGGGATAGACAGGAACACCTCCCAGAACACTCCAAACCCTACCCTGGGCCATTCTTCACAGCTGTCTCTTCTCTGTGTCCTGCTGCCAGACAGGAGGTAAGTCCTGGGTGCCTGTTTTGATGCTACTCTTCACATACTGGGCTTCTCCAAAATCTTCCCACTCCCTATTCCCCAAGTTTTCTCTCCTGCCAACATCTCTCAGTCCTATCCTGACATTATCAAAGACAATCTGTATTGTCAAGCAGATTGAGAGTGGGGCTACATGCCAGCCTTCCCAATTGCTTATCTCAGCTCTGCTACAGATTTGTTAACCCTTGTGCAAGTCCATTAATCTAGTTCAGTCCTTAAAATTGGGATAATGACATTTACGTAATGATTGGAGGAGTTTGTAATTAGCCTGAATAATAATGCAATGCTGTGGCAGACATGTATATTCTGTCTTTATGTCAGTGGCTTTGTAATTTGTGCCCACTGATAGCTTATTTGTCACACTCGTGCGCCTTCATTTTCATCAGAATTAATACTTTGGTGTGTTTTTATTTCTTGTGATTCCTCAGAAATTCTGAGTCATCAGAGGCTGTTGGAAAAGAAGTTTGAGAGGTAAGAACTATGTTCTTCAACCCTGTTAGGTGTTAATAGCAACTCTTTGTTAATCATGTCCTGTTCGTTGGAAATACCTTCAGCCGGAGCTAAGTTTGGGTTGTAGATGGAGGCTGAATAGTTCATCAGGCACTAGACTCCCAACCAATTAGTCAAACAAGAAGCAGCATTTTTGGTAACTTAACTTTTTCGTTAATCTAAAGCCAGTGAAAATATATTTCAGGGAACTGAAAGCCTTAGAGGAAAAAAAGCAGTATGTTTTAATGCTCATTTCTCAAGGGTGCTGCCAACGTTAATTTTCCCCAGTTGTTTTCCCTGGGAAAATGGAAGCACAGCCTGCGTTTAGAGTGCTGAGCAACACTGGTGTTAGGGGGGACACGCTCAGAAGTGACAGAGGAGTCTTCTGTTTCTCCTGGCACTTTAGTCTGTAGAGAAGGGAAGAGGTGTTACCAGTCTGTTATCTTCACCCAGACCAGCTAAAAGAGCTTCTAAGGTCGCTGCTGAAGCTGGGCAGCTCAGAACTGCTCTTGTAACTCTAACTCTTTTATAAATAGGATAGGCTCAGCTGATTAGCAGTCTTATCTCCACCAATTAATGGGGATAAGTATTCACCAGAGTTCATGCCTCCTGCAAAATGCTGAGGAACTGCGTGAAGTTACTGTGCATGGGAAAAAACCCCAACAAACCTGCCACTTTAAAATGTTTATTTTTTAACAGCCCATATATATTCTTATGGAAAATGGTTCTGGTGGTGGTTTTATCTCTTTCATCTTCATTAATTTGGAAAAACCCATCCCAAGAGCCATCTCAAATGAAAGTTTACTCCCTGGCTAGCTTTTGTAGTTGATAACTGGGTATGGACAGGCATGGTTAGCAAAGGCACTCTGTCCAAACATGGTTCCTCTCTGTTGGAAGGTGTTGCTTTACCACAACTTTTAAGATGAACTCTGTGGAACTTTGTGTTATATTCCTTCATAGTGTCATGTTGTATTGTCCCTTTACAGTTTGAATATCTCTTTCAGCACGTGGGAGACATTTGAGTATCCAAGATGCCACGAACTTCACAGAATGTGTACTGTTTCCTCAATTCCTTGCAGAGGAATGCTCTTTTAATGTTGTTTTAAAGAGAAATTGTGACTAAAAATGTTGCACTTTTTAGAAAGTGATGTAGCATTGCCTATGGCATTTCCCCATATTTAGCCACTGCTTCCTCTTCTTCAATTTTGTCTCATCATTTATTGACTGTAATTTTTGCAGCTCCCCTGTTTCCTGAAAACAGAAATTTCTACATAAAGGAAGAAAAAAAAAATTCAAAATTGCCACATTCTTAAATGGTGTAACTTCTTCTCACATTGGAGATTTATCGTGTTACATAGTCCACTGAGCTACAGGTATGAGTCTATGATCTCTTTAAAGTAATACTGGTTGAAAATTCAGCTTAGAAATTAGAAAACATGATTTGTTTTATTAACTGTGAAGGATTGTTTTTGTGTCTGCATCTGTCTAGGGGCCTGACACTGTCTGTTGAAGGTTGAGACAAAGTTCCTGATGATTACAAGGAGTGTGCACACACTGAAACCAAATACTTTTTGTTTGTTTGTTTCACCCTTGCTCAAATTTTTTCAGATCAAGGGCAGACTGGAAAATGACTTTTTTTGCATTTCAGGAGCTTGTTTGTAGTTGAAATTAAGAGTGATTCCAACGTAGTAGGGTAATGTGTGTTTTCAATCAGGAATTTTATGTCAGAAGGAGTATTTAAACTATGAAAGATTAAGCTAAAAGTTGTGACAGTTCTTGCAGAGCACGATTCTAAGTGTGTGCAAGCAACTTCAGCCACAGTGGTGATTAAAAGGGCAGAAAGCGGATGATGCCAATTTAATGTACAGATTTGTGTCTTAGGTTACATGTTACAGGTGAGATTACATTATGTCACACACCTGGCACCTTACAAAATGTGCTAATTTAAGTGCCCAGTCCTGTACTGGTGACTGGCCACCTAAGAGGAGACTGTGCACAAAGCCATAGTCCTATGAACAGGCTAAAACCACAGAAGTGTAACACTGGGCCCTGAAAACTCTGCAGTTTGTGTACTTTGAGGAGGCTGCAAGTTTTTCTCCTCAGCTGGACCACCACCTGGCCCACCCTGCCAGGGTGGATTTGGCGGCAGACATTGAAGGGTTGTGCCCCTTTATTACCGTTCGCACCATGTACCTGTCCTGCGCAGCCTTCTGCGGGGGTCCCATTCTGCCTCCAGGCGCCTTCTCATTGAAGGAACAAACGAGTTAAAACTGAGGTGACAAAGAACCAACAGCCGCTCCCGCCTCTTCCCGCGCAGGCGCAGCGCGGCAGCCCCTGCCCGGCGGGCTCTGCGCATGCGCCACGGGGCAGCCCGCGCAGGGGCGTGGCGGGGCCGCAGGGCGGCGCTGTGGCGCATGCGCGGGCGCTGAGGAGGCGGGCAGGGGGGATGGAGGCCGCCGGGGCCCGCCGGCCCCGCGCACCGCCCGCCTGCCGCCGCCACCGGGGCCGACGGGCCGTTCTCTGAAGGGGAAAGGGGCGGGACGCTCCGCCGGGAGGGGGAGCAGCCGGAGCGCGGTGAGTTAGGGACGCTGGGAGGGGGATTGCGCTGTGAGGAGACCCCGGGGAAGCTCGGCCGGGCCAGGCGGCCTCCAGCCGCGGGGGCTGCGCGGGGGCGAGGGCCGCTTTGCTGGGGGTGCCTTGGCTTCCCCTACCCTGTAGGACGGTGCCGAGGGTCGGGCTGGCCTGGAGGCACCCGGTAAACTGCGGCTGCTGGTGCCTCGGGGGGCTTCCCGGTAACCCCTGAGAGCCGGAGGGCGGGAACGCTGTGGTGAGGTGAGCGCCGAGCAGCCCTGGGGAGCCCTGAGGAGCCCTGAGGTGGGGCGGTTTCCCGAAGGGATACCGAGGGAAAGCCCTTTAATCCGGCCCGCGATCTCCCGGTCACACCTCAAGGGGCTGCGATCCACCGCCTCGGGGGTTTGTTTGAACACCCGCGTTTCCGGCGAAAGGGATGGCGATGAGTTTTTAGGTTGTTGAAGCGGTTTCCTTGGTGTGGTGGGTGTGCTGGTGTTTCCGAAGTGGAAGGGTTAACAAATGGACTTGTTTTCCCTGGTTATTTAACACGTGACAGTCATACTGTGTGGTTTTTTAGTAGAAATAGCACTTGAGTATGCAATCAAAAAACATGCTGCTCAATTTTCAGCTGCTGTCAGGCCGCTACATTTCAATGTGGAATGTTATTTTGTCTTGTTTTTTTTTTCTTCAGGCAGACTGAAATAAGAAGTTTTAAACTAAAACCAAAAAGGAAGTTTTGTCTACCCCCTGCAGTTGTTGCTGCTTTTTCTGAAGAGAGGGGTTTAGTGCCTTAGGGATGGAGCCGTATGTGCGTAACCTCTATTGGCATGCTTTTTCCAGTAAAATGTAGTAATTTTAAAATCTTCTCCACAGGGTTAAATGATTAACCAAGGAGGCAAATTATACTGTTTTTGGATATAACATTGTCCGTGTATGTCCGAATACAAGGTTGATAATAAGGTACAAAATGAGGAATTTTGCATGGCTGATGCAATTTCTAAGGAATTAGAAATGCTGCAGCCTGGAAGACATGTTAAAAGCAGTGTATTTGGTCAGGATGGGACCCTGCAGTAATCCTTTAATAACGATTTAGGGCAGTGCTCTTGACAGGAAGCATTTGTTACAAAGTACCAATTTACAAGCATGCTCATTAAGAAAAAAAAACTAAGTGGCTTGGTCATTTGCAGCCTTATGCTCCCTGTGTAGCTGCTTACATCAAAAGGTCATATTTCTTTTAATGCTATTTAGTGTGATCAAACAGTGGAGAAGATGGCTTTTTAAGATGCTAGTTCACATAACTCTTAATTGCCTCTTGGATGTGGATTACGAATACATGAAAGCTTAGTAGGATTGTTTCAGACTTCCTTTGTAATGAGGACTCTTACAGTCGACCTGGAGTGTGATTCCTTAGTAACAGTCTGAACAGTGTAGTAAAGCTTTGGGGATGTTTTGGTGTTGTATCCTTCTGTATAAAGATGGTTTGATGAAACCTCTGTGGAGTTCTGGTTCACAGGAGGGTTCATGTATAATGACAAAGAAGTTAAAGATGGGACACTACAGTAAAAGGTTGGATATGTATGAGAGGTGACTCAACAGGCTACTTTGTGTCTCCATCACAGAAATTTAGTATTAAATGTTAACACTTTCTCAACTGTTCTTCATTCTCTAATGCCAAATGTGATCTGAATACTTTTTTGACCTTTCTATTATTATTTTGGACATAGACCACAGCAGCCTTTTCACTAGTTTGTTGACATGTGCTTCAAGTTTTTGGAGCTTGGCTAATCCTGGAAGCTGTTCAGTGGTAGTTTCATCCTTATGTCAAGTCTGCTTATTTAATAGAGGTCTTGTGAGGGAATGTTAATTAAACAGTACACAGTGTAAGCTGTAGTTAAAACATCCTGAATTGGAAAGTATTACATGGAAGGAATATCAAGTTCTTAGGCTGTATTTAGTAGGTCTGTACACCGTCTTACTTCTAGTTTTGTGCTAATCTGATTTTCTTTACCAGCAGCATCTGTCAGACAAAGATACTTCAAACGAAGTAACTTGGAAACAAACACGCCTTGTTTATTGCTTGCTATATAAATTATTGTTTTCTTAATTAAGAGTGATGCTGTGGAATGAGATGCATATAAGTTACTAATAAAGCTAATTCTTCAAAAACTACTTTGACAGATGTTGCATTTCTATACACTCTGTTAACTGATGCTGTAACTTTTATTTTCCTAGGCCCAGATCAAGCTCTCATTTTGGATACAAAGGAATAAGGAATTGATAACCTATGTAATGGGAAAGCAAGGGAGAATTATGTACTATTCACTGCTGGGGCTTGTCAAATTTGTGTGTGTGCCCATTTTGCAGTGCAGATTTTAAAGACAGAGTTCTGACTGCTGAGAGTGGATGATGCATAGTGCAGGTATTAATATCTTTGAGAAATATCGTGTTTGGGATAGGTAAGATTTTTATTCTCATTGCCTCTGAAATAGGTTAGTAGCAGCTCATATTGAGAGCTAACTAACAAAATAGATGAAAACAAGTGGGTTTTTGTAATTTCCTAGGGTAAATCTATGAAGACAAAGTTTCTTTTGGAAATAGCTGGTTCCTAAATTTAGTAATAAAAGACAGTTGCAGTGGTGGTTGGTATCTGCTGATTTTCTCCTCCACCAGTTCAAGTGTATTATTTTCCTTTCTGGATTATTCTTGGCAAACTGATCTCCTCCACCAATGTGTAATTATCTCCAGCATTTTTGTTGGCTAATTCTACAAAATGTAACATATTCATGTGTACTAATCATTACCTTTCACTGTTTTAGTTAATATTAATTAGGAGCATGGTACTTCAGGAAAGATATAGTCAGATCTGTAATTCCTTAAAAATCAGAAAGATGGTAAAGTGTGTGGAAGTCTGGATTTATAGATACTGGATAAGCCTTTTTGGACTCTATGGAGTAGATATGCCAAACACAAGAATGATTTTAGATTTAAATCCTTAGATTTAAAATTAAAATTGAAGGTATTTTTTCACGGTATCTTGATTGATAGGCACTTAATGAGTGTGTTACAAGTGTATAACAAATTGAAATACATTAAAAATCATTTATGTTAATAGTTTTACAGTCTGTTTTATATATGTGCTTGCACAATCAGAGTAATTATGTGCATGAATCAACTAACTGGCACAAAAATTATATTGAGCTTAGACTTGTCTAAAAATGGATTTGCAGTTTTCTAATTTTTATTGTAAAATATTATAAACAAGCGGAAATTGCTATTTCCCTAGTCAGTGGGTAACAACACTATCAATTGATATCCTTACAAGCGCAGGATCTTATACATTATTGAAGGATGACAGTAACTGTAGCTCTTTGTAGCAGAGTTCTCTTAGGGTAAGCTTTGTCTACAGTAGGAGCAAAAGTACTTTCTAATTTGATTAAGTGGTGGCTCTAATTTAGTAATGAGCCAATGCTTATTCTAAAATTACAACTTCATTTAGATGATGCTAAAAGTTGGGGTGCTGTGAAACATAGTACTTGTCAAATTGTGGAGATTGTCATTATCTGGTAACTTCAGCCAATGCCATTATTCTGTGGGTATTTTCCAGAGCTATCGTCCATTTTGATGGTTTCAGTAATGTTGTCCCTGCTTTACAGGATTCAAAGTGATGAAACTATTTTAAAAACATCTGTAGGTTCTTAGTGAACCATCTTTTTTACCGTGTGTTGAAATCAACTGACTTGAGGAATGTACTATTGCTCTGGACTGCATGATCTCAGCTACTATTTGTTTATAGTTTAGTGTTTATTCATACATGGAAAATTACTTTCTGTTTATATTCTGATGAGGCCGTTTCTACTTCTTCCAAATAGTGATGGGGAACTTACAGGATTTCTAATACTTTTGGGGAAGGATGGTTATTTAAAGTTTGGGTTGGGGTTATTTTATTCTTTTTTTTACTTCTGCAAAGCTGCTATCTAGCCAGCTGTTTATCTTCTAGTTGTGCTGATTATTTGTGGAAGTGAAATACTTCACATTTGTCCTTATTTCATCTTGTTTGTTTTGGACCATCTCCCCGGTTAGTCACAAATGATTTAACAACTTCGGTATCGTCCTCCAACTTGTTTTTGTTTCTTTCCAGCCTGCTATTAATCACATTTTTTTGAAGAACTGAAGTTTATTATGGTTATCTCTGTTGCTTTTTGCCTTTTTTTTTTTGCTTACTTTGTTGGGTCATCTTCTGTTATACTTTAGTGTATTCTAGTTTTATTTTTTAATATATGTATCACCCAATAGGAAACTTTATAGTTTTTTCTGACTCTTGATTCCTTGCCAAATATTTAAATGTTTTATTCCTCTCCAGTATCTAAATTAAATGTATTTTATCTCATCTATAACTGCAGAGGTGAATCTGTGCTAGTCTTTAAGCAACTTTGTATTGAGCCTCTTGTAAATGTGGGTGTATATGTGTTTTTAATTCTGGTCAGTTTTCCTTCCAGTGTCTTCTGATTGCCTTGAATGATTTCTTAATTGCACAGATCCTTTCTAGAAGTGTTTATCAAAATGTGTAAACTCAATTTTTTAATACTTACTGTTAGTGTTGCTAATACAGAGTTTTTTGGTTTTTTTTTTTCTCCTCTCTCTCCTCGCTGTCACCTTTCTCCTGGTGTCCTTCTACAGGAATTGAATTTCTCTTTCACTGAGGTTCCTTCACTTCCAGTATGGAGATGAATCGAGAAAAGCTGTGTACCAGTAAGGCTGATGTGAGCTCAGATTCTGCTTTTCATTGCTCAACGTGTCATGATGATGAGGAGTGGAGCAGTACTAGCAGGGGACGAGCTAAATCACGAAGTTTGTCTGCTTCACCAGCCCTAGGGAGCACCAAAGAATTCCGGTATGGCTCTTGGCTCTTCCTGTTGGTACTACCTTTAAAAAAAAAGTGTGTGTGTGTGGGGGATTATATCTTTTAATTTTTACTCCTCTCTTTATGTAACCATAGTCTTGCAGCTGTGACAAGTGATAATGGACAGAAATAAAAGTTGTGGTTTGTGGTAATAAATAGAGAAGGAGGTGATTAGTGAACCATCCTACTGTGATCCATGCTGGGAAAAGAATTTGATTTTCTAAACTAGCCACTGAGGTGGTAGTATATACCACAATGCTGTGATATTTGTCATAGTTTGGCCCACCTTCAGAAGTTTTAAGTACCATCCAAAAATAAAATGCAAATGCATCTGAACTGAGCTGAGTTAATTCGTAGCTTGGTAGTAGCTCAGGTCACAAGAAGGAACAGTTTTGTGTTGTGTATTAAAAACCTGAATGAGTGTTTAGGTTGTAAGACAATGTCAGGTAGCACATAGCATGTTTGTGCTTGCAGATTGTTTCACAGCAGTGAGAAACACCTTTTTCTTCTTTGAGCCAAATTTCTAATCTGGTTGCAAGGCTCTTGTCATGTGGACAGCTTGGATAGAACTTTTGGTTTTCTGATCTTTGGACCCATTGTAAATATTGAATAGCGTGCTGTGGTAGTGGCGTGTCTTGGACTGGTGGGAAGCTTAGCAGAATTTTACCGATCGTTGTGACCCTCTCTAAAAGCACAGACAGAATCATGGAATTTCTGAACAGCTGAACAGCTCGAAATCCTGGTCCAGAGTTACTGCTTGGCTGGTAGGAATGCTCTTGCAAGGCAGAGCATATAAGGGTGTGGAAGAAGATGGCAGGGGAAGCTTTGTGGTGACGGGAGGCATAATAAAAGCCTTTATCTGAAGAGGCTAAAAGGTTAGGAAAATACTTGCTTTGCATACCTAGTTCAGAAACTTGGTGTACTGGAATGTTTTTGGGAAACAGAGCACCGTGCTCTGACTGTGCTGTTCTGGCTGTGTTTTCTGTCATGGTCAATCCCTAAGACTTTGTTAAAAGCCTGCTGTAAAGCCTGTATGTTTTCACTACTCTGCTTAAACCTTTAAGAATGTAGAATTCCAGTCTACTTGTGTAAAAGACCTTGTGGTCTAAATTTTCGGGTATCATCTTCTAGCTAAAGAACTACTTTTTTAAAGTAGAAGTGCTCTGTGTACACTCTGTGCTCATTGTGGGTTTGAATCAGGGTTATTGTATGAGTTTTTTTCATTAAGATATCCTGCATTTATTTACTGGCTGCCTTCAATTTAGTGCAAAATTGTCAAAAGGAATTTTGCAGAATGTTCAGGTGATCTCAGGCTTGCTACGTAGTGTTCAAATTGAAGCAGTTGCCTGTCTGCTTTGAACTGGCAATTATATTTGCCTTAAAAGATGTACAATTTTCAGTGTTGCTGCTCTTTATTAGGCAGGCTTACTAAAAGAACAACTTTAAATTCTGTTCACTCAAACATTTTGCCTCCTGTTGATTGAATAGAGCATAGATTGAGTGTTAATAAAGCCAAGTAGAATCTCAATCAAAATGTATAGCAATTATTAATTAATGCTTACAGAGATAACCTTATTGAATGTGGTAAAAGTTAGATGTGGATATTCAATGCCTCTTGTAGGAACAGAGTTCAGCCAGTTACTGGGAGTGGCATGGAATAACAACCTGAGTTGAAAGAAGACATAGAAGACAAGTTATTTGGGGGAATCTTGGGTGGAACAAGAAGTGGGAGGTGATATTGCCAGGGTGCTATTTAACTGTCCCCATTTCAAGTGTAATTGTTCTCAAGTAGATAAAGAATTACCATTCCTTTACATGTATTGGTACACACGTTAATCTCTGCTTATGCCAGTCATTGCTCATTTTTCTGTTTTAATATAAGTTAAACTTTATAAACCACTCATTAATAATCTTATCTGACTAGATTAGTCATGCCTGGGCTTATCAATGGGAAGAAAATATTTGACAAGCGTATCACTTCTGTGCATTAGATATAGGAAATTAAATACTCATTTTCATCATTGGAATTCAAATTTTATGTATGTTTTATTAGACATGGGCCAGGTATTATTCCTTAATTATCTCTTTTTAACCTTTAATCTGGTTTTTATTTTTATTAGATTTCTGAGGGTTTTTTTAGTACTATGAGTGAGTCATTGGGCTGGTCTGAGCTACTTTGTAATATACACAATAGAAGGTAGTGCAGTAATGATTTGTTACTGCCAGGCAATAGGTTAGTTACCAGTTCCTGTGTTAATTGAATTAAGCACAGGAAAGGCATATTTCCCCCTTCTTTTTAATGGAATAATTCTAATAGCATTTGCGTAATGTTTCAACAGTTACATGACTTGAGAAAGTTTGACTCCCATTTGCAGATTTGCTGGAGGAGGTGGGAGGGAAGCAAGGCAGAACAGTTCTGACTTGCTCTGGATAATCTCATCCTAGAGCTAGGAGTAATCCTGTATTCTCCATGGGATTTAAGTTTGAGGATAGATGACATTTCAGAGCTCCTGTTTATTTGAAGACAAAGATAATACTGACTCCTATTAGATATGTATGTGGAGAAAATGAACTTTTTCTCTACTTACTCAAAAACTAAGGCCTGGAACTGCAGATATGTATCTCCATATACCTTAGAATTGAAGGATTTGTGTTTTATGAGTTAAGTGCAAAGATTTAAACAACAGAAGAAGTGCTTGAGTGATTAAGGACATCATTACTGTGACATGACCATGGTAAAAAAAGTTGAAGGTGTTTCCTTGGTGCTGGAGGTTTCTTTCTAAATGCTTGTCAAGCCTTACACTGGGAAACCTAGTTTATATGTGTTGCTTTACCTTATTGAGATGAAGAGCACTCATTAAGCTATTTTGTATGTATTTATTCCAGATTTAATAGTTCTGCATGTCGTGTTCTAAAATTGTGCTCTTAGATAAGATGTAGTGCTGTAAGAAATACAGAAAAGACAGTATCATGGTTACTGTGTCTGCAGCAGTGAAGCTGATGTAATTTAGGAATTGATGCCAACTAATCCTTTGCATACATCAGTGACACAACTAACAGTCATTGTAGGCTTTTTTGCTGAAAACCTGGCCTGAAAACAACAGTCTTGGGCTTATTTTTTTGTTTGTATCCTTAGCTGTTTGCTTGCTCATTGGCAACAGAAATGAATGCATGCCAAAATATTGCAGAAGAGAAAGTGCTTATACGGTGTAAACAAAAGCCCTGGCTTATGTGTTGTATTTTAATTAATTGATTAGGTACACTTGTTAAGTGATGTTTGTGAGACTGCTGGGCTAGGTAACACAAGCTGAATGCCACTGCTCTTTTGCTCAGCTAGTGTTACGAGAGCTATTTTAAGTTTCTTTTGAATGTTGCCACAAGTCCCTCATTTGATAATTTTTTAGTGTTACTTAGCTTCCTACAAAATCTGACTTGTTCAGTCAATTACCACTTAAGTACCTGGTTGGGTACTTGAAGTGTTAAATACTTGTTTATGCTATCATGTTGACTATTGTTTAAAATTACAAGAAATGGAGGAGTTGAAAAATATGTCCTTTAGTTATTAAATTCCTTCTTACTCAACCCAAACCATTATGTGATTCCATGAAATGAATACCATAAGAACATGTGCCTGGAACTAATATTTAGGACATGGTTAATCAGTATGTGGAGGGGATAAAGTGGAAGTAAAATAAAATGAAAGCATTTCCAAGGAGCAGGTAAATGAGTTGAAGTTTCAGATTCGAAATGTGAGAGCTGATTAATTTGAAATTACATTGGTAGGCTTAAGAAATGAGCTTTGCCCTGGATTGCCTAGTGCAGCTTTTTTCCAAGAAGTGATGTTGGTTGTTGGGGAACTAATTATACCAGTTTGTCTTTACATTTCTCTCACTTTTTGATCATCCTTCCATATATTTAGGAGAACACGCTCCTTGCACGGACCATGCCCAGTGACCACATTTGGACCAAAGGCCTGTATGCTGCAAAATCCCAAAACGATTATGTAAGTACCAGTCAAGTGAATGGTAATATGCTCATTCTGTGTGAAAGAAAAAGGTTTGCTTTCCCACTGTTGACCCCCACTGTGATGCAGAGAAACTATTTGTAACATTTTGTTTATTCCATCAATGTGAAATATGTAAGGAGCAGTGTTTCTCAACGATAGAGAAACAAAGTTTTTATGGACAACACAAGGAAAGGAGGATAAATTGTTCTGTGAGGTCTGATGAAAGCCTTCTCCCTCTTTTGATATTACATGTTTGAAGCTGTAGCTTGAATTTTTGGTCTATGGCACTTGCAGTGTGTGATTATCATTAGGGCAAGTTTGCTTTTAGCTTCTGCTGATAAATTGAAATGTGAAAATAAGGACTAGTTTCTGCTTAGCAGGCATATAAACATTTTAATTTTGTAGGTTGGGTGGTATAAAAGTGTTGCTTTTTACGATATATATTATATACTTAATTAATGGAGTCTCAACTTGGTCAAATGAAAAATCCTAGGCTTCTACAGATTAACCAAGTTAGTGGTCCCTATTTTTGTCCCTTTACAAAGTTCTCTTCCATTGTTCTTTCAGTTAAATGTAAGGTATTGAAGTATTTACTGGCTAAATCTGCACCTAAATAGTAGTATTCCTCCTCAAAACAGCTTGGTGGTGTCCTAGCATTTCTTACCAAGGTGTGGCAGAAATCTTGCAATGTACAGTAACTCTCAGCTTCCTCATTCTCTGTTTCAAGTTGGTGGCTCCGGTTGCTGCGGCTCCCCTGAAAGCCCAGCTTGCCTGGTGTGTTTACCCACCTGACTGCCAGACACGCTCCTCCCCGTGGGCCGGGCCGGGGGTACAATATAATCATAGTGTCAAGATCAGTTGAGTACAGAGGCTGCAGGCAATCCTAATCCACAGCATTTGCCAAGGAAAGGTCTGCTTGTGCAATCTGGAGGATAGCTGGCGAGAAGAGGCTGCTCTCAGGTGACTGCAGGAAGGGACTATTTGAAGGCCAAATTGTAAATTATTATTCTTACTATGCAAAAGGTTTCTATTGTGGCTTCTAATAACGAGCAAAAGCCTTTTAGTTTGGGTTTTTCTTCCCTACAGATGGTAATACTGTTAAACTCTCTTCACTGGAGAGAACTTTTTAACAGAAATTTTTAGTTTTTATGTACAGGCACAAGTTAGTGAAGGTCTTGGGGCCTCTAAGTGCTAGGGTTGATGATTGTGTTGAAAAACCTGCTTTCCAAAGACTGTTAGGTCTTGCCTCTGAAAGTCTGTAATAACCATTTTATACAGGATTTTTCTGTAAAGCCTCACAATTGGGACTGATTAAAATATTTAACTGGGGAAAAAAATTCAGAGAAAATGTTTTCTTTTGAGGTAGCAGTTTTTTAGTAAGTGACAAAAGCTTCAGCCTTTCGTTTTTGGAGCCGCTGCATTTGCTTGACTGCTGGAAAGAAACATGAAGATCTTAAAGCATGTTATGAATAATCTTTCATTTAGCAGAATTACCTGGAATTGGTGAGTACAGTTGAAAGAAGCAGACTGCCATTCCTTTCTATGAAGGCTGTATTAGTTCTAGGTTTATTAAGGAAAAGCTGTGCTGCCATCTTAGCTCTTTGCCAGCTTTAGAAGATAGCCTAAGCATCGTGAAATGGTCTGGGGGATCGTTTCTCTTTATGTATTTTTTTTCTTTTTAACAGCTTTGAGATTTGAGGCATTTAATTTTATGAAATGAACTTTAGTACTTTAGATTGCTTAGTCACCGTTTGTGTTGCAAATAGCTTGTAAAACCTCAGCTTCAGTTCCTTTGTGACTGCTTGGCAGCAATAAGCACTTCGATGCAGCTCTTCCTGGTTTTATTTTCAGTTTAGCTCCTGGTTGGCTAGTCAAGTCAGAGGAAACCTTCCAAATTCATAGTGATCTTGGCAATGTTTGAGACTGAGTATGATATCTTCAATACACCCTTACACTGAAACAGGGGATGGGATGAGCTGCCTTCCAGCCTCCACTGTTCTGTGATTCCTTGGTTGTAACATACAATGAGAATAAACAACATAATGTGGAGTGTAACTGCATGTTTGTCTTCTTTTGTTCAGTAATAATATTTAGAGAAAACACTTTGTTGCTAAATGTTACTAGTATTAGACTACATCATTAATCCAAAGTTTCTGTTGTGTTTATATTTAGAATGTAGGCATTTTGGAAAGTAAAACAGACAGGTTATTCCACCTCCAGCATCGTAATTCGTGTTATTTTAACCCTTGAAGTGCTAAATCCAAATCTCTTTGTAAATTTGCCTTGCTCAGCATTTATACTAATCTGCTTTGCTTTATGGATTAGATCTGCACCATATGGAAAAGGTGAGGACGCTTATTATGTGTGAAGTATAGCTGTGAAATTTTGTAGCTTAGAAGTAGATGTAAAAGAAGGAAAATACAGCTGGGTATTCCTAAACCAACCACATGTCTTATACAGCAACATGAGGGTTCTGTTGCTGAACCCTGTTGAAAGCAGCAAAATTATTTGTGTACATGTATTTTGTACTTGAGGTTCTCAAGTCTTAGAATGTTGCCCTGACAAAAGACAGGCAGTAGTTTTAAAATATTTTTAATTTTTTTTGCTGGTTTTCTTGTGTGTTTGTTTTTATTTAAAGTAGGAGTTGTGCTACTTGAGGCAGATCAACTTGTTTCGGGATCAACACTAAACTGAAACAAATACATAGATTAGAATTTTAAAGAAATTTTGCACTAAGGTTGCATTCACTTACACACCTCTAATGTTTGCCTGGAGCAGAGATGTGCAGGCACCTGTTTTTGTTTAAGCTTTTATTTATGAGTCTTTATTACAGGAAATATAAGAGTTGCAAGTGCAGGCTTCCCAGAATAGAATCTATGTACTATAGTTTTCAAGGCTTATCTTGAGGATTTAGTACAGGTGACCATGTAAATCTTAATTAGTGCTATTTAGTATTAGTAGAAAAACAGTAGAATTTGTGTCTGCATCTACAGGCTTCAAACTAGTGAGAAAACTGAAAAAATGCTGAAGGAAACATTGCTAAAAAGAACGTTGGGGTTGGAACTATTGCACTCTTTAAGAAATTTACATTCACTTGAGCTGTTTGACTTGCAGAATCAGATGAGAAAAAATGTTATACTGCAGCTTTTTACTGATGATTTAATTGGATGTTTCTTCTTATTTTGAGTCAGCTTAAGAGGAGAGAGCATTTAAAACAATTATACTTAAGGACACATTCTTAACAGGCCAGAATGTTGTCAAAGCAAAATGCAGTAAGAGGGGTTTTTTTCCCTCTAGGCACATTCAGGATCCAGCAAGCCAGCGGTTGACATGGAACAAACCTCCCAAGAGTGTCCTTGTTATTAAAAAGATCCGTGATGCCAGTCTGCTGCAGCCTTTTAAAGAGCTTTGTGTCTATCTTACTGAGGTAATGAGATGTAAATTCCATTTTTTTTTACCAGAATTAAAAATGTTACATCTCTACTGTTTTCAATTACTGGTTCTCTTGAATGTGGAAGGGCCAGAATTATGTAGCACAAATTGTTATGCCTGTTGCCACTGGAAGCAGGAAAACTTTTCAGAGGCCAAGTTGAGTACTTAAGTACAGTGCTTAAAAAACAAGTAAAAGCTTTCCTTCATTCTGTCTGCAGTTCTAAATTACAGGGAATGGGATATAAAAAGCTTAATCTATTAAGCCTTGAACAAATATAGCAATGTTACTGTATCATATAATCTATATTTCAAAGTTTAGTTTGTTAGATGGTCTGTGCATACTGCAAAATTCTCATTAGAATTAGACCACACATGAAAAATAAACTCCACAACCAACAGCTGCAGACCACTGCTGTAAAATATTAATTATGTTTTAAACTAATGCAATTTATGGAGAGGGTCAAATATTTTGTCGTTTTAAGAGGTTATTAACAAGCTTATCTTGCCTCTTTCAAGGAGAACAATATGATAGTGTATGTAGAAAAAAAAGTATTGGAAGACCCTGCTATAGCTAATGATGATAATTTTGGACCAGTGAAGAAGAAATTTTGCACCTTCAGAGAAGGTATGGTCGTGATTTCTTGAAAGTGAAGTTGAAGTAGGTCACTTTTTTGTCTTCGTATTTCTTTAGTTTTTGTTAAACTGATGCATCTTTGCAAACAGCTGTTGCTGCATCCTAGTTGTGTGCTTTTTTTATGAAAATTGGCATGCTGCACTTAATTTGTTAGGAAATTATGACTGTTGATAAAACTATTTCTGATCATTCCAAACCTGTATCTCAATGTTGCTCCTAGATTATGATGATATCTCCAATCAGATAGACTTTATCATATGCCTGGGAGGAGATGGGACCTTGCTTTATGCATCTTCACTTTTCCAGGTTGGTCTTTATGAGAAATAAACTTAAAGACCTCTTTTCTTTTTGAAGTATTTGAAAACTGTTTAGGTTTTTTTTTTCCTGTGTTATGGAGTTCAGCATTCATCCTTTGATGTCCATTCCTTTTTTATCAAGCCTGTTTTACCCTATACCTTCTGAGAATAATGTATATCATGTGTTGTTTTTATTATGCATGGTTGAAGTTACATCACTAGTCACAATATTTATAGGCAATTAGTTGAAGTATGAATTGCTTTTATTCAGTAGCTTTTAAATTCTTTTCTTTATTGATAGGGTAGTGTACCTCCAGTTATGGCTTTTCATCTGGGATCCCTTGGATTTCTTACTCCATTTAATTTTGAGAATTTTCAGTCCCAAGTCACTCAGGTTATAGAAGGTAAATTTAAGGGGACAAGGTGTGGTGTTTCTGTTTGTTACATTTCTCTGTAGCTTTTTCCAAGACGAGTAAATTTTTCTTAACCAATTCATTTAGCTTGTCTAGTAAGACTGAGTCACCAGAAACGTGTACTAAACTAACAGAAGTATCACTTTGCATCAATCTATTCAGTGTTGCTTTCTGTACTGTTTTGTAAAGGAAAATGGCTAAGAAATAACTTTGTCCTGTGTGGAGTAAACAAGTAAAAGGTGCTGCACAACTTTAAATGAAGTCTAAACCTACAGAGTGTAGCTCTGTGGTAGTCTGTTTCTCTAAGCAGTGTGGTGCTTAAATACTGACAAGTCAGGCAAATCAAATATTTGAGGAAAGAAATATCTTTATTCCTTCAATGTAAAGTTATTTGAGTTGCATTCAACATAGATTCCTGAAAAGATGTATAAAATTCTCATGTTGCTAGAATTGTCTTTTAGTATGTGTTTCTAATGCACTGATTTTCTTAAAGCTTACCTTTTGTCTTAGTGAGGATTACATGAGCCTAGCAGTGTTTTCCAAGCTTGATCATGTCCATGTAAAACTTAAATTTTTATTTCACATGATGAAGAAAGGGAGGAAGGACAAAGTTGAAATTTACTTTTGCTCATTGCTACTAAAAATTAGTTTTGAGCTTTTACCAAGTGTAGACAGTTGTCTTCTGAATGAAATTGAGAATGTTGAAAGCATGGGCTGTAGATGGATGGCATTTCATACAGTTTGCTAGTCGTGACAGGGGTTTATTTACCATACCAGCATACCATTTTTGTGTACTTTCTCCTTTATTTCACTTCTAGGCAATGCAGCACTTGTTCTACGAAGCAGACTGAAAGTGAAAGTAGTGAAAGAGCACAGAGAGAAAATGACAGTACAAAATGGTATAGAAGAAAATGGAGTAGTGTCTACAAATATAGAGAAAGAAGTGGGCAAGCAAATTATGCAATATCAGGTCAGAGGGCAAAACAGGCAGAAGAACTAATACGCTGTTTGTAAATTACTTGTACTTGTTTTATTATAACTTTCCTCTTTTAATGTTTACTTTATTAGCTCAGTCATGTGGGACTGATCCACATTTCACAATAAGTGCACTAAATAATGAGGAAATTATGTACATCATTACTTCCTGCAATCTTAAGTGCTAGTATTGTATTTTCCTGTAGTAATATTTTCCTTCTGTTTTGAAAACAAAGCAGTAGTTCTAAGATGGGATATCCCAAAGATTATTGCAAGTGAAAAGAAAAATCCTGCTCATTGTTAGTAACCGGGTCTTGGAAGTAACTCTTAAAATCTAAAATCTTTCTGCAGAAGCGTAAAGAGAGTCTAATTTGGCAGGTACTAAATCTGCATGAATTTTTCAAAGATATGGAGAACATATGGATGTTTTCAAAGATCTAGAATGTTTTGCAATTCATTGCATTGCCAAGTCAGCAGTAGCAGGCTGGTGTAATGTTTGATGTCGTGGCAGGTCCTAAATGAAGTTGTAGTGGATCGTGGTCCTTCTTCTTACCTTTCCAATGTAGATGTCTTTCTAGATGGACACCTGATAACTACAGTGCAAGGAGATGGTGAGTCTGCTTTGTGAGTGAAATTGCTTACCAGTTCGTGTGTTGACTGTTGCTGCTTTACTGGAGGATTTTCTCACAAGGAAACACAATCTCAGGCTTTGGTTCACTGGTGACAGAAAACATTAGTGTGCAAAGAATAGGTGTGTTTATTCATTGCTAACTACTGTGTTCCACAACAAAACATTAAAGTGTTGTAAGCTTCGTTTACAAACTTGTGAAGGCAAGTGGCAGTTTCTCTGAGTATGATGTGTTTAGGGCTGAGGGCAAGAAATAGCTCAGAAAAAATTTGTTTGGATATCTGGAATTGGCTGAAGGCCCAAGATCTCAACTCATGAAATACAGAAGTTAATCTTTAAAGCTCTTACCCTTAAAAACACCTCAGCGTCACTGTTGCAAAGTTGTGTAACCTGAGATCTAGAAGTTTATGCAACTTATGTGAAGCCGTTAGACAAATGTGCCAGGATTAGGAGAGTTTCTGACTTTTTGTGTATTAGGCTGCAATTCTACTGTGAAATACAAGTTGATACATTCTCTGCTTCATTTTCCTAACAGTGCTATTTCTTGGTTGTCTTCCAAAATAACACACTGATTGTGATGCTAATGTGACTGAAATTTTTGCTCCTTTCACAGGAGTCATTGTCTCCACCCCGACTGGTAGCACTGCCTATGCAGCTGCTGCAGGAGCTTCTATGATTCATCCAAATGTTCCTGCCATCATGATCACCCCCATCTGCCCTCACTCATTGTCTTTCAGACCTATTGTTGTTCCTGCTGGAGTGGAACTCAAGGTTAGCTTCTGTGATGTTATTTCTAAGTTACAAACTTTTGTAATAACCATGTGAAGTGGACCGAAGCAGAAGAGGTTGGGAAATGCTATGTATCTCCTGCATTCTTTCATTTGTAGGAGGACCAGATCAAGTCTGGTTGAAGAGTGCATCTTTGTTTAAAATATTGTGCCCACTAGCAGAAAAATTTACACTGCTTCTCACTGGGTTGTAGTTGTATCAAACTGAATTTAAACGTACTCTGGCTGTAACTGGAAGATCTTTCAGGTTTATGGCCTTGGACTTAGAAAGAGAGGATTTATTGCATGTAGAAAATAAATGTATGTATACCAAACATGAAATGAAGGTTTGGAACTTGTGTGGTGTGTTACTGCACTGTGGTTACAGACAGATGATGAATTTCAGCACAACTTTAAAGCTGCAAAGACTCAATTCTGTACTCGGAGGGAGGATGGAGGAGGTGGGTGTTCCTTGCTCTTGAAAAATAGGTTTTGGACCTAAAGTTTAGTTCTTTTCTCTTTTCCAGATTATGCTCTCCCCAGATGCCAGGAATACAGCATGGGTTTCATTTGATGGAAGGAAGAGGCAGGAAATATGCCATGGAGACAGGTGAAGGCTTTTTTTGATTGTAACATCTTTTTATAAGTACAGAAAATACTAATTCATGCACTTAAGTAATTCTCTGACATCTGTCAAAAGGGTTGCTGGCAGTGAAGAAACAAGCTTTTATAAACCCTAATAGCTCTTATAGCACAAACTGCACTAAAAGTGTTTACTTTCTAACTTGAGTTTGAAGGAGCTTGGCAAGAAGGGGGCTCATGTCTTTAGAAAATTCTTTACATTTTACTTAAAGATAAATCTTAGGGGTCTGAGAAGATGTAAGCCAGCAGAGCCTGGATGTGAGCAGTGGCTCTGAATCATTGCTTATGGTTTCAACTGTGTTAACTTAGTGATAGTTGTGGTCACTTGCCTTGGCTGAGCAGAGAGCAGCATGTGAAGGTTCATCAGTGTTTCTGTGCAAAATGTGGTGGCTTGTCCTGATAAGAGGTGATCTGAGGCAGCTGTGTGATATGTGATTGGTAGGCTTGCTATTCAGGTTGGCTTCTTTTTTACCTTGGTCCATACAAGCTGACATGACACTTCATGAACTGTTTGTATCTCCCCTGAGGTTGGAAGGTAAATTAATCAGATCAGGAGACTAGTAAGGATTCAGACATGAGGTTTGGCCCTTGTTAGATGCCGGGCTTCTTAGTGCTGTTGCTTTTAGTTAAAATTTGATATTTAGAGGCCAAGATGGTGACTTACTTCTTCCTCTGTCCCTGTGCTGTTGATGTGAAGATCAGTACAAGACTGCAGGATGCCATGGAGTGGGCTCAGTGTTCTCCCTGTGACACAGAGTGCTGTCCACAGTGCAGCTGTTAAATGTTAACCCCTGTGCTCACTGTTTTGGTGAGCCTGCAGGCTTGGTTTTTGCTTGATTGTGGAAACTGGCTGGTTTACTGTGTTGGCTTGTCAAGAGAAGAATTATTTATTTTTTCAATATGCTGTTTGTTGCCCTCGACTGACTGGGGTATTCCTGTGTTGTTGCAGTATTAGCATCACTACCTCTTGCTATCCCCTTCCTTCAATCTGTTTCCGAGATCCTGTGAGCGACTGGTTTGAAAGCTTGGCTGAGTGTTTACACTGGAATGTTCGGAAGAAGCAGAACAACTTTGCTGTTGAAGAAGAAGAATTTTGAGTGTCTGCATCTAACAAGACTCATGGAAATGGGAAGTGGCAGTATCCCTTCTGTATACTTGGGTTTTTAAATTTTTGGCTAACAAGTGTGGTCACCATCTCAGATGTATATAGTGATTATGGTTTATATCTCTCTGATCTGCTGATGGCTGGAAATTGTTGTGCTACTTCCTGTTCACCAAGAGTAGGAGTGGAAGGAATTAGGCTCTGATTGTTGTAATACAATTTGAATTTCCTTTAAATGAGCAATCTGAAAATTGATTCTTTCTGATTGGTATTGGCAACTGCATCTGTAGATTTGATTGTAACATATAACTTACCAGTAATGTGGTAGGCTGAATGTAGATACAAATAGAAAAGGCATTAAAGTAGCCTGTTTACTTTGGTATATTTGTAATTCCATTTAAGACTGCTATGCATATGAAGGCTCTAAGAAATTTTCTTTTTTAAAAAAACCAACCCTCCTCTTTGTTAGCTTAAATGTCTTGCCCAGAACAACTCCCCTTCAAGACAGCACTTAAAGTACTTTCTCCTTACTTCTGAATGTGATGAACTGTGAAGAAACAACCATGAAGAATGTTTTTTATGAATAGATGGAACTATTAAAAAACCGTATATATTTTTTTATATAACTATACATATCTTATGCCCATTTGGACAGTGTTTGACCCTTGACTGTCATCACTGTGTAAATATCCATGAACAGCATGGCCAACCATTAGCATGGGCTTAGTTGGTTATTACAGTGATCTCCACTTGTGTAGCTGAGCTAGTTTGTAGCTCTGCAGTTCCTATTGGTGGGAATCATCCATGTGTTTTTTTTTTCTTACCTTTTGGTTGATTCTCCAGAATAAATGGTAGCTTTAAGGACTATAAAGTAAAAAATAATAATAATTCTTCAAGTGTTCAAGAAGAATCTAGACTTCAATTACTGCTGTATTGTCTAGTTCCATTGTTGTCTTGAAAAAAAAAAAATCCTCTACTAGACCCTGAGTGCCCTCAACTTCCATGGATACCTTCCAGCTCTTGGTGCTGAGTGACAGAGAAAGGGATACTGCTTTGGTGGGCTGATAAATGAGAGGACACATTCCCAGTGGAGTAGCAATGGTGCCTTCAGCACACTCAAAATATTCTAAGTCTCTTCTTTACTTTTTTAAGATGCTTTCAGATGTTTCTAACTTCTCTATGTGCATATTTTGTTGTATGTGCTTTTATGAAAGAAAAACAAAAAACAACAAAAAACTCGTCGGGGGGAAAGGGTTTGTACTGTACTTTAACTGAAAAATATCAAACCCAAGTATAATGTTTACATTTATGTTCTCTGTGGTGCAGTCTTATGATCATACTATCCAAACTTCTGCATTTTCAAAGTCTTGCTACATTGGTCATTAAAGAAATGGACATTTTCTGTTAAATTTAAGCCTATGGCACAATATTGTGGAGGAATTAATTTACTGATTAAGGTGGGATTTCCTTGGAAGCTGTGTTGAATTTTTCATGATTGTCTTATGTTGTTTGTGTTTCAAAATGGTAATGGGAAATGTATGATTTTCCAAACTTTGCCTGACCTGCTGTCCTCTGATGGTTTAAATCATGTCTCTTCCATTTTGGATGCTGCCCTAGTCTGTCTAATTTTATTAAATCCAGGTGAGAGCACTTTTCCATAAAAGACACGCAGACTCTTGGTTAATTATACCAATCACCATGAAAATGTGTTAATATAAATTAATACTCAGTTTGTAAATTTTGTAAAATAGACCGTTGGTTTGATTTTGGTCTTAAGTAGGCAAATTTGGTGATATCTTGGAGACTAGCCAGATAGGTTTTGGGATTTATCTTTCACTTGAATCTGCAGTAATTATCACTGTTTTGAAGCTGCTTACGGGTTTCCTAGGTGGAGTATTCAGTTATTAAATAACTGGTTACTTTTTGAACTATAGAAGTGTCAGACTTTTTTGCTTTGAAACTTTTTTATTTAAACATGCAATAATTGAGAAAAGGAACAGGGTATAGTGGTTATATAAATGTATTGTTATGTGAAAAAAAAAAAGGCAAGCAGAATAGTCACTCTAGGAAGTGGAAATCATTTTGTGGAGGAGAGGTGAAATGACTAATGAGCCTTATCTAGTATTTTTTTAAAGATAAAACTATATTCAGCACTTTTTATTTATGCTTTTTATAATAGTAAATCTATTATTGACTAAATTGCTGAACTTTAATTTTCAGAGTGTATGATTCATGAAATCTGTAATCAAAACTTAACTACTTTCTCTACATTAGATCTAGTTTAGGAGTTGTCTTTAAATTTATCATGTACTGCAATTGCATTACTGGCTTTGAAGCTTCTTCAGTTTTGCTTGTAGAACTTGGTAAAAATCTTATTTGGGTCACTGACCAGCCAAGTAGAGAGCTACAGTCACTGGCTAAAGGAAAGAAAGTCACGTGTTGACTTTAGTCTTTGCTTTTTCTTCAAAAGCTGCATTGATGATAATTGTACTAGCTGCTTTATATCAAAACATAACCCAAATTGTGTTAATACATTACAAATTTATCTAACTGTACAAAGTCCCTTTTCAAGGCCTTTAATCCACAAACCAGCAATTCCCGAGCAGGCTAGTGAGGTTTGAGCAGCCCTCAAGTTTTGCATATTTAACTGCTTATAGTGGGGGTAACTTCTGTGCAAACCACAGCTGAACCAGAAAAAAAAGCTGTGATGTGGACTTGGTTATATTTGCAATAAGAGCTCATTTTGCTGGTGTAGGTTACTCAAAGGAACTTGTTTCAACTGTGCTGGTAAAATAGTTTTTTTGCTGATTAAAAGCAGTGTTCCTAAAATAAGGGTTTGTAAATGTCACTGTATCTACAAATCCTTTCCAGTCTACAAAGGGCCAAAATGGAAGATTGGAAATTAATTTTTTTTTTAAGTTATTCTCTAGTAGAGTTTCAGAAGTTATTAACAACTGATGTAGTATGGTATAAAGCAGTGTACTGAATTTTTAAAAGAGGAAAAAATCCTGTTACATATTGTTAATGCTTTGAAAACTTGTTTTAAATATTGTTGAAAACAAATATTTTTCAATAATTTCAATAAAATCTTTTTGTAAAGCTGGATTTGTAAAGCAGCATTTTGACTGTTGAGAATGTAAAACCAGGTGTACACAATTACTGCCTTGGAAGACAACCAAGTACAGGTCTGCAGCAAGATGGAAGTCTTCCCTCAGTGGTCCTGTTCTAGGTAAGACCTGCTGCCTGTTGGCTTGTTTTAGGAAAGGACTGAACATGCTTAATTGTGTTCCTCCATTTCAGCAACAATTCATAGTCACATTTTGACTTGTGGCATGAAGTCACCATCATCAGCTGGTACTCTAGTGCTTTCTCTTGATATTGTCAGCTTTGTACAGTCTGACCATAGACATTTAACCTCCTCATGCCTCCAGTCTGCCAGCTGTAAAATTTGTTGCAGTTTTAGAAGACTGGGATGAGAAATTGTTTTTTTAATAGAAGTTTTGAGACCATCTGTGTAAATTTCCCTGACAAGCTGCAATGAGCTCTTTTGTAGACTTCTTGCAGTGTACAGGTACCTGCAAGTTAAAGGTGTATCTGAAGAGGAACATGATGACAATGTTCAGAGCTCATGTGAACTGTAGTTCCAGACTCCTCCATACTCTGCTTGTACAGAGGCTTTCTGCTGAAATCATGCTGCTGACATGAGAAATAATTATCCATGAGCAAACTGTGCTTATACTTTATTAAAAAAGCTAAAGGTTCCAATCAATAAAATACCAAACTTTTAAATTACAATATGAAAGGCTTATTTTAAGTCACCATTGTGTGTGAAATGGCACATTGGTTAGACACACTGCAGGAAGGCAGGAGATTACATTGTCTGGTGTTCATGTGTAGCTGGGATTTAGAAAAAAAGAATAAAATGGCAGTATTCTGAAGTTCAGGGAGCCATTCTGTTGGGGTTAAGCCATCACAGCCATGGTGGAGATCAGGGCCTACAGCTGCCCTCAAAACATCTTCAGGCTGGCCCTCTGTTCAGCAGCAGATCTGAGTTGAGACATGATGGTAGGGCAGTCTGCTTCCAGACTCAGTAATAAAAGATGAGTGTACAAATTACTTTCATTATGTTTGTATATATCCAGAAAAAAAAAAAAGCACTTATTAACAACATTCTCTACTCACATGCATGTTGTGAACCTCCTGTGGTTACAAAGCAGCATCAGGAAAACAAGGAGTGAGAGATGAATTGTCCTGTCAGCCAAACTCAGTGAATTGAGAGGATTACTGTTAATTTCCCGAGTGCACTTTGCTTTTTAAACTAAGTTACCAGCTGCACTGCTATAGTTCCCTAGCACAACACAAACCAAGGAATGTGTAGACGTTTTTCTGAGCAGCTTCCCCTCCTCTGTGAAACTGACCCATTATCTTACATCCTGGAGGAGAGTCCTTGATCAGAGCTTCCCCAGCTCTGACTTCACTCTAAGAGCTGCAGCCAGAACACGAGGGGGGTGCTCAGGAGTCAATCCTTCCATAGGAAGAAAACACTGTGGGAAGAAAGGGAGATCAGTCAGCACCAATGCCCAGCAGCATTTGTGTCTCTCATGTACAAGGAGGGTAAGATTTGTGGCTTTCTAGGGCCCTTTATTCTCTTTGTTACTATAAGGCAGTTACAGAGCATGATAAAGAGAAAAAAATTACATGTGTCTTGTCTAGAGGAGATTTTCCACACAGGTCTGTTTTTCTGGGTAGCAGCAATTCTTCCATAGGTTGGAAGCAACCTTGACTAATGTCAGTTTTCTTCAAGGAGAGGTCATGTATGTTCCATCCAAGCTTCTGAGCTTTGTCAGGCCAGTAAATTCTGAGGCTGCAGTAGTGATGTGATGCCATTAGGGATCTGCCTTTTCTAGTGACTATCCCTAACTGTTCTCCTGGCTCAACAAGCTCTCTGCTTCCTTGTGACTGTGATACAATAAGCTACAACCTTCATAGTTAAGTGAAGCTTTTCAAGTACTTACTTCTTTCTCTCAGCCCCTGCCCAAAGCTGCGGTAGACATGGAACAGTGCCCAAAACAGAACAGATTTTATTGCAACAGAAATGCAAGAGCCAGTAATGAAAGCAGCTTCCAGAGTGTAAGAATTCCCTTTGCCCCACTCCCTTATCACCTGCAGGAAAATGGAGACATAAACCAATCAACACAAAACCCTGAAGCGATAAAATGCAATCAAGCACTGTGTTTCTGAAATAAACCTAAAGATGGTAGTTGGGAGGGGCAAAACCTGGTCACTTCTAAACCATCTTAATTTCCCGATTACATGATCCCTTGGCTACATACAGACTCTGGCTAAAATTCATGAAGCTGAAGAGATAAGGAAACCAGACTTCATCGGGCCAAATGCTCTGGCACCACTGGAGACTTGTTGTGAAGGAGGGGAGGCATTTTTGAGAAACTGTGTTATCTTGTACTGGAAGATTTTGCTCTTTCTCTCATCATTCTGGACACTTTGCCAGGTGCAGAGACTTCCAGGGCCTTCCTAGGTCCTTCTAAAATACTCAGTTCAACAGCAATTTGATATAGTCCCTGTCTTGAAAAGTGGATGCTGCAGAGGTAGGGTGTGCCTGCTGCCCTCATTAATTCCAGCAGAAGCTGCCACAAAGGGGTATGCTCAGGAATGAGGCACCATTTTTGGGCTCAAGGATCCAGTGAGGAAGAGAAGGCCTCTAGTCTTGCTCCCATTATCAAGCAAGTAAGTTTGCTGAATTACCGTGCAGAGCAGGTAGATGAGATAAACTACTTCAGGTACATTCTGACTCATAAAAATCCACACTAGAGGTTTCAGCTCTTTTAAAATCTGTAAAATAAGATGAGATATATACAGTTTTTTAACAAGTTGCTAATACTCTATAAAGGCAAAGTTGATTTTTCTATAGCATCTCAACTGTTGGTCTAGCTGAGTTCTCAGTTGTAACTTTGCTCCCTACTTGCCTTCTCTACTTATGTTTTTTATCAGGAAATAGTCTCTTTTCCAGTGAGCTGTGATGTTGGTGAAATGAGAACTGGTGGTTTCATGGGCCCATCCTGAAAGCTGATCTGAACCATCTCTGCATCTAAGCTGATGTACTTTTTCTGTGGGTACACTCAGATTTTTCTCTAAGAAATTAATGTTTTGATAGCTCACACACTGAAAGCACCCTGTGACTTCTTTCTCCACCTTTGTTTCTACTACAGAGAATTAAAGTCACTGAGAACTAAAGTGTAGGAGGAGCAAGAGGATTTAACTGTCAGAAAAATTTTGTTTCACAATGAACCATTCATGATGGTTAATTTCTACCAGCAGGTAGCAACTTTCAGCAGTCCTGAACTGGAAGGGCAGGTCTAAACAAACGAAAGAAAAACAGTTGAGTCACTGGGAGCGAAAGCAGTGACTTGCCAATGCTGAGACAAGATTTGGTGCATCTGATCAACCACAGATTCCCCTCAAGACCAGTATTGATCTTTCTACAATGGTCAATATATGAACTTCTACACTAGCACTAAGGGAATTGTCCCTCCCCTAAGGGATTTTGTCAGTTCTCTGCCACCTCTACTATTGTCTCTGTTTTCTGTGGTGCTGCACAGTGCTCCTCCTAGGATAGGACCAAAAGGGAAAGGGAAAAAAAAAAAGGCTGAGAACCAACAGGAAGAGGGAAAGAGAGAAGTAGTCATTAACAGGGGAAAAAGAGAGAAAATAAATAATGGAGACAAGAAAAATAAAACCACAAAGTAAATGGGAGAGTATATATATAAAAAAATAATGAATAATCCCCTTGCGAACCCAGAAATTTGGGAGCATGAGTGTTAGCTGTGCTTTCAGGTATTGTGGTTGCCAGAAAGGACAGTGTGTTCCCTTCTGTTATGCTCCTGCTTTCTCATGGATTATGGATGTCCCCATACCTTTCTTACTTAACAACCTCACAGCAGGTGCTGTTTCTGAGAGCACCAAATAAGACCATGATGTGTTTCTCTGCTGCTGCATCATCTGTCAGAAGCTGGTTCTGAAAAAACCTGTCAGAACAGGGTCAGGAAAAGGAGCTCCCCTTGTCCCCCTCTGCCAAACTGCCTAAGACAGAGGCATTTTGACCTTGGATACAAAGCTACCAGACTCCCATGAGATGTATCCACCTTTTCTAATTGGCTGTTGTCCTGCAGTGCTGCAAGGTACTGAAATATAGAACTACAGTGTTTTGTCATTGATTTTACATTTGTCATTTCTTAGTTAGACAAGAACCTGCTAATTTCTTCCAGTGAAGAAGTCAGTAATGTATCCAGACTGGGTAAAAAGTAGCTTTCAAGTAGTTCTAAAGCAGACAGTTTTGATTAAAGGGCAAGAGTATGTACTTACACCTAGAACATTTACTGTAACTAGTTTAACTATTGAGAAACATGTTTGCTGTTGATGAAGGCATAAGGAATATCATGTGTGTTAAGACATGACACCATCTAACTAAAATGCCTCTTTCCTTAAAAAACACAGTGCCTCTTTTAATACCTACAGGCAAATTGAGGAGAAGCAAAGAACTGGTAAGCTGTGAATGGCAGCTGGTTGGATCAAGTTTGTTCCTGATGGTGGGGAAAAAGTAGCTGACAGGTTTACACTTTTAATCCTAGCAGGAAAACAGACCTGGTTCTAATTGATCCCTTCTTTCCAAATCTGATACAATTTAACTGAAAGCAAAGAGCCTGTGCCTCACAAAGCCACATAAGGAGTTCCTAGGAGGAAACCAAGCTATGATATTGCTATCATCTGCATTCCTGAATGTCACACTCAGTCCTGTCTCCCCTTTTCCCTGCTGGATAAGCTGTTTGTGGCCACAACACTCCCAAGTCCAGGAGAAAGGTGAATCTGTGCAACTATTCACCTGAAGTTACTACAGTATTTTAAAAGCACAGTGCTTGGTGTCAACTTTATTTTAGCAAGGAAATAATTCAAACACTTGGAAAACTGTATTTCAACTGTCAGAAATTTGTCTGAATGGCTAAAGCAAACATCCAAGGAGCCTAAAAAAAAACCCCAACAAACCCCTCTAAACTTCTTCCTGGTAATAAAAGACTAGGTATCTGATGTACTTTGGCCCTGATTCTGCAATCACCCTTGGAACAAAGCTCTCAAGATTTCAAAGGAAGTTCAGTCTGACTGACACGAAAAACAACCTTTCAAGTTCACAAATTCTTATGTTAACCTGAGAACTGTCACTTGCCTTTAAAGAAGCTGCCCCAGTAAAGGACCACTTGTCTTTTTTGTGTGGTTTCCTAAGGATATAAGCCCTATGCAGTCTATATATCCATTTTCATATTAACTTGGAGGACTGTTGCCAGTTTCACCTAACCTGGTCAGAGAGGTAGAAATACAGAAGATACTGTAATCCCAGAGGTTTCAATAAACTAGGTGATCAAGGACTAAGAATAAAAGAAAGTGCCTCAGAAAGGAATACTGATAGTGTGATGTGGTTTCATCCTGTGTGCACAGCTCAGAAACACAGATTTGTAAGAAGCCTGACTTCATTATTGTTGGTGCTCTCATTATCTGCTGGGATTCACTCTGGCTCCCTGCCACTTAGCAGTATTACATGGAATGAGATGGCTCTGACTTCCCAGTCAGTGATAATCGCTCACTTGAGAACTTGCAGCCTCAGAAGTTAACTATTATTGTCAAGTGTTGCTGTTAGCTCAACACTTACTGCAATGATGCTAATGGTCACCTTCAGGCAGGCCCAAAGAGCCCCTGTTGCTGAGATGATGTTATGTAGAAGGGTGATCTCATGCAGGCTTATCAGCAGAATACACAAACAGAGCTGAAAGAGAAGAGGCAAAGATTTGGTAAAAATATTAGTTTGAGACCATACACAGCTCCAAAGGCTAACATTTTTCTCTAGCCAGTAAGGTGTGCTCCAGATCAAGGTGAAGGTAATACAGGGTAGTACAGTAGTAAAGTAAGAATTAAGGGCAGTCTATGGAAGTACAAACTCTTTCTAAGAGGACCTTGGGTTCATTTCATTTATCTATAACTGCTGGTTGCTGTCTCACCCCAATTGCTCTGCTAGGTCAGGCTCCCCTCTCCCATCCCAGGAGCACTTTCTCAAATGTAGGAGACAGCTAGGATGGCTGAAAGCAAGAGACTGTAGGCTGTCAGTAATAATTTTGCTTGTTTTAGGAGCCTGTGTTAGGCTGGAGCTTTTGGATGAAATTGTTTTTATGTACTTCCCAAAATTAAGGTTCAGTTTTCCTTTTGGGCATGACAATGAAAAAATAGATGTTGATTTATTTCTATGGATTTTAACTAAGCTCCCCTAGAGCAAAAACGTGGAGAGATGATCATTATTAAGCTAATTGTCTCTAAAAGGTAAGATACAAAGAGGGTTGCTCTAGGGAGTTAACAGTTCAGTTCAGCTGGTTAATTCTAAGATATTCTCAACTGGAGGGAAAAAAGGGGGAGAGAGTTCTATACCTGTGCCTGAAGATCAAAGGTCAACATGGAAAAACAGAGGTTCAGCATGAAGTATTGGGACTGGAGGCTTTCTAGGGCACCGCCCACTCGAAAGGCCATCATGCTTTGACTCTGGATGAGGATGATGGCACAGATCACATCAAAGGAGCCAACCAAGAGGATCAGAACGAAGCGAGCCTGATGGGAAAAAGAAATAAGGATGTGACTGGCCAGGCCAAAACAGGGACAGTCTTTAACCTTACATCTTCCAACTGGTGCCCAAAGAATAAAGAAGTAAGGAGAACCAGGCTGCCTCTTAATAGCAATTTAAATAGACAACAATTAAAGAGAACTGTTTGCCACTCAAAGTGACAAAGACCAGGCCATGATTTTTGCCATTTGTTGCAACTGCTTGCTAATAACTGTAAGCTCACATCCTAAGGAAGGGGTTACAGTAATCCAAGTTACTTTTATAGTAGTAAAAATAAGTCCTTAACAGTGCATCTTCTAGTCCAGGCTTTACTTTGAGGTTCTTGTTTCATCCAGGAGCTGATGACTGGGATGCCTACCTGACAGAAATTTGCATCTCTTTGATGCCTGTTCCTTATTGACCCTAAACAACCCAGATTCTGTAGATAAGTAGGCAAATTCTGCTTTGCTGCATCTTCATTGCTTGGAGGCCATCCCTTCCATCAAATAACAATTTTTTTGAAGACTTCACAGCAAGGAACCTCCCTTTCATATTTGTGATAAATGTGTGATTGCAAAAGGGAAGAACTTCTGAGAAGCACAGCAAAGGGATGGAAGTTCAGCTACAAATCTTGGTATCACAGAGGATAAAATTCCCCTGTTACATTTTATTGTAATGCAAACAAGATAATCTGGAACGGCAGCACCTTCCCTAGCACATTGTATCTGTTTGTTTCCTTGCAGCAGTTTATCATAACTCTCTTAAAAACACATTGCTGCATTTTATAGATGGAAATCTGAAGCAGAGTGGGTGAAGTGAAGGTCATTTTCTGTGGTAAGCCTGTGTCAGTAACATTCTTCTATCTTTATGTTACTTTCAGCTACTGCCATAAAGAGATCCATGGAATAGCTCTAAGAAACAGATTTGCGGTCGTGGAGGTGCACATTTTGTTCCTTAATGGTAGGAATAATTCAGCCTGATTTCTCTCTGTTATCAGTGTCCTTATCACAGCTACCCTGCCTTTCTGAGATTTTCAAATCCAAGATGTGGAGAAAAGCAAAATTAATTAAAGCCATGAGACTAACCAGGAGTTTTGGCTTTTGCTCAGCAGAGAGAACAGTGAAGTTGACAATGGAACGAAGCATCACTAGCAAGATGGAGAGGACAAAAACAATGAGCTCCTGGCGATTCTCTTGTAGGATTCCTCTGGTCACATAGTACACACAGAACACTGGGAAGGAGAAGGAAAGGTCAGTTACCAGGTGAACACAGATTTTCAACATGTTTGATCCAGGTGACAAGATGGGAATATCAAGACTCCGGCTCCTCAGGCAAGAGTGTACCTTTATTCTTGCTAAGGAGCCTGAAACAGGCAGATAAAATTGGACTCTGCCCTGTTTAGTTTCCAAGAAATGAAACAATGAGTTAGATTTTTAAATTACTTGTGAAGTCACACTTTGAAAATGGTAGCATATGAGCTGTCCAAATTGGCAGATGTGGTATGTTACTCTATTAATAGCATATTCAACATAATGTTGAATTGTATATTTTAATTACATGAAGCAACATAATTTTTATTAAAGAACTGAAATCACATACTGTTCCTAGTGAGAGTAATTCAGGTGACTAACAAGGAATTCACTGCTCATAGACATACCTCTACAGTATCATTTGTGTGGTTCTGACCACTACAAATGGCTTGTCTTAAACTGAACGTTAGACAGACTGGATTCCTAAGAGTTTGGTTTGGTTGTGGAAATCCTGAAACATCCCACCCTGCAAACTGCAGTCCAGAAAAGAACTGGTTCAGGAAATTTCTGAGTTATGTTTTTATAAAATGCATCAAAACCCACCACTCAACACCACAGTTTGCTTTCACAGTTGAACACCACACATCTCTTCTGGCAAAAGCAGGCATCAGTGCTCTGTTCTTGCATAGGATGCTCCTGCAAACACTTGTTAATTCTTACCATAGACAAAGTAACAACAGATTTCTTTGTCCAGAGGGTTACTTCCTGGATTCGGCACATCAAATAATCTAGTTTTCCTAGGGACATGGGGACAAAGTGTTGCAGAAGTTTTCAAAGTAACATCATAACTTCAGTTTTCCTTAAACAAACTTTCTAGTGAATGAACTTCTTTTCTCACTTTTATGAACAGTGATTGAGAACACTGAAAATGATTGGTAAATTACAAAGTGAATCGTGTGACCTTTTTGCATGCTTATAACCTAAAGGAAGACCTGGAAGATTTAAGACAGTATTTCCTTGTTTTGCAAGTTCAGCTGCTAAATCAAAAGTCTGTACAAATAATTTGAGGACAAACTGTTCTGAGCATTAAATGAGAGTATATGCACATCTCTGAAATAAAGGACATCCCCTCGTTTTTGGTGAGTATTTTTCAACAAATTAAATCCCCACCCCTCTTTAAAGTGTGTTAAAAATACAAGATTTTTCCTGGTTTAAACCAGAGGTTGGTGAGAGGTGTGCACTTCTTCCTCTGTGTTTTGCAGCACAGAATAACAATTAGCATCAACAGAAGGCAGGAGGGGGAAAATAGATTAGCAAGCATGCTTTCAACTTACCCATTTATAACATCGTGTGATTCATTTGGTTTATTATGAAGGTTCTTCATTTTTCTCTGCAGCACAAAACAGTGGTTGCTAACAAAAACAGTGTGACAGATTGGAGGCACCAATGGCCTGTTCTGACATTGCAATTTGTGCTGAGTCCTGTGTGAAAGGCTGCTAATCAAACCAGGGTTTGGGAATAAAAGTATTGTTTGTATGTGTCTAATTATAGAATCTGGAACAAATCTATTGTCTTTGTTCCCTCTGGGTGGAAATCATAAGAGCTGGAAAGCAATGACTGCTTATGATTAGTGTGTCCTTCTTGTACACAAGGTGTTACACCCACAGAGTCTCTTTGACACTCTTCTGGTCAGTGAGCCAGCAGCCAAGACCTGCTGAAGTCACTGGACAGAACTTCCTAAAATACTTGCAATTGTATTTATTTTCATGTTATATTTAATTTCTATTTAATACAAACAGACCAGGAATATGAACATAAGTTTCTACTTAGCTTCTAATTGGGAATATCCAAGGAGGTTTGGATTTTTCTTCCAGTAGGGCAAATGTTAGACAAAAAAAAAAGAGCTTTAAAAAAAAAAATTAGGTCCTTATTTTCTTTTATTAAAATACTTCAGCAACATCCTTCCAGGAACTGAACACAGAGAGATGACTGAAGATTTTTTTCTGTGTATGTTTGGTTTCTTGCAATGTAGGAAGGTGCCCTGAAACCAGCTGAACTTGGGTACAAGCGTGGCTCATGTCAGGAGATGTAGGTTCTGTGAGAAGCCTTGGAGTGTGGACACCTCTGAATTCCCCAGCAGATCATAACACAGATGTTAAACTGGGAAATGGTAAGATCTTTCTGGCCTAGCTGAACATCCAGTGTGTCATATATGTATTCAGTATATCATATATATATACTCAATATTTATAAAGTGACAGCTGTTTGAAAGCAAAATTGTCCCCACATCTGCCTAATCACACACCAGTCAGAAAGCAATTAACAGTGAAACTTCCTGAAACTGGAATCTTTTCCCACACTATTCCCACACGAATGTATTTTGGATGATACCACAACTCTTACTGACCCTTTTCCTAAAATACTTCTGGGAAAAGCAACAATGGCAAAAGCATCCAGCTTGGTAGTGCTAAACTAAATTCTGTGGGTAACACATCAGGCCAGAGTGAAATAAGAAACTTCAGTTGCTGCTTGGTTACTACCTTGTGAAAAATGTTTTTGTTTTAAAATGCAAACAGGAGGTTTCTTACCAACTCCAACTAACTGAATAAGAGAAATGGTGAAATCTTCCTCAGTCTGTCGAACAAGTGTCTCTATGGTTAGCCCTATGACACTCAGCAGGGACAGAATGGTGACACAGAAGTAGATCTTCACAGGGAATGAGAGCTCTGAACAAGGTTTGATCTGTAAAGGAAGGAAATTTTTAAACACGTAATGCAGTAGCAACTACTTGCTGCTCCTAAGAAATGCATTAAACCCAGTTGGCTAAATGACACAAGTGCAGGGTTTTCCTTGGAAAAAAGAAGATAAAACACACCACAATTGAATGCTGAGGGAGGGAGAAGTCTAACTTTATTTTGTAATTCATCTCAGCCTAGATTTTTCTGGTTTACACCTAGAGTGTAAATCGTGGAGACAGATAAACTGCACCACGCCAGCAATAAAATCAAATAAGTAAAATAAAAACCCCACTCTACTTTCCTGTGCTGTTGGCAGGAAGGGACAAAATAAGCTTCATCCGTGGGGCTGGAGAGTCACCTGGAGGTTGGGCTGGGCTGTGGCACCGCCTGGGCGCGACCTCACGGGTCACTTCTCGGTGTGCGGGGTTTGGTTTTGGTTTGTTTTGATCGAATTGCTCTTTGAAAACCCGGGTTTATTTGATAACCAACGACTTGAACCCAGCCAGCGCTGGAACCGGGGGCGGTGCTCCCGGCGGCGGGTGTACTCACGGGGCCGCAGGGCGTGGGGATGAGCTGCCGGTGCCGGGGAGTGAGGTTGGGCAGCGGGGGGGCTGCGGGGCCGCTGCAGGGGAAGAAAGAAGGGGGGGAACGGAACCGTTACCGGCGGCTCCCCCGGCCCGGTGCCCCCAGCGGGGCCCGAACCCGCGGCCCCGGGGGCAGCAGGTCCCGCCCCGGGGCGGGGAGCGCGAGGAGCCGCCCCGCGCGCCGTTCCCGCCCCGCCGCTGGCGCGAGGCGCTGCGCCCTTACCTGGCGTCGCCGCTGTCGCCCGCGCCCTTCATGGCCGCTTCGCCGCCCTCCCCCTCCGGTAACGGGACCGACATCGCGGCAGCGCCCGCCTTTCCGGGGCTGGCCGGGACGTCACTTCCCCGTCCCGGGCGGGAAGGGATGGAGGGGCGGCGGGAGGGAAGCGCCGAGGCCCCCGCCGTCCGGCCCCTCGTGCTTGCGGCCTGCGCCTCCGCCCGGGACCCCTCAGGTGCCCTCAGGTGCCGGTGCGATGCGGAGACCGGCCCTCGGGAGGGAGACCTGCCGCCGGGCTCTGTGGCGCCGAGGCAGAGGAGGGTCGGGAACCGAGGGGCTCCGGGCAGCCCCCCGGGCGTAGGGGTTGGGCTGCGGGCCCTGAGGGGAGCGGGCTCGGCCGCCTCCTGCCCCGCGGGGCCCTCTGAGCAGCCCCCGGGCCGCGGAGCAGGGTGAAAAGGGAGGTGGTGCTGCACGGCACCAGCCTGGGAGCTGGTGCTGAGGGAGAGGAGGGAAGGGTTAGGGCTGGGAGGAAGGAAATCCAGCTGGAGGGCAAGACAGCACTAAGCTGTTCCAGCCTTTTAGCTTCTTTGTATGGCAATAGTTCTGCAACTGTGTTTATAAACGTCTCGGATGCTCTCATTACCGTTTAGTGAAACGGGGTTAATATTTCTAGCTTGCTGAATTCTGTGCATCAGCTGCATTGGAAGCAATGTTTGGGTGTCCCGAGTTGCCTAATGGTAGATGAAGAGATGCACATCATGTCTCTGTGTCTATGAGAGACCAGTCTGTGTTTCTCTTCACACTGGCAAGGTTTTAAGCTTTTAAATGTTTGCGTGACGTGTAAAGCTGACTTTAGAGAGTTCTTTGTGGATATTGTAGAAAAAAAGTATCTGTCTTCAGATAGAACTATTAACAAAGGGTCAGAAAAAGTGAGGCAATGGCTTTTTTGTCCTGGCAGTGAGGTGGTTTCATGCCAAAGTCCAGAGCAACTTCTAGTCCTAGACAAATGAATGCAGTCAGAAACTGTTGGTGCCACACTTGTAGTGGCAATTATCAGAATCTGCTTAGCAGTTTAAGAAGTAATTAGAGCTTCTGACTAGTTTTGAAGTGAGCTGCATTGCAGAGAATTTAATATTAAGCTTTTTGATAAGATAGAGGCTTGTCAATTAATATATTTCAGTAATAAAAAAAAATATTTCATATGCTCCATGGAAGAATCATGAAATCATGAAGGATTCTGTGCATAACTAGGGTTGCAGTAGATAGTTAAAAACGTCAGAATCTGTAGTGCTGGAAATGCTATGCTTCCTTTTAATGATAAATTGTGTCTTGGTACAGTATATGTACTTTCTAAAGGACACTGTTTTACCTCTATCATGTGACTGCTTTGCCTCTTGTTGCTGTGTTATCTTTAAATAATGTTATTCTTTCAGTTCTAAGGGAAGACTAGTTACAATGGACTCTGATTATACTGTTGGCCTTTTACTTTTGGGACAGTTTCTTAAAAATTAGGGTTAAAACTGCTATTTCTCATGAAAGTTAAACAAATTCTGAGGGTTTTTGACACGTGTCAGTGGTCATCTCACTGAAACAATTTAATATCCAAGTTGGTTTTATCTCTTGCCTTTTGTTTTTGGTTTGGTTTTGTGTTGTTTTGTTTTTTTTTTAAATTAAATATGGCTCTAAGAGAACTCTTTAAGTTTCTCCTTTTATGCTCCTAAAGAAGATGAGCAGGGTGTGTCTCACATCTCTGCATGTGACACAGACCTCCCCTTCACCAGAGAAAGAAAACTTTTAAGTTGTGTTAGAAAATTGTACTGCTGTAAAACTTTACATGAGGTCAATTTCTTGGTTTATTTATTTCCTCTCTTTTATTCATTTTACTTCAGTGTGGAATGTTGCAGTTTCTTTGGAAAACATTTCTTAGGAAGCAACCAAGGCAAAAATGTGGTGTGTGTGTTCTTGTTAACTTGTGTTGCTTCTGCATTTTGTGGGTTTTTTTTGCAAAACTTGGTGTTTCTTTTCTTCTAAGACCTGCAGAAAACTATCTGGGAAGACTTACTGCTTTTACAGTGACGACCTTAAACGGTACTGGTGTGAATTCAGTGCAGATGGTGTCTGCTAGTCCTGGTGTGCATTAGTGATGTTTTTCCCTGCAGCCTTAAAAAGGGAGCAGTCTTCCTTGGTTTGATCCAGTGCATGTCCACAAAAACTTTTGTTGCAGTTGCAGTAAGCAAAGGAGGTGCTGTTACTTGTTTCAGAAGTTGTGAGTTGGTGCTAATTCGAAATGGTCATTAAGCTGTGACACCAATTCCACAACAGCACTGTGCAGACAGCTGGCATTGCTATATATTCATGCAGGCTGTCTGGCAGCAAAGCAGGGCTCATTCCCACAGGAGGCCACTTGCACACAGGCGAAAAGAGTGTGAGCAATTTAGTAATCCAACCAGGTATGATGGTTGTTAAAGACTGCAGGGAGAGTAATATATTTTATTATTAGAACTAGATGCTTAAAAGCACACACAGATAATGTCTTAATTTGTTTTCTGTACTCTCAAAAGTCTTCTGAGAAAAGATTTTTCTCTACCCCCTTTTTTTTTTTGATTGAAATTTGTGTTTCTCTTTAAATTTTGGGGTAGAAAGGGAAAAGGAGATTAAGTGTAGGTAGTCTTCTGAACATGATGTCTTAAAGCTTAAGAAATTTGGGAGTTGTTGAATGGGTAAATTACCTACTTGTAAGTCAGAATGTGTTTGAGACTCAAAACTTACACTCCGTATTTTTTTTCCACCTCTAATAGAACATTTTTATTGCTAGCATAGTTAGAAGTTGGAGAAGATACAAGGGAGAGTACAAAATGCACTGCATGCTGTTTGTTCTGAGCCAGAAGATTGAATGTTTGTGTATAATCCAAGAGAAACATTCTACCAACCACTGCCACGTTTTCATCTATTGGTAAACATCAGCTGCTGGTTGGTCTTGAGGGAGGAAGACTGAATTAGTTCCAGATGGAGAACTCTTTCAGCTCATTTAAGACTTTCCAGTTGATTTAAGGCAGCAGGTCAGTAATTTAGGGGAATAGTTTTGTTCTTATTTGCTGCTCTGCTTCTTTCCATGTGTGGAACCAGTGAGATCAGATATCACAGTGCTGCCAAGGGTGGAAGATTCATTGAGCTTAATTGCTTTTGTTTTTTAATTGAGTGGTATAAACAGAAAAGCTACTAACAAAGTTGTGATAACAAACCATTTTGAATGTAGAGGGTTGTTGTTTGGGTTTTTTTAAGACCTGAAAAAGGAGGGAGACTGAATAATGTTTTTCTTAACTTCTCTTACAGAATGCATATCTTCTTTCAAAGTTTTGTCATAAACTGGTTAACACAAGTATCTGGTTTAGTGCAGGTTTTCCAAGAGTCTTGCACCTTGGTGTGCTGCTGGCATGATTTCCTGCTAACATGGAAAGAGATAAGGGGATAGGGATGGAAACCTGTGCATGGCTGGAATAACAGAACTAGAGAACATGAGGAATGGAAAATTTCAGTGTAAAGCAGCTGCTGTTTAGGGTATTGAAACAGACATGATAAGTTTAACTCTTTAGTACCTCTTTATGATTTATCTTGAGATGTTACAATTGACATCAAATAAACCATGAAGAAAACTATGTATCCTATTCCCCTGTTCACACCCTAAAAAAAACAGGGCAGGTGCAGGTCTTACTACAACTTCTGTATTTTTGCTTGCCATTGACTATTTCTTCTGCTGCCATTGTTTGAGGCATTGTAGTATTATTATTTCATTTTAGACAGCTTTTTCTAGGTGTCTGGTGACTACTTTCCCCCACAAGAATTACTTTTTAACTATATAAGGTCTACCATCTTGTCTATCCGGCAAATGTGCTCTGGATAAAAGTATTTCAAATGCAGTTTCCCCAGGTGTTTGTTCCCTGGGGAGCAAAAGAGGTCCTGTCATCCATTTCATTCTCATCTGTTTAGTCCTAATTATTTTTTCTCATAAAATGCAGACTACAAAAGAGAGAGCAATAAAACTGATAATGTATTTAATGTTGCACATTAACTGCTCAGGTACAATTTATTTTTTTTTTAATACAGACTTTGAGTCTGTTAGCATTGCTGACTAACATTGTGTGACTTGAGAAGAATAAAGGTCACAGGGTGGTTTTTGTTATTCTCTGTACTCTTCTAGTGAAACTTGCCCTAGTTGCAAATGTTTTGATGTCTTTTCCTGTCACCTTTTAAATAAACTTTAAGAATTATTTCAAGTATTAATATTGAATTGCAAGTTCTAATGGTACTGCATGGCACAATAAGTAATGATGAACTATTTGCAAGTCATTAAACAGAGAACAAGTGTGTTTGGAAAGCTCTTGCGTGCATTTTCCTACTTAGTTCACCTAGATCTCATTTACCAGAATAATTGTGTTTATGATTTCTGGAATTTATAGTCCTTAATTATTGATTGCTGACTTGAACTCAGGTTGATAACAGGTTAATTACTAAGAAGGGCACAGGTTCCTGCCCAGATTTTCTGGGTTGTGAAGATTTTTCTGTCGAGTGGTTATAGAAATACCTTAGACTGAGATCAGCAAAACTGTAGACTCTTGAAGAGGAGTTAATTATAAATGAAAAGGTTGTGTTGACGTGCTTTAGAGGAGGTCTTTTGTCTGCTTGCTATTTTAGAATTTAAAAACCTCCCTTAGATAATTTCGTAGTGCTTAATCTTAGTGTCATGATATTACAGGTGCAAAATCCAGTCAGAGAGACAAGCTACAGAAGGCTGTTTATGTTTCATGAGGTATCTTTGCTGCACTAGAGGTTTAAAATGTCATTATGTTCAGAGCTACATGCCTTTTTCCTCTTTTTTTTAGGCAGAGAAAATAGAATAGACCACATGAAGAAACATGTGCAGTTTATTTTTCTGCAAGATGTTCTTCGGAGGACCAAGTACACTTTTTCAGGCCACGGGAGATGAAGGACTAATCACATGATATTTTTGTTTTGCCGAAGCGCTGCTCTGTGCTGAGTCCACCTTGGTTTGTGTCACGGACAAGTATTCGATTCCTGATGTCAGCATGTCGACTGTGGCAAGTGCCCAGACACCTGAGGAACCTCATCCTCCCTCCCTTGAGGAAAAGCCAAAGGGAAAATCACTATTTCATTTGGGTTCACTCTTTGCTAACAGGACTGAAAAATTTGTCATTGCTCGCAGTGACAGCGTGCCAGAGGAGAACGTGCTGAAAATCACTATCACAGAGACCACGGTCATCGAGTCGGACCTGGGCATCTGGAACTCACATGCTCTCATCTACCTCACTTTGTGGTTTTTCTTCAGCTTTTGCACTCTTTTTCTGAATAAATACATTCTTTCATTACTGGAAGGAGAGCCCAGCATGCTAGGTAACCCTGCCTTTCTTTTACACTTAAATTCCAATAAGATGTTTGACAATACCAGATCCTCCTATATGAAGCTGAGGGACGAAATGATTCAACTGAAGTGAAAAAGACCTAGTTAGGAGCTTTGGGGGTGGATCTTGGGGCTGAGAACTTGTGACTTGTGATCTTGGCCTGTAAAGGGGCTTCTGACATGGTCCTTTCCTTCACTCCCTCAAAGATGGTATGAAACTTTGCTCACAGAGGAGCTGTAAGATGCTTTTCAAGAACTAAGAGCTGGAAGGGAAAAGGCAATTGTTTGTTTTCTGTATTGGAGGGCAGTGTGGGTTGTTTGTTGTTGTTGTTGTTGTTTTTTAAATTGAGTCAGTTGTTGACAGTCTCTAGACTGTGAACATTTTGTTTGTAAGAGGGAAACAAAGGGAACTTTTGAACCTGATTTTACAGGTGTGTTCCATCTTTGTTTTATTCTGCTGCTTTGTTGGTAGATGTAGAAGTAGTAAAGGACTTCTGTAGGAATTAAAAAAATCTAGAACAGTAGTTGCTATGGTTATTAGCTGCTAAAAGTACTACATGTCTGTTTGTCTAAGAAATTTTCTTCAGTTGCTGAATTCATCATGTTCCCATCACGTTCTGATTTTATTTTTCCTCTGGCCTTTCTTTAGGTGCTGTTCAAATGCTTTCAACCACCTTCATTGGCTGTATAAAAATGTTTGTTCCATGCTGCTTGTATCAACACAAAACACGCATCTCTTATCCTCCCAATTTCATCATGATAATGCTGTTTGTTGGATTAATGAGGTAAATGGTTAATTATTTCCTAGAGATCTATCTGGTTGCTTCACTGCGTTCTTCTGAACAGAAGCTCTGTTTTCATGGCTCTTTTCGTTCTTTATTGGAAAGTTTGGAGCATTCACCTTCCCCCTCCCCCAAAAAATGTAAATCACAGCATAATGTTGGTTTTAGTTCCTGTGGCTAAATGCTATGTTCCTTTTTCCTGATGTCAATTATTTGGCTTCCCATCACATTTGGCTTCTTTCAGGGTATACATCTCTTTCCATTTACTTTCTTCCTGCTCCCTTTTGAGGCTGATGTCTGTTTAATGTAAAAGTATTTATTCTGATGTTGGGTTTTTCCCCTCACCTTTTCTAGCAGTTTGCCTCAAAAGGGATACAGGCTATTAATCTTTGAAAGAGTAAATATTTGCTGTGTGCTGCAATAGTAACAGTTTGTGCTCTAGGAGAGAATAAGAATATATTAGTTGGTTTCCTCTACAGGGTTTTAATTCAGAGTAGCTTTATTGTCATGACTGTGCTGCCCTGTTGTTTAACTTCCTAGTTTAAACTATGTTAAGTATGTAAGGTACCTAATTTACACTAAAGATGGATAACTGCAAATGCTAAAATTTCCTTGGTGAATTACTATTTATCAGCAGAGTTTTACTAACTTTTTCAACTGAGCCTATTGAAAACTATAGCTTAAAACACTGTCATCTGAAGCTTGGTTAGAATGCATTTAAAAAGTAAACTGCTTTTTCTGGAAGTCCACTGTGCATCCATAGAAACTGCATAATTGCCCAGTGGTGCCTTCATTTGTGCTAAATAAATAATAATAATGTTTAAGCTGAAGTAAAAAGAAATAGATGTGACACAGTCCACCTGGCAGGTGCTGAGGAGTCAAGGTGTGCAGCTGCTCAGCCAGCTATGATTGGGTAGCTTGCCACCTATACCTGTCTGTTACTTAGTTACTGCAGCTGAGATTTATAAACCTAGATGAATTAGAATGCTTGGTTTTGTTTGGGTTTTTTTTGTGCTAGATGTCTAGGAGTAGCTC
This sequence comes from Apus apus, assembly GCF_020740795.1. NCBI lineage: Eukaryota > Metazoa > Chordata > Aves > Apodiformes > Apodidae > Apus > Apus apus. The sequence goes on from NC_067301.1 coordinate 2,123,855, forward strand.
TTAAAGCAATATTTTTATTTTCTGCTTAATTTCATGTATTCTACTGCAGATTTGCAACTGTAGTTTTGGGTCTTGTCAGCTTGAAAAATGTGGCAGTTTCATTTGCAGAAACTGTGAAAAGCTCGGCACCTATTTTTACTGTTATCATGTCTCGGATGATATTAGGGGAATACACTGGTAAGTACTTCACTACTGAAACATGATTTTTTTTTTCTGATTTTTTTTCATTATTTTTTTAATAATACTGTCACTTAGTTGGTCATGGACAAGGGAATTCCACCAAAATACAGTAAATGCAGCCAGAAAAATTATTCTGTTTGAACACAGTAAGTAAAGTGTATATATAAGTAAAAAAGGGTTTATTTTAATGCAACAGTGTAAGGGCATTGTTGCTCTGAAATTATTTTTCTGCCAAGAGAATATTATTGCAGCCTTAAATAGCTGAAGTTCAGTGTGTTCTTCTTATAAGGACAGCTTGCTGCTGAGAATTCATAATCCTTGTATTTCTTCATGTTTTCACTCTGTGATTAAAAAAGCAAAGAACCAAAAAACCCAAATAACTGGTTTTATTTATTTCAAAAAGAAATTAATATAATTTATTTGATCCCACTTGCAATGACATCTATTTGCTTGAAGAGATTTTGCTGTTACCATTGTTAGTCGTAGAGAAGCCAGGTATGGATTGCTTTGTGATGCAAATGGCAAAAGGCTGAAATAAGCCAGAGGTAGAAGAGTAATTCAGAGTAAAGAAGGAGAGGATAATTTTCTTCTGTCATTTGGTGAAAAAGATGAAATCAAGACAGTCATCAGTTCATTTTCTTTCTCCAAGGGAGATACTTTTATTAGTATATGTCCAGAATGTTTTCAAGAGCACCCTGATATTGTCTGAGATCTCACTTTAGGACCCCTGTACTCTAAAATCCAAATAAATAAGTTGCTCTTTCTTTCAGCTGAAGAGTTAAGGTGGAATTTAAAGTTTCAAAAGCTATATAAACTTATACATGTCATTGAAAGTACAGTAACCAAACTCAGACTTTCTTCTTTCCACTTGCAGGATTGCTGGTTAATCTCTCCCTAATCCCTGTGATGGGTGGACTAGCTCTTTGTACAGCTACTGAAATTAGTTTCAACATTCTAGGCTTCTCGGCAGCTTTATCTACTAACATCATGGACTGGTAAGGCACAATGATAGCTGCATGTGGTGATCAAAGCAATTCTGTTTATTGGTAGATTGAAGAAGATTGTTGCTTGTAGTTGCCTCCATATTCTACATTTAAATGTTGGTATTTAAAGTTTATCTTTAACAGAGGATACAGTTTCTCTATCATATCTACTAGCATTGATAGATTAAAAAATTGTATAACTCTTTATTCTAGAGGAGTCAGTCCAAACTCCTTTCTGTAGTTGCATAATGTATAGAAATCTACCCATCTTAGGGGAACAACGGTCTCATGGATTGATTTATTTGTCCTAGCTAAAATCTGGATTAATGGTATTGTGGTGTTTTTTTTTTTCCAGTTTGCAAAATGTCTTTTCCAAAAAACTACTCAGTGGAGATAAATACAGATTTTCGTAAGTATTAAAAATTTCAGCTTTAATTATAGGTGGAATTTGGGTGCATAAGGAAACCAGACACTTGGGATTATATTGCACTAAGAGTATTCTTTTTCCCTCAGACTGTTCACAGCTTTAACTAAATCATTTTATTAAAGAAGACTCCTCTGTGCTCAGATCCCACTGGTAGGCTGGAGTCTCATAACTGGCTAAAACTCTCAGCATACCCAAAATCACTCATCTTTTCACAGAAATAAGTCCTTATTCTGCAACCATAAACCATCCCTTCATGTTATTGGCCTTTTTAATAATTGTTTTTTCTCCTTTGTAGAGCTCCAGAGCTTCAGTTCTACACAAGTGCAGCTGCAATGGTTATGCTTATTCCAGCTTGGATATTTTTCATGGTAATTTGAATTCACTGACATGGATTTATGTTTTCTTTTTGACTTGCAAGCAGAACGTACAATTAAAGTTAATTTTTCCTTTTCATTATTCCCATTTTTAAAAAAATCACCCTGACATACATTTCACTCTATGTTTGCAAGAGATGGGAAGGCCAAAAAGAAGAAAATTTTCAAAGAAATCCCTTAATATAGACATGAGTTGACAAGTAACCCAGGAAGCCTGAGTTTATCTCAGGATTTTTGAGACCAAATCATAATTTTGTCTAAGTGCATTTGAAGTTTTAGATACAGACTTGAAAACCAGTCTTAAATATTTGTTGCCTTTTTGCTTACAGTCAGATGTTGTACAGGCATATTAACTCTCTGAAAGCAAAATTGAGCTAAAGTAAGTATAATATATCAGGTTAAATATGTGCCCTTCATGTTCTGGCAATGCATTGCCATGCAGTGTCCAAAAAAGAAAATACCTCAAAGGCAGGCTGAACACACTGGAATTTGTAGGATCTAAATGTCCTTTATGTTTTAGGTTTTGTTTTGCTGAAGTTTAAATGTAAAACTATAATATCTGCTTATAATAGTAATGAGTTGGGTGGAAAAATCACTTTTAGCTTTGCTTATAAACGAAACTCTTAAAATCCTCTTTTTGTTGTTTAGGATGTGCCTGTGATTGGGAAAAGTGGGAGGAGCTTCAGCTACAACCAAGACATTGTCATACTTCTCTTAATAGATGGAGTCTTGTTCCACCTACAAAGTGTTACAGCCTATGCCCTGATGGGAAAAATTTCTCCTGTGACTTTCAGGTAAAACTACTTCACATCAAGACCACTATTTTATTTTCCTTTTTTTTTCTTGCTCAGTATTTCTGCTTGAGTAAAGTCAGTAAAGGTGTTGCTCAGAATAAGAGTCATCAGCTCTCTGATCCTTTTTTACCAAGAAAGGTACACTCCCATGTTTAAAAGTAACTGAAACAAAAACCTGAGGTGAATTATTTGGACTAGCTCTAAAATTGAGTGTAAAGATACAAGCAGTTTGGTATTGGTATTAGCTTCAGGAGGAGAAGTGGAATGTGAGTTGGTGTTTAAACAAAAAAACAGAGATCCCACTAGACTGAAGTGTGGTTGTGTGTGGGATATGAGCTTTATTTGGCCTTAATTTTTCTGTTCCTTTCCAGTGTTGCTAGTACTGTGAAGCACGCGCTGTCGATCTGGCTCAGTATTATTGTGTTTGGTAACAAAATCACAAGCCTCTCAGCCATTGGGACTGTTCTGGTGACAATTGGAGTTCTACTCTATAACAAGGCAAAGCAGCACCAGCAAGAGACTCTACACAGCCTGGCAGCTGCAGCCCCCCAGCCTGCAGCCAGTGCCGCTGAAGATACTGAGCCTCTCATTTCCAAGGATTTGGAGCCATATGATTGATGTGGCCATTTATTCTTCCAGCCTGGTGCAACTTGAAGGAACTCTTCCTGGAATTGGTTGTTTCTTCAACTATTGATGCTGATCTGGTTCCTTTGAGTTCATGGCAGGTCAAGCCTGGGACTTGAAGCAGAGAGAAAAACAACAGGAAGAATGAATCCAGTAAGCCTTGATTTACTAAGAAACTGATAAACCAGAGAACCTAGTGTCACATACTGTGGTAAACGTGGGCTTTATTGTCTTTCCTTGACTGCAAATAATATACAAGACTATATTAGAGAGAGAACTTGAGTGTCTTGTGGCAAAATGATTCCTTTCTCCCTGCCCATCAAAATAATGTGAAAACACAGACCCACCACTGGTCTCTCCTTACTTGCAGTGGAATGAAATTGGTGCAAAGACCAAATTCTAGTTGTTTGTTGCTCCACACTTACTGCATCCTCCACCTTTTGTGTGTGCTGTAGATCTGGAAGAACCCCCTCCTCTCCCAACAAATGACTCATTTTGGTGTATGTTTAGTTAAAGTAAACTATGGAAATGATTCCATGGCCCAAAGCAGTGATGAGCAGCTCCTCCTGACTACAAAGCTAGGATTGAAAAGTGAGTTTTCCTACTAAAATTTGACATGGAAAATATTGCATCCTGGTTGTGTATTGACAACACTGAAAGGCAAGTATACACACACCTGTACACTGTATAAATTAAGTGTTTTACCTCCTAAGAGGTAAAAGACACTGAAACACTTTGGTGATAAAAGAAGCAGCAGGATATCTATATTTCTATAAGAAACCATTTTAGTATTTTAATTTAGTGCATTTTATTTTATGTTTCTGTTATGAGGAAATAAAATGATTTTAAAAAATATTTCTAAGAATGCAACAAAATACTGCCTTTTAGAAACTCAGGGTTATAATTCTAACCTAGGTGCAAAGTATTTCTATAATTTCTAATTATGTAAAGAATCTCAGAGGTATCTGTGACAGAGAAGGAAGGGAGGGCACTAAAGGGAGAAATATTAACCCAAAACTGAGGCTAATCTTTATTTTTACTGCTTTTATGAAGTTTATGGTTTCAGGGAAGTTCTGTTTTGTGGTTTATCAAAGATTAAAAGTTAACTTTCAACATTTAAAAATATTAGTAATTAGTTTTGGCAAAAAAAAAAGCACATGTAGCTATAAAAACATTCAGACTTTTTGGTAGCAAAATGATCAAAATGAGCTGATTTTAATAATTGCCATTGGGCGACTGGATGAATTGATCTTTCTGGTAAAAATAATTTCTGATAGGAAGTGACCAGTGGAGATCCTGCAGAATTTAAGCTCGTATGTACATTTCATGAGGTGTTCTGTTAGCTTGGTGTTCTGAGGTGTTCTGTTAGCATTCCTGCAGAGAGCAGAAATGTTTGTTCCAAGAGAGGCTCCTTTCTGTTCAAATACCTCCTGCTGGTTTTGTCCTGTGCTTCCATGGGCTTCCTTCCCAGAGGTGACTGGTTGTCTGGGCCAACTTCCCTGAAGATTTGACTGGGAGAGAAATGTATATATGATGTCTGTGGTTTTCTGTTTCTTTGTATTCCTGTCACTTTTAAAAGAAGCTGTGGACTATGGGCTGGAGCTTGTGTTTTTCTTTCTTCCTTTTTTTATGTTTTTGTTTGTTGTGTTTTGTTTTTTTTGCACTGATGCTTTGAGAACTGGCAGTGTGCTTGGCAGAAAGCCAAGTCTGCTTTGCCTCAGACTTCTATTCCTGTCAGAAATACCAGTGGCTTTCTGGTTGCCAGGCTCTGTTCTCATGTGAACCCTATCATCCAGTGATTGGGCTTCGTTTTAACAGCCAGCAGGTTTTTCCTATTGCTGGAAAACCTTTTGTGACCCAAACAGCTGGGGAGGATTTTGGAGCTTGTAATTTGGAACAGTTGCTGAGAGGCTGGTTTAGCCCCACCTGTTCAGTGGCAGCAGGAAGGTTCTGTTTCACTGGGGCTTTGGTTTCAGTGTTGCTCTTACGTACTTTTCTCTGCACTCTTCTTGGCCTTTATTAAACAAACCAGCCTCTTTTCTGCCCACTTGTAGGACCTTTCAGTCACACTCAAAATGCTCCTTGGCTGTTCCTGTTGGATAAACAAGGACCATTGTGGTGCATGGAGCAAAGTATTGTGCCCTGGCTTTGACTCCTTGGAATGATGGCAGTGGTTCCACCCCTTTTCTTCTGGAATGCCCTCTGGAATTCAAGAGAATGTCCTCTCTTGACACACTCCAGCGTTTCCCACCCGTGTTTCTCACAGCCACACCCTGATACTTGTGCACTGTGGTTTGTTTGTTGGATAATTGTCATAGGAACAGCACGTCTTCCCTAAAACGGCGATTCCTGCAGGGCCGCGAGGCCTTGCCGAGGTGCTCCCTGCAGCAGGGCCGTGATCCTGAGCTCGTGTCCCTTCCCAGCTCCGGCAGAGCTGGTCAGGGAGTCGCTGCTGCGTGTCCTGAGGGTTCAGTCCTGTACTGAACTGCTGCCTCAACGCCTAAAAACTCCCTTTCCAGGGCTCGTCCCGCTCCGCGATTCCCCTTCAGCCGCCGTTCCGGGACGTGTTTGAAGGGCTGGGAGCGCGAGCAACGAACCGTCCCTCTGTCCTCACGCGGGCGGTGCCAACGCCAGGCCCGCAGAGGCGCTTGCTCCTTCCCCCCCGCGCTGCATCTTGTTAATTAACTGCGGAAAGGGCAGCGCGCGCCCCTTCATCACTTCACCCCCTCCCGCGCCGTGACGTCACCCCCCGCGTGGCGTCATCAGCCGGCTCCGGCGGGCGGAAGTGGCGCCTTCGTGTCGCGCTGCTCCCTCAGGCTCCGGTGGCGGTGAGTGGGCCCGGCCCGGCCCGTGGGGCTCGGGGGCAGGGGAGCGGGGCCCGGGGGGCCGGGCCCTGAGGCGGGAGCGGGGCCGGGCTGAGGGGAGCGGGCGGGCCGGGCTGGCGCTCACGGAGCGGCGGTTCTCGGCACCTCTCCGGTACCGCTGTGCTGGCCCCGCCGCCTTCCTCAGCTGCGAACACCCAGCTGCCTACAGACGGTGTTTTTGTTTGACTCGAACCGGCCCCTGAGCTCGTAGCAGAGACCGTGTGTGCGCCTGGGGTTAAAGCGGACCTTTCTAGCTCAGCACAAGTCCCGCTTGGCTTTCCTCGACAGTGTATTTGGTGTTTGCCTGTAAAAAGCCAGCGTAACAGGCACGGATGTGCTGGGCCGTGCAGTGTGTGTAGGTTTCATTAGTCTTGTGTTCTTTTTTTTTTTCAGAGGCTTTTTTTTTTTTTTTAAACTTCAAATGGGTGATGAAAAGGATTCTTGGAAAGTGAAAACTTTAGATGAAATTCTTCAGGAAAAAAAACGAAGGAAGGAGCAAGAAGAGAAGGCAGAGATAAAACGTATGAAAAATGTAAGTTACCCTGTGGTCTGCAAGCATTTCTGAGGAGCTTCTGTGCTTGTTGCCTCATTTTCTGATGAGAGCAAAGCTTCCTGCCCTGCCAGCAGAATTCCTCTATGCTCCTGTGCGTGTTCCATGTGTGATCTCTAATTCCAAAGTGTGACAAGAAATACAGAGCTGTGCCAGAATCTCCTTGGCCTTGCACTGAGTGCTGTGCTCTGGTTCATAGTTGTTGGTTAGACAAGGTGAAGAGGTTGCTGCAATTAACTGGAAGTTGCAGTTCAAGAAAAACCTTTGGAAGATTTTATAGAGGAATGAGTTTAAATAATTGTTCTTGAATAGCTTTTGTATGACTGTTTTTGTACAGCTGTGTACAAAATGTTCCTTGGGAGGAAAAAAACCCAGTAGTTAATGCAGTCTTCCTTAATTGTTGTTTGATCTTGGCTAATGACATGGGATTTACAGAAGTTCAGCTGCATTTGGCTGCTCCCAACTGGGAACCTTGTGCTCCAGCACTTAGTTTTGTGAGCAGCTGGGGAAGGCTTTTGAGCTGGGAGTGGAGAGCTGAGTGCTGTCCACAGGTTTTCATTTTGTGATGTAAAAATGAATCACATCTTGGTTTTCCCTGCATCCCTGGCACAGTCAGATGACAGGGATTCCAAGCGGGATTCTCTGGAAGAGGGGGAGCTGAGAGACCATCGCATGGAAATAACAATCAGAAATTCACCTTACAGAAGGGAAGACTCTATGGAAGACAGGTAAGAATAAAGGAACAACCTTGTTACCTTCAGAAGAGTTACTGAAGTTAACCTTTAGCAGCACTGAGAGGAGGGGTTAAAAGTACTTGAAAGGGAAAAGTTTTAACTGTAGCATTTGGATGTGCCATCTGGCCTCCTTTCCACAGAACCTGCAGGGGTATCTCTTTGAAGTGCTGATGAAGGTTTAACGAGTTTACTGATTTGTCTGGTGTTTTAGAGGAGAAGAGGATGATTCCTTGGCTATAAAACCACCACAGCAAATGTCACGGAAGGAGAAAACCCACCATAGAAAAGATGAGAAGAGGAAAGAGAAACGCAGACACCGGAGTCACTCAGCAGAAGGTTGTTATTCCTGCCTGGGGACAGCACTTGTGGGAGCCTTGAGGGGAAGCTGAGCAGGCACCTTCTAGGGAGTAAATAGCAGTAACTACAAACTGAAGGAAAATATGTCAGATGGATAAGACAAAGGATCTTACACTTGTATTATTTCTTGGTTATGTTGAATGCCCTTCTGGGAATGATGAGTAGGAGTGTTGGAGAGGACAGGTTTCGCTTTGGGACAGGGACATGGAGTCTGCTGTCATGCTTTGAAGTCTGCAGGCTGCTTTCTGGCTTCACTGAGTGAAGTGTGATCTTTGTATCTGACTGTAAAGGAAAGAATACCCTTTCTAGAAACATTCATGTTGTGTTCCTGTTGCTAACAGCCTTTTCCTGTTTTTAATGCAAGGACTTGTGGAGGATCTTGCAACTTTTAGTTCTCCAACACACTTTCAGATCAGGATGCTTTTCTTAAGGGAGCATGAAAATAGGTTACCATCAGTTTCATCCTTTCTAGTCTTGCTTTTTAAAAATAGGAGCGCTGAGCATTTTAAGTAGTAACACTCCAAAATTAATTTCTGTTTGTTTAGGGAAACATGCCAGAGTGAAAGAGAAAGAACGGGAGCATGAGCGTAGGAAGAGACATAGAGAAGAGCAGGATAAAGCGCGTCGTGAATGGGAAAGACAGAAACGGAGAGAAATGGCAAGGGAGCATTCCAGGAGGGAGAGGTACATCCATCCCTCCCTCCCCTGTGACAGACCAACAGAGAGATGAACAGCTTTCTCCTCTAAATCTGTCTGTAACCTTTCCTTGCTCTGAAACGACAAAATTCAGAGCAAAAACTGGTCAGGTCTGCTGCCAGCGCCACCTTCCTGTGCGTGCGTTGTCTGATGAAAAGGTGTTCTTTCATTTCCTTCGTAAGTGACTCTTGCAACAGATATTTCTAGATGAAATTATTGCCAGTGTTTTGTGGAAAAAAAGACATCTCAAATCTTTTTTTGCCTAATATTATGGGGTTTATCAACTGAACTTGTTTAATTTCTGTTGAAATCCTGATGAGGATGCAGAGGCTTGTGTGTTTGAAACACTGTTCTTAAAGAACCGGCTGAAAAGCTACTTCTCTTTTTGACTGGACATGCAAACAGTTCCCTCATGAGCTGGATTTGCAGTGAACTGCAAGGTAACAAAATATACTTGTGTTCCAGAGATCGTCTGGAGCAGCTGGAGAGAGAGCGGGAGAGAAAGATCCGGGAGCAGCAGAAAGAGCAGAGGGAGCAGAAGGAACGAGAGAGGAGAGCTGAGGAGAGGAGGAAGGAGCGGGAAGCCAGGAGAGATGGTAACTGTCTGCTCTGGGCTTTCTGGCTGGTGACATGGTGGTAGAGAAAGAATTTGGTATTTAGGCCAGAATTTAAAAAAAATTGAAGTGAGGGGCCCTTCTCCACAGGAGGAGGAAAAAAAATCTGTTAAGTTCTACATGGGGGAATAAAACAATGTCATATGTCTTAAGTGTTGTGGCATTGATCAGTCAGCAGGTCTTTGCCTCTCTCCATTAGTCTGTTTTGCTACAGGATTTACGTAGCTGACATTGTCTCTGTGGGTGTGTGTGTCTTACCTTGTGATCCTGGTCACCTCTGGGCTCTTGAACCCAATTCCATAGAGATTGAAGTCTCTAAATTAAGTGTTTTAAGGATTTTTGGGAAATAAATTGCAGGGGAAGGGAGAGAGATGGTGTAAGAACTCCAGCCATGAAAAAGGCTGTCGTGGGAGTTCAGTGGAGAAGCTCTGATAACTGGGCAATTGAAATGCACCTCTACACATGAACCCTCACTTTGCATAGTGAATCAAATCCTTGCAATCCAAGTTCTGATCAGTTTTGGCTAAAGGATCTCTGTTTGTCCCAGCTTTCAGGGGTAAAAATCAGCCCATTCCTGTGATCAAGTAACAAAGGCTGTTTATTGCTATTTCTAGTTTGGCTAATACCAAACAGCTCCTTTTTGTGCTTGCTGTTTACACTGATACTGCTTAATCTAGCTTTTAATTTTAGTTCTTTTTATTGCTCTAAATGTTCTGTCGGCTCCTTCTAACCCTTGGCTGTTCTTATTTTATATACCTCCCTGGTCTGTCCACTTTTCCCTCTGGCACTAGTGCCTTTGTTTCAGGGTGTTTGCAGTGCACGGGGCACCTTGCATCTCTCAGTATGCCAGCTCCTTTCTCCAAGTAGTACAAACCCATATTTTGTTGTGCATGAGGTAAATCACAGGCCTTTCTTCTGGCTCTAATGAGGTTCCACTTCCACACCTCCCCATTACTCTTCAGCTTGTAAGGAAAAACAAAAAGAATGCAAAGCAGGTGGTTGTGGCAGACAGGATTATTCTAATTAGGGCAGGGAGATGTAACAATTTCTTTGGTTTTGTTTTCCCTAGTCTCTGCACACCATAGGACAGTGAGGGAAGAATATGGAGACAAAGTAAAAATGAGACCCTGGAGTCGCAGCCCGTTACGACAGCAGAGAGACAAGCTTGAGCAAGGAGATAGCAGGAAACCAGGTAGCATTTCCCACTTCAAACTGTCTTTCCTGGGGACCAGGAGGAGCTGCTCTGGGCTAGTGTGTCATTTGTAGTAGTGAACACATGTCCCTGGTGCTCCACTGAAAGTTGTGTCCACTTCAGCCCTGCTGCCATAACTCTGGAATATCCATGAATATCCACATGTACTGTTGGCTGAAGCAGTGCTGGGTTTGCAGGTAACTGTGCAAGTGATGAATTGAGTGATTCTTTTAGTAGTAGTAGGAGTTTTAATTCTAAACGTTTCCAAGTGAGTTGCTTCATTCTGCAATGACAGAAGCAGCTGACTGAATTTTTAACGTTTTGTAGTTTTATTCCCTTGCAGATGAAAAAGGGATTATTTACACTAGCTCTAGTTGGATTTGTTGATAGGAACTAAACTACCTAAAGAAGTTACCTTAGAGAGATCAGTTTAGTGTAAACATCACTGATATTGTCATCTCACAGAAGAACCCTTGAGGTCCTATTCTGGTTAGATGGGGAAATTTGTTTTCTGAGGCAGAAAATGGTCCTTCCCATGCCCAGGAGGTCCTGATTGTGAGCAGAGAACTTGCACAATTGACATCAAAATGTCTGAGGTTAAAGAGGAGAAGCTCTGTGTCTGCCTTGTTCATGTGTGTGGCTGTGAAGAGAAAGGGAACTATTTCAAGTAAGCTGATTGCAGAATGGAACCAGCTGGAATTGCAGGTGGAGGGAGGCACTAGATCCTTTGCAGCTTCTGTCTAATTGATCAACAGTTACAGCTGCTATTGCCTGGTGCTCCAGAGGTGCTGCAGTAGGATTGTGATGTACACACACCAGTGAGCCTGTGTTGTGATCATTGTTACCATCTTTTTTTATTGTTTTTTTTTTTTTTTTTTTAATTACACTTAGAGGGGCTTAGGCATATATGAAGTTTAAAAAACGGGTCAGTATTCCACATATTTGTCTGTGGATCCTCACCACTGCAATTTAGAGAAGTTGTTTGTCTTTTGAGCAGAGCATGAATTTTTTTCAGTGTTCTGTATTTCCAGTACTAGTTTAATGGCCAGAGGCAGTAAAGCAGTTAACTGGGTGTTTGGAGTCTTAATAGAAGTGACATTCAGTCACCACCCTGTTTTTAACTTTTGTGGTCTCAACAGTAAAAGAAGAGAAGCCGGAAGAGAGAGATCCTCTTTCAGACTTGCAGGACATCAGTGACAGTGAGAGAAAAACCAGCTCGGCAGAGTCTTCATCAGGTGATTAAATGCAATTTAGTAGTTGTAATTAGCTGTACAGTTGTCTGTTGAGGAAACAGTTGTGTCTGCCTGCTTAGTGACATGTTTGATTGTTCCTGAACAGAATCTGGATCAGGCTCCGAAGAAGAGGAGGAAGAGTCTAGCAGTGAAGGTTCTGAGGAAGAGGGAGAGGAGGAGGAGGAGGAGGAGGAGACAGGAAGCAATTCTGAGGAAGTGTCTGAGCAGTCAGCTGGTGAGTAGCATAAAGCAGATCCTAGGAGGACATGTTATGATTTTCTTTGTTTCTCATTCTGTATTGTTTTATTAGAACATTTTCCTTTTCTCTTAGTCTAGGATAGGCTGAGACCTCACAGGTCAAGATAACTAAAAAAACCAAACAACAAGTACAAGTCATATTCTGCCCTTTTTCATAGAGGTAATACCAACTATTAATCTAAGAAGCCAGATTAGAAAAGAGCCATTTTTGTCTTCCTAAGTGGTGTAAGGCTGACAGCTTCAGTAATTCTGTAACATAACAAAAATGCTGCAGAGAACAATTCTGCACTTACTTGGGGGTGGTGAAATACAAGTGTCTGTGTCAACTTGAATTAATTTCAGTTGCAAATATCAGATTTTTTTCCATGCCAGTACAAATAAACAAAGATGATAGATAAAGAAGGTTAAGTAAAAAAAGTCTACTTAGAGCTGTTTGTGTCATTAATTAGTAAAGAAAAGGCACAAAATCTTGCTCTGATGGCTGGGCATTTTTCTTTCAAATCAGTTGCAGTTAATAAGCAAATATTCCTAAGTTTCTTGGCCTAACTTACTCACCTGCCACCATCCCTGAATGCCCGAGTAATTGGAAATTCCCTGCTGGAAGCTGAAAGGTGCTGTTCTCCTGAGTTAGGGGAATCATTTGCTTTCCAAGGGAAACAAGCACGAGGTCACTAACTGGGTAGTGGTGAAGAAGGCCTAGTTAGAAGCATTTCAGTAGCCACCTGCTCACCTGGAGCTACAGAACTGATGAGTTTATGCAGTTCCACTTGGTTGTGTTTTGCAGAGGAGGTGAGCGAGGAGGAGATGAGTGAAGAGGAGGAACGGGAGAATGGAAACCACATCCCAGTTGGTACAATACAAATAATATTTAAATAAGTGTTTGGCTGAATTTTTGCAGCTTAAATGAATCTTATTTCAACAAATATTTTAAAATATTTTAAATTGATTACCTGGAGCTGTTTTGCAATCGTTCTAAAGCATTGTGTGTGGCATTTTTGGGGCTGTGCTCATGTCAGATTTAGCCTAATGAGCTATTGCCTCCTCCTTTATCATTTTGGGGCTCTTGTCCTGTCCTCTCATGGGATGAGACATGCTGGGTCAGTTTTCTCCCTCATTCTGGGTGAAGATTTCATTTTCTGATGTGTTGTGTTTCCTGCTGGAAATTCTGTGCATTTGACTGAAGGATTTCTTGACAGCATCATCTCTGCAAAGAGAGAAACTGGGCTTCCCCTTGATCTTTATTGTTACAGTGACTTGTGTAAGTTGCACACCTATCTTGTGCAGCGTGATGAGTGTGTCACTATGCTTGTGTAAAGCTGAGGTCAGTTGTTCCAGAGATCTCCCTATTTCCACCACTGATTCTGACTTTTAAAGTTACAGAGTCAAGATTTGACCGAGATTCTGCGGGAAGTGAAGTGGAAGAGGAGGAGGGGGGGGAGGGCACCCCTCATTCCAATGCCATGACAGAAGGAGACTACATTCCTGACTCACCTGCTTCCTCCCCCATTGAACTGAAACAAGAGCTTCCCAAGTACCTTCCTGCACTTCAGGTAGAGGATCAGGACTTGGCAATGTCCTGGGCATATGGATTTCCCAGGCTGCCTCCCTAAGAGCAGAAACCAGTTGGTGTGTGGGAGGTGCTGGCCAGAGCACACCTTGCTGACTCAGCATCCCCAAACAGACGTTTCTGTGGGAAATGTTGCTGTCTTTCTTTGACAAGGAAAAAATGCACATAGTGCAAAATGGAGATTACTCTTTTAGATGTAGACAAGAATGTCATAATCCATTTGGTTCTCTGATGTCTGGTGCTTCTGTCTGAAAATAGATACTTGTGGGAGAAGAGTTCTGTTAAGATGAACAAAAACTGACAGGTGGTTACTCTTGAAGCCAACAGCAAAGTGTAGGAATAGGAAGAGAAAGCATGTTTTTATTAATTGAACTATGTGAAAGGTGTCAGTGCCAGGTGCTGAGTTCCCATCTTTGCCACTGTGGCAGAAATTTCAGTTTATTCTGTGGCAAAGAGTTAATGAAGAGATTTAGTTAATCTACTGAAACACAGACTGTCCAGGATTCCTTTGGAGATCCAAGTAAAAATAAACCCCAAAGATACCTTTCTCACATGACCCAGTCATATTGTTGAATTAACTTGGTAAATTTTAACTGTTCCTGTGAAGTTGCTGAAGTTTATCTTTCTTAAAAGGAAAAACAAAACACAAACCAAGGAGAACCCTCCCCCAGGTGCTGGAGGAGTCATTGTTTTCCATCTGTTTTTTCAGGGATGTCGCAGTGTGGAGGAATTCCAGTGTTTGAACAGGATTGAAGAAGGAACATATGGTGTAGTGTACAGAGCAAAGGACAAGAAGACTGGTGAGTATAAATGGTCTTGAGTTGCTATATTTTTTGGACTTTGACATAAGGGGCTTTACTTGCTCCTCTCTGAAGTACTTTTACCAGTCCTCTCTATGCTGGCTGTGATGGTGTAGAACTATTAACAGTTTCAGGCTCAAAAGGCAGTTTATTCAGGGCTTGAGATTAGTTACCAGGATGGAAGGTTTCACAATTTGATATGAAGATTCCACCAGGGGTCCCTGCAAGCACAACTACCGAGTAGAGAACTCAGGAAAGCAGCAGCTGCTATGCAGTGAGTGTGTCATGCAGTGTTTTGTGTAGAAAGGAGTTTCACACTCTCGTTTTTTTTTATCTCCCTCTCAAAAAAATAGTTCTCATGTATACAAGTGGGTTAATGTGTTTAAAACTCGTTGCTTATCTGGTTTGCAGTGTCAAGCACCTTGAAGAAATTGTTCATTTCCTCTGGTGCAGGAGCCAATCATCAGGTCATTTACATGTTCCTCTTGGGTGGTGGCTTCTCAAGTGAAAAAAATACTTGCTTGGAGAGTTTAGGAGAAAAAAGTGATGTTAGTGCAGCACTTCTTTCTTCCTGAACAAAGATCATACTCAGCAAGATATGGTCTGTTCCTTGGGCTCTGACCTGGGTCTCCTTGTGGTGTTGCCATCGCCAGGGACACATCCATGACTTCCTTTCAAGGGGAACTGGAGCACAGTAAATTAAATATCTGCAGTTTTAGATGGAGTTGGCAGCTGGTGAAGAGAGCTTGTGAGAAGAGATGTTCCAAAGCAGACCTAAGCAGAAATGAGGGTTTTTCTTAGGTTCCAGCTGACAAGCTGTGGTTTTGGTGTCAGGTTTGAATTCTGGGTGCCTTAGTTCCTCTCTTTATTTTAGGACAATACTGCCATTTGATCTCCTCTGGGGAGGGGGAGTGCACACCTGGCATCGTGGTTTCTGAGTGCTCTTGTTCACTAGGCAGCTACCATGAGCTCAGTTTTCTTTTCCCTCTGCCTTGAGACCTGCTCAGAGACTGGCATCACCAAATGTATTTAAATCATTCACTTCAGTAATGTTTTGAGTAGCACCTTGGTTTAAAGTCAGGTCTTTAAATAGTGAGAAACTGCTTTTGAGGCATTTCTGTGCCCTGTCTTATCTTCCCAGCTATGGTGAGGAGTTTAGAGTTAAATACACTTTTTCTTTAGTGTCTTTCCAGGTGAGTTGTATTGGAACACACTAAAATCTGTGATGCAGCTTTTGGATTGTTGTTTTGGATTTTATTCTTTAAACTTGGCAGTCTGGTGCTGGTGGGGTTTTTTTGTCTTTGCTAATGTGAGACTGCTTGTTGGTTTTAAATAATATCTTGAGTGATGGTTTAAATCCTAATAAATTAGTGACAAAACACTGAGAGGTCTCTTAATGTGTATTTTACCAGTTATGTGATGGGAAATCTGCAGTTAATAATTCTGTTTCCTTTGCAGATGAAATCGTGGCACTGAAGAGACTGAAAATGGAAAAGGAGAAAGAAGGTTTCCCCATTACTTCCCTGAGAGAAATCAATACTATTCTGAAAGCACAACATCTAAATATTGTCACTGTCAGAGTAAGGCCACAGTCTTTTATTTCTTCTTGAAATACTGTCTTGGCTTTTAAAATGACTTAGAAAAACATTAGCATTCCTAGCAGAGCCTGTTTCTGTACCAGTTGTACCCTGCTCATAGAATAGGCAGGGCTGTTCTCTACATCATCTGGTGTTTTGCAAAACCAAGCTGGTTTTTTCATAGAAAAATACATTTTCTGTGGATTTTACCAATGGCAGGTTCCATGTATCTTCTTGCCAGTAAATTTCCAAAATTATTTTTCGCTTTTTAAATGCCATGTGCTTGTTTTGATCACTTTTTTCTGTGTCCTAGGAAATAGTTGTAGGCAGTAATATGGATAAAATTTATATTGTCATGAACTACGTGGAACACGACCTCAAGAGTCTGATGGAAACCATGAAGCAGCCATTCCTACCAGGTACTTGTTTGCCTTTCTCTTCTTGGAAAACTGGCCAACACAAACCTGGGTGTCTTTGGGCTGTGCTGACATCAGAGAACTGGCTTTTGCCTTGGAATGTCCTTGGAGTGTTCCTTGGAACAGACCTGGGTGCCTGGTCTCTGCTTGGTCTGGTTGTACAAAGAGGAGCTGGGGCAGGATGGTGGGCTGGGAGTGCTGGTGTTCCAGGTGGTGTCTAGCTGGTGAGGCCAGTTTGCATGCTTAGGGGGAAGTGGAGGTTCAGATGTGAAATTGAGGGAGTTTCCCCTGGAAAAAAACACTGAGTTTTCCTTTTGGGTGTTTCCAGTGTTTTTGAGAGGCATTTATTCCTGAGCACTGGTTGGATGTGTTCCAGAGGTGCAAATTAAGGTTGCTATATTGGCAGCTCTCTGGATTTAACTGCTCTTGTTCTGGGGCAGTCTGTACTGTGCTTCTAGCTTGACATCCCTTTCTTCCCCTGCCCCCTTCCCTGTTCTCCAAACAAAACAAAAATTAGATCTAGACTGGGTCTTTTCAACATATTTGGCTTCTTTTTATCATTTCAGGTGAAGTGAAAACCTTGATGATTCAGTTGCTCCGAGGAGTCAAACATCTACATGACAACTGGATCCTGCACCGAGACCTGAAAACCTCCAACCTGTTGCTCAGTCATTCAGGCATTTTGAAAGTAAGAATGACATGAATTGTAGCACACGTGTCAAAAAGCTGCTCTTGTGGAATCACCCTGCATTGCCTTGTAGCTGTGTGAAGAGCTGGGCAGAATGTTTTGCATTTTCTTTAAGAGGCAGGAGGGGAGACTTGTAAAATAGAGCTGCAAAAGAGCAAGAGATTGTGAGGCTTAATACAGAATACCAGTCTCTGGAGCAGTGCTGAAATGCACAGTTACTGCTGGAGATGGAGATTCTCTTTACAAAGAAAGTCTTTAAAACTCTATCTAACTTTACACTGGCCTCTTATAAAATCCTAGCAGAAAAGCAGTACTGACAAGATCAGGACATAACATTTCTGTTTTTATTTCTAAATTTTAGCTGGCAATTGTCCATTGACATTATTTACACCTTAGAGCTGTTACTGTTGTTAAAGCCTTTCCCTTTCTCAGGAAAAACTGAACTTGGAATTGTTTTCTTGCAAAGTTGAAGGCAGCACCTGTGGTGGTTGGTTGGTTTGTTTCCCCCTGCTGTGTAACTTCCTGCCAAGGTGACCAGTGGCAGGAACTCTGACTTAGCCTCTGGGAGGGAAAAATGATTTTCCCTTCAGTGGAAAAAGACAAGGAAGGCTGTGAGAAACAGCGCATTCTGGGTGGCTGTTTTGGAAGGCTGGAAGCTGTGCAGTGGCCAGCATGGCCCAGACCTGTGGGCACTGTTAGGAAAGGGAATGGTCAGTGCTGGAAATGTTGCTGATTTCCTGTTTTCCCTTAGGTGGGAGATTTTGGACTAGCCCGGGAGTACGGATCCCCCCTGAAGCCGTACACACCAGTGGTGGTGACCCTGTGGTACAGGGCTCCTGAGCTGCTGCTTGGAGCTAAGGTATGATCCTCCCTCCTCTGGGGCTCTGCAGCCTAACTTTATTTTATAACTGATGAACAAAGTACGAGGGTGCTTGAGTTTTGATACTGATTTACGGGTGGGAATTCTGAATCTTCAGTGTTATTTTTCCTCGTAACCCAGTTAGAAAGGTTCCATCTTCCACAGACAGAAGGTGGGTGGGTGACTGAATTTTTCTCATAGGATGCTGACGTGGCAGTGCTGCTGGACTTCTGGTGGATTGGTGCAAACTGTCACTGTCACCTTAGGCAGCTGGATTTTTTATTTTATAGTTTTTTTAAATTAGCCTAAAATTTGTGACACCTGAGAGCAGAGCCATGTGCTGGCAACATTCTCGTTCCCTAGATAACTTGTTTCGTTCCTTAAATCTGGATGAAATCAGTGGGGTTCTGCAGGGCTCCAGTGGCAAGACTCACGTTTCATCCTGAAGTGTTTGTGTATGTGGGTGTTACTCATAATTGACAGTAATTGTAAATAAATTCAGTTGAGAGCTGAGCTTGGGGTATTGGAGTGACTGGGTGTGTTTTATTCAGAGTGGGAGAATCTTCTTGAAAACAAACCAAATCCAAACAAGTAAAACCCCAAACCAAAACAACAGCAAAACCCCAAACAAGTGAGTCAAAGAATCCTACTGATTTTCTAACGTATCCTTTCTTTTCAGGAATATTCCACAGCAATAGACATGTGGTCAGTGGGCTGCATATTTGGGGAGCTGCTGACACAGAAACCGCTGTTCCCGGGGAAGTCAGAAATTGACCAGATTAACAAAGTTTTTAAGGTAACATTTTTAACAACCCTGGACTCCCAAGAACTGGTTTCAGAGGCAGGTACCTCAGAGCAGTAAGAAATCAGCAGTGCTTGTTGCTCTTTGTCAGAGATTCAGCTCCCATTCTTGTTTGGCAACACTTGCAGGAGGCGAAGATCATGAGCTGTGATCTGTCTGTCCTCTCTGGATACACCAGCTCCTACAGCTGTGTAATGAACAAGCAGAAGGGGTGTACTCTAGAAGGAGTTTATAAAGGAGATAATTTTAATTGACAGGATCTGGGTACTCCAAGTGAAAAAATCTGGCCGGGTTACAATGAGCTGCCAGCAGTGAAGAAGATGACGTTCACAGAGTATCCCTACAACAACCTGCGCAAGAGGTTTGGGGCGCTCCTCTCCGACCAGGGCTTTGACCTGATGAACAAGTAAGTGCTGCAGCTCCTTGGGATCCTTGGGAAAACGTGTTCACCTGCTGTGAGAGTGGTGGAGAATGGCTTGGAGTGTGGAATTTCTGCACGTTTAACCTTGTGAAAGCAGGCCGATGGGTTTGAAGTTTGTGACGTTCTTCCTTTCTCAGAACAACTCTCAACTCCTGCTGTTAAACCTCAGCCCAGGGTTGTTCTTGCACACCTGCACCCTGGGAGAACAGAGCCATGTTGTACAGTCATTAGAGCTCATTTATGTCATGTTTGATGGTGTGGTGAGTCAGTGGTCAGGCACTCTGCTGGTGGATCTGGTTATAACAATTAAATTACAATTGAAAAAAGGAAAAGCAGGACATTCTAGGGATCATATTAAAGATCTTGTTTTTCTCCTAGAGTTTCAAACTTAATGAGTTCTGTCACATCTGATGTTCGGGCAGTTCCTTTTAATTAACTCCACTTCTGCATTTTGATTGCATTCCAGTTCATTTTGCTTTAAAAGGTTGACAATGGCTTGAGAGATTTCTGCTCCCTTCCCTCCCCTTATATTCCCTTTAAATGATGTGACATGAAGCAGTGGAAATAATTGAGTTTCAGGTATTTCTTAGAACTGCTCTCCATTTTAAATAATTATATTTAAATAATTATATTTTTTTAAAGGGGGATTTTGAGTCTTTCCAATTTTTAAGAATGATGCTGCTGTGTTTGAATGAGTTGGGAATAATTGCTTAGACGTTAGAGAGCCATTCAGAAAGTCCAGGCAGAACTTGTAATAAAGGTGGGTATCACATCAGTGTCATCTGCATAAGGTTGGACCAGATGATCCTTGAGGTCCCTTCCAACCTGACATTCTATGAGAAGTGCTTTGGTTATGGCAGGGCTGTATCTACTGGGGGTGTGTGTATATCTGTGTGTTTGGTGGGATGATTAGTACAGTAAAACCCCTTTCTGTACAGTGGAAGGTTTAAAATAACCAACCTCAAGCTGTGCAGTTCAGTTTTACAGCATTACAGTGTTTGGGGTGTATTGATACAATCCCAGCTATCTTCTCCGTGAACAGATCCCTACAAAAGCTACTTCTGTTCCTTAGTTCCAGCTGCAGTTCCATTCCTTGCAGGTCCATGTAGGAACTGTGCTTTCACAGACCACCCAAATGTCAGCAGTCATGCCCATTAGGAGAAGCCTTTGTTAAAAACCAGAACACTCCAAATGGCATTGCTGAAGAATTTATAATTTTGAGGCTAATTTTTTCTTTCTCCCTCTGTTTCTCTTCTTCCCCATTGCATTGTCTTCCTGAATTCCTCTCAGTTTTCTGACATACTACCCAGCCAGAAGGATCACTGCTGAGGATGGGCTGAAACACGAGTATTTCCGGGAGACTCCTCTGCCCATCGACCCCTCCATGTTTCCCACCTGGCCAGCAAAAAGTGAGCAGCAGAGGGTGAAACGTGGCACGAGCCCACGGCCACCTGAGGGGGGCCTTGGCTACAGCCAGCTGGTGAGTACAGCAGGGCCAGGTGACACTCACTGCTCATGTCCCTGGACATCACATCCTGAGCTTGGAAATGTTCCCCATCCCAACACTTGCCCCTGCTTGCATGGAAAAACCCCTCCAGCAGCCCAGGTCTTCCCATTTCTGCTCAGAGGGCAGCTCCGGTTACTGTGTTACCATCATTACAGTACCTAAACCCAGTTTTATCCCAGTGCACTTACTGGGCCCAGTTTAACAGATAAAGGAGCCTAAGAGGTTGTCTTTGAGGGTATAAAAATGAAGGGGATGCAGAGTGTGTTTGAACAGATGCTGAGTAAGTGTAGTTTTGTGGTCACAAATTGATTTCTTTTTCTTTCACATGTGCAGTAAAAAGTAGGTGGATGAACTAAGGGTACATTTGAGATGCCTTGAGAAAATGTAACTTTTGATTTTGCAGTGTTTAAAGATCATGAATAATGCTGCACTGACCTTAGCTCTGGTGCCACTAAATCAAACATTTGTTGCTCCTGGCATAAAGATACTTTGATTTATTTTGTTCTTATGTAGATCTTTGAGTTGGACGTAAATCCATCTGCAGAGAGACTTCCTGACAGAGGAATTGTGTTTGGTTTTCACAGGGTGATGATGATCTGAAAGACACAGGTTTTCATCTGACCACCACAAATCAAGGAGCATCTGCTGCAGGACCTGGTTTCAGCCTCAAGTTTTAAACTCAACATGAAAGGAGAAAAAACAAAACAAAAACTGTTGATGTGAGTGGATTTCTCAGTGTCCCAGTTCTGTTCTTCACGTCAGGGAGACTAGATGGTTTTCACAGGTTTGGCTGGGTGTGGAGTATAACTGCAGCATTCCATGACAGGACTGGAATTACCCTGAAAAGCCAAGGATCATTACAGAATTTGACACAGGAGAACTTGAAGTAAAATCCTGGAACAGTTTCTGTTTTAAAAGTGTTGTTTTATTTGTTGTTGTTTTTTTTTTTTTCATTGGGTTTGTTTTGTTGGTGTTTTTTTTTTTCCTTGTAAATTTGTAGAATTAAAATACATTTTTAATTGTTTTACAGTGTGAAGGATTTCATTTCTTCACATGCAGAAAACTTGGACAGTGATGGCATTAAGTCTTGTGGAGTGGAAACTTAATCCACCCTTGGTTGCCTCCAAATCTGTGCTGCTGTGACAGCAATATTGCCAGCCTGGGCAAACAACATTTAAGAAAATTTAGGTGTCTTTTTTTGCCCCCAGCTATATCCAGTAACAGTTCTGAGGTTTCTTTCCTGTTGGTGCC
This sequence comes from Apus apus, assembly GCF_020740795.1. Lineage (NCBI taxonomy): Eukaryota > Metazoa > Chordata > Aves > Apodiformes > Apodidae > Apus > Apus apus. The sequence goes on from NC_067301.1 coordinate 2,145,622, forward strand.
TTGGAGAGGGCTGGATTCTCACTGACAATATTTTTGGGTGCAGTTTGATGTGTTGTACACATGTATTTACAGTGGTGCAAAAGAGGTACCCTATTGTTTTATAAATCAAAGATTTCATAAGGAGACTTGAAACTTTATTTTCTATAGAAAGTTATTTTAAATATGCCATTTTTCCATTAGAAAAAAAAAAAAAAAGAGCTTTGCTTTACTGATTGTATAATGCCATATTCCAGTCCTTGTAGGATGGAAGACCAGAGGAATCATGGTGGAATATCACAGCCTTCTGAGGCTCTCGTTTCCAGAGCTATCACTCTTTTCTAGGAACAGGAAGAGTTGGAAAACACTGAGGTATTCATGCAGTCAGAGCATGGGCATCAGGCCTGTGAAAGGATTAATTTCAGTTATAAACTTCCATCTGTTTCAGCACATTGTAAGAGGTTTTTTTCCTGGGCAAAGGCCTTGGAACTGGAAGGGGGATGTACCAATGTTGTGGTACCTTTTGAAGACAGGAGGGGTGGGTGGTTGGGTTGGTTTTCTGTTGAGGTTGTTTTCTCTTTAGGCCAAACTGTAGTGAAAGAGAATCAGTTCTAACACGAGTCTGGTCACTGAGTGTGTGTGATTTGTACAAGACTCCTCAGACGTGGAGATGAATTCCCTGCTGTAAAGCAGTTACGTTTTTTTGTTGCATCCCAGAGGAGCACAGGGAGGTTGTGCCAGGGCCTGTGCTGAGCTTTGAGGGGTCAGCACATGACTGCAGATGCAGTGTCTCAGGCTGTGCAGTGCATCCTGCACTCCAGCAATTATTGCCCTCCTGGCTCCCTTGGCACTGCTGCAGCCAGGTGACTGCACCTCAGCTTTTATTGTGTCTCAGTTGTCTGTTTCTGCACAGAGTCCTTGCCTGCTATGATCCTGAGCTTAACTCTCCATGCAAAGACACACTGTTGAGTTTGTGCTGTACTCAATTACTGGTGAAACCAAATCCTCAGCTTCTTTATTCACACCAAATAAATCTGTGAGAAGTCCAAGGGCAGAGCAATGGTGAAATGCTAATTGTGCTTTACCAGCAGAGATCCTTGATATTGAACTGTACAAACAGGTGCTTCATGGACAGCTGGAAGACATCCCTCCCAGCATGGCTAACAGAGCTGCTCTGCAAGGCAGGTAAGGAGAGGAAAAAGGTTAAGGTCTGGTTCACCAGAACAGTGTTGTAGTATCCAAGTAGTCTGAAATCGGGTCTTTTTTTTTTTTAAACAGCTGACACCAGTGTGGAAAAGTTGCAGAAAGAGATAATTTAAAACACAAGGGAAGTTCCAGTGCATGAGTGTGAGGCAGAATCACCAGAGTGTAGTTCAGGTACTTACTTGCTGTTGGCTTGTTTCAGTTTTTATAAATTCAGGCTGTAATCTGAGAGGAAGTCAGTGTTGTTGCTTACCTGGAGGACATCTCCACATCTGGGAGCTGGTTTCCATACCAGCAGGTGGAAGCTGAGACATGTAGTGTCCCTCTGCGGGGGCTGAGTTTAATTTTTTTTATTGGCTTCTTTACAGAAAATCATGTCATTCCCTGTGATAGTGTTGGGTGCATGCAGAGAAACCATGTGAGGTGTGGTAATCAGCACTGAGCCATGTCTGAAGGCAGAGTGACACTGAAGTGAGGTGAAGGACTGTGTCTCTGCCCCAAGATTAAGCCTCCCTGCAGCTGAAGTGTTGATGTCCCCTTGTGACAGGTCCTGGAGACTTAAGAGGATCAGCTCCTTGTGCTTGTTTCTTTCCTCCCAATCCCTAAGCCAGAGCTGCCTTGGGAAGAGATGCTCAGATCCACGTGGTGCAGCTCTGTGCTGACAGATGTGCAGTTCATGGTGAATGGCTGCCAGTGCAATTACAGACCTTGCAGCTGTACCAGACTAACAGGAATTAGCAGTTTCTTTCTATGTCTTTGCACCTTTGCTGAGGGTTTTACTGCTGGAGCCTTTCTGCACTCATACAAAGGTCTTCCTGGACCTGTACTGCAGCACATGAGATACTTCCTGGTTGTGTTGGTGCTTTTAAGTAGGAAGAAACTTGTTCCAAGAGGTTAAGAGGACAACTGCAAAAGGCTGAACCTAAGCAGGGAGCAATGGAGGCTGCTTTAGTGCTGGACAGGGATGCCACTGCATGGAAAGACGGCCAGAGATTCCAGACTGCCAGGGCTGCTCCAGCTGTGGAGAAGCAGGCAAAGCCTAGTGCAGCCAAGCAGCACTGGTGCTGCTTTCCTCTGGGATGTGGCACAGTTACCTCACTGCTGGGGTGACAGGATAATGCTGGAAATTACAATGATGGAAATTCCCTCATCCCTGCTGGAGGAGTCCAGAGGCAGACACACCTGCAGGACAGGTTATGAGGAGCTGCTGATGGAGGTAAATAGTCTCTTGGGATAAGAGTACAAGTAACAAATACAAACCACAGGAAAGTGGTTGGTGGGGAAAAAGCTGTTCTGTGGATACTTGAACATGCTGAAATGTGGAATGGAATAATGAGAGAGGGTGTGCTGTGACCTTACATCCTTCTTCTGACAAGCAAAATAAAAGGTAATAAAGAGGTCTTATAAAAAAAGTCTGAAGTTCCTTGGGTACTGTGCACCAGGATCTAAAAACCTGACAGGAAAACACAGAGTGTAACTGGTCATTTCCCTCCACTGTACCTCTGCCTCCATGGCAAGAGCTGAGCCACCAATCCTTTTATCCACTTGTGTGATGAAGAATTATGTTCTTGTTTACCAGCAGTCTGCAGTGATCCACATAGTTTAGCTGCAAAATCCAACACTTTAAAAACAAACCAAAACCTCCACATTTTAAATTGTCTGTACAGCACATACTTGACAAATTCTTTAGCATTAGAACTGATTTGGAAGTTTTATGTTCCAGTAATCAAGTCTTAGTCTCTTTTGCCCAAGGAATAGAAGCAGCTGATGTAGAAGTTGAGTTGCACTGTTGGAGGTTAAATATAAAATGCCAGAGAAACATTTTGAATTTGAAACAGAAGGAGCAATACCTGGAGTGCTCATTCCAGGGTCCTCGTTAGTGCTTGAGTCTGATTCTCCAGGAATAAGTAGTCAAGATTCTTTCTTTTTTCTTCACTATACAAGTGTAAGTTCCTTCATTAATTGCATTTGCAATGATGCTCATGTGATCTTCATTTAAGGATAAGTAACCTGGATATGAGTATTCCAGAAGCTCCTGATCCTTATACCAGCTGTCAGAAGAAAAAGTATAGAAATTAAGCTCCAACTGTCTAGTGCAATGCAATGTGTGGAAATGGTTCTTCTCTCTTCTAGCTGAGCACAGCACAGATGGGAGTTGAAACAAGGGACAGTTTTACTCGATATTTAACAAAACAAGGTTAAGTTTTACTCTGTATTTCAGCTGCACAAGGGCAGTTCTGTCTCAGGAACTATCTGAGGAATTGAGGCACGTGAATCTTACTTAAAGTTGATGGGAATTTGGGTCCTCAGTCTAAATTAACTCACGGACTTGGGCTCATCTCTTTCAATTTTAGATATATCCAGAAATAACATGCTTGGACATGAGCAAGAACTATGAGAGGCACCCTTTTGGTCAAAGATTGTAGTTTTTTGTAGCACATGGGCCAGGGAAGTTGACTGGATGGGAAGAGTCACCTTGGGTGCTATTGTCATGAATTGGATTTTACCCTTTTTCACCCCAGCTTTCTCCTGTCTGCTCTCAGACCAAGTGCTTTGCAGAGTTATAATATTTGCACCTTCCCTCCTCACAGCCTCTTCTGCTCAGGCTGCCAGACCAGGCAGTGTCACAATCCAGAGGAGAAGCTGCTTTCCTGCTGACCCTGGTTGGTCATCATTCCTCATCCTTCTTGGTATGTAAGTTGCAAGATCTCCTAAGGGGCTGGAATAAATGGTAGAGCACTTACTAAACTTTGCCTTTTTTGTGAATTATCTTCTGTCCACAGCGGAAGGTGACGTTCCTGCCCTCAGAAACAGTCTTGGTCTTTGTCCTCGGTGGAGGCAGAGTAGGAGGGACCGTTGGAAATGGGAATTCTGTCCCCCAGAGGTGAGAGAAAGAAATGGCACAAATTAGCATCACTCATTACCAAGCTTTAGTTATTCTAAAACACTTTCATAGAATTGTGTTATCACTTAAGAACCTTAAAAGGGTTAGTTTAAAAATGCCTCCTGCTGAGCACTTCTTGGACAGACACGTAACATTATTCATAGGCAAAGCCAGCAATTTTGTGGTGTGTAAACTGATGGGGATGGGGAAAAATCAACTTCCCTATTTCAAATATATGTGGAATTAAGATCCTGCCTGGCCCTGCAGCAAACACTGCTTAACTTTTACCTCCTCCCCCTGAGCAAGCCCCACCAAGGATCCCAGCAGGAAAGGCAGGTACCATAGCAGAAGTCACAGGCAGAAGGACAGTGCTTTTGCATCAGCTTCCTGCGTTTCTCACAGAAACCTTTTTGTGCCCACGATGGGCACATGAACAGCCTGTCTTTACATCCTGAAAGAGAAGGAGACAAGGTGTTAGAGGGACTGAGTGTTCCTTCTGAGAATCAAAATGACATTTCAGATTGTTCAGTGTCAATGGCAGAGCTGGGACAGGAAAGCACCTCAAACAGGAGTTGGACAACCCCTCTACCAGCTGGGGAGGTGGGAGCAGCAAGGCTGCAGGACTTGTCCCCTTGTGCCTGTGACATTTGAAGCTCATAGTGCTGGGAACAGACAATGTTCCACCTCCTTTTAGCTCTGCTTTGCATGAAGGAAGATCCCTCCTGCCTACTGTTCCCTGGCTGACAGCCTAGTCCTGCCCATGGAGGAGGGGTTAAGGCCAGGAGCGCTCCACAGGATCCAACTGATACTTGAGGCAGATGTTCTTCACACAGAGCACAGCCCTGCCTCCCTCACCATAAAGCCTGTGAATTCCCCAGACTTCATCCTGGGAGATGGTCTTTTTCCCAGTCAGGGTGGCGTTGATGTGCATGAGGGCCCCAGGGTTCAGGGAGTGCATGAGTCCCAAGGCGTGTCCTATTTCATGAGCAGCTACATGTACCAGGTCTGTGAGCCACACACCTGGAAGAGACATGGAAAAACAGCTGGCATCTTGTGAAGTAAATTTGCTAATCCTGGTGTAAAACCAGGGGAAATACTTCAGCACTAGGACACTATGGTCTTATCAAAGGTTGCCCCAGTTTCATCTTCCCTGTAGTCACTTGGGTGCAGGTAGACCAGCCAATTATTTCCACATGCTTCTCATTTCCAGCAGGACAGAGAGCAGCAAGACTGCTCTGGAAGAGCAAGGTTTGAAATGCAGGCAAGTGCCCTAAGTAAGACTTAACTCTTGTCAGCTTTCTGCTGACTTTGTGCCTAGAGCCATAACTGGAAGTGGCTGCTTGGGAATGGGACTGCCAGCTGGAATATTCCAGTCCAAAAGAGCCTCCAGTTGACCTCTGCATCCCCCATAGCCTGTAAGGCAAACTCGGGTTTCCTGGTAGCATCTTGAAGCCTGTCTCCAGCAGTGGTGGCCTTTAACTGAGGGTGACTCAAGAGGTGTTACTGCTGACACATACCTTGATATCTTGCAGAATAAATTCACACACTGCCATCCTTGCTTTAAAATCATCTCTCCTAGGTCTTTGTCCCTAGATCTCACCTGCTGCTGTGTTTTAGACATCCTGCTGCATCACCTGAAATCCCCCCTCCTCTCTTTTTATTTGGTGAAAAGCAAAATACCTTATTTTGAAAAAAAGTACTGACTTGGTCATGTAACATGAACTGAATTTGCTGGTTAGCCAAGGACCAGCTGCTTCAGAGTCAGTTTTGACATTGCTTAAAAAAATAAGGAAGAAAACACCAAGCTGTAAGTAACACAGACACGTTTAGGTGCCCGCAAACCCCAGGATCACTACAGACCCAGGAAAACTAAAATGTAAATGGCCATGGCAGCAAGTTGAAGTGATACAACATGGCCCTTCTCAGAGCTGCACCTGCCTGGGCAGAAGCCAGATGTAATAACTGAGTATGTGGCTGAACTACTGAGTAAATCCACTGACCTCGTCAGAAAGAACTGGCCCTGCCACCAGACACGGTCCCTTGGAGCAGTTCAGTGACATGACAGCAAGACCAGCAACTTCCAAAACTACAGCAAACCACCACCAGTTGTGCTGTTTCTTTCCCCAAGCCCCAGAAGCAGGACTAAAATCTAAATCCTACAGGCATTAATTATGTGCTCCCTGAAGCACATGTCACCTTTCTTCCAGCTGAACCGGGTGTTGCCCAAGATCCAGTATTCATGGTCATCAAAATGGATTTCCCCGTTGGGTGGGAAGAAGGCATGGGCAAGCTCCCCAGTTGTCCCATCAAAGCAGTGGTGGATGAGAGACTCCAGGCAGTCCGTGTGGTTGATGGAGTAGAAGCCTTTGGAAAAAAGCAGCAGATTTAGTGTCTCCATCAGGATTAGCCCCCCCAGGACAGACATCTGTAAACTTGTGGTTTACTAAAAAAAAATATCTGTGGCATCCCACATTTTTCAACCTCCAGAACCACAAAAGGAAAAACAAATGCAAAGGGATTGTCAGGAATGATGGCTGTGGGATACAAACTGTGCTCAGCCCTGTGATGACCCCAGACTTGGAGCTCTTTCCAGTGGCCACGAGTCCATCTTTCAGGAAGAAACACTTAGCCCTTCTCGCAACATGACGTGAAACGTTTTTTATAAAGAAGTTGGCCAGTCAGGTGATGATCCTGGGATGTAATTTTTCCATTTTAACCATAAATCAACAGATAAGCCTTCGAGCCAGAGCTGCTTGCTGTCTCTGACAGCACCAGGAGAGCATGGCAGTGTGCCCTGCACCCAGAGCTGCCCCAGG